>NC_132905.1:32596055-32951818 GCF_047675955.1 Chlorocebus sabaeus | reverse complement strand
CCTTTTAAAGGTTAGGAATGACACGCTCACATTCAGACTTCCAGTGCTGGGGAGATTCGGTGTAAGAAACAGTGCTTCAGATTGAAGTGTAGGGGCACCCCCCGGATGGAGACCCAAATGGTAGAAACAGGAAATGAGTAGGTCTTTGAGAGACACTGGAGGAAATAAGACTTCAGGTTTTCCTCTGACAAGCAATCATTTGTTTCTTTCTCCGTGGGCGTTTCCTATTCAACTGGCCCTCAAATAATCATGAAGCCAAGGGGACTTATACTTGAAAACCTGACAATTAAATTTTAAGGTAGTTAGCTTTATTGTTTTTTAATGAAAAGCATATTAATAGATGTCCTTGATGAATGCTATCACTTTTAGTATGACTCAGTCACTGCAATGTTCGCACTTAGTCTCCATGGCTACCTACAGAAGGAAACTGGATTATTTTATGTTGTTTTTAAAAGGACAAAAAATACAAGCCGTTTGAATCTTCATGTTGGGAAGCAGCAGCCTCTATTTGGCAATGAGATTTTAGTGTCAAACATTTCGTAACCTTTATTAATATGTGTGCCAAGGGTGCCCAGTAAGAGTTTAACCCCAAAAGTAGAGAATTTAGAAGTCTCAAAGCCAGAATCACCTTAGGTTTAAAAAGGGTGTGGTATGTGTTTACTTGCATCTGAATAAGTGTTTGTGACAGGTCAATACAAGATATTTGATTCCCTGCAAGCTCACTGCTTAATTTGATCTCTGTGAGGTTAGGATGGCATTTTCCATTTATTTCTGTGAACCTTTAATAAAGACTAACAGATAAGGATATTGAGGCTCTGGCCTTTGGCATTATTGTCTAATTCTGCCCTACAGATAAATTAACCAACATTATACCATCTCATGAATGTTATGACTGGCCTGTGATATCGTCTGTGGTCTGTTTCAGACCTGGGGCCCTTTTCAGGTCTTTGTGAGACATCAGAACTAAGAGTGCAGAAACATCAGAACCCTAAAGAAGAGAACTGCTACCAATGTCTTAAATTAGTGTGCTATTTCTCGTTTCATTAGCCTATTTCTTTGCATAACCTATGTAAGAGCCCATGTAACAAATCTTATTACCAGTAATTAGCACAAAACAATAGGGCTATGCTTTTTTTTATTTTTAAATAATTTATTTTAAAAAATAGAGATGGGATCTTGCTATGGTGGCCAGGTTGATCTTGAGTTCTTGACCTCAAGCAGTCCTCCCACATCGGCCTCCCGAAGTGCTAGGATTACAGGTGTGAGCCACTGTGCCCGGCCAGTTTTTTTTTTTAACTTTTTAAAGCTTTTAAAACTTTTTATTGGATAATAATAATTACACAGAAACATGCATATATCATACAAGTGAACACCTTGACAAACCACTGACCTGTGTAGCCAGCATCCTGATCAAGCAACAGACATTACCAACCAGCCCAGAACCCCTTTTAAGTAGAGAACTGATGAGAACAGTTTGCTCTGACCAGTGTTTCTCAAACTGCTGGTAGCACAAATAGTTTTAGATACTACAAGGAAAAACAATGTTTATTTTAATTGGTGATCTATTCAGTTTAATATGTTAGAAAAATAGAACTACTACATCTGGTCCATGCTTTCAGATGTATTGCATAGAACAAATCTAATATAAGTATTTGAAATTTAAAACTGGACTGAATTAATTTAAAATTTAATAATAGTGCAGGTAACATATATGTCCAAATGTATAAAAGTGGTATACCTGAAAATGATTGAGGTTTGGAATTAAGTGGTGTATTAATCTGTTCTCATGTTGCTTATAAAGACATACCTGAGACTGGGCAATTTATAAAGGAAAGATGTTTAATTGACTCACAGTTCCACATGACTGGGAGGCCTCATAATCATGGCTGAAAACAAATGAGAAGCAAAGTCACATCTTACATGGTGGCAGGCAAGAGAGCTTGTGTAGGAACTCACCTTTACAAAACCATCAGATCTTGCGAGACTTATTCACTATCATGAGAACAGCATGAGAAAGACCCATCCCTGTGATTCAATTACCTCCCACATGGATCCTCCCATGACACATGGGAATTATGGGAGCCACAGTTCAAGATAAGATGTGAGTGGATACACAGCCAAACCACATCAAGTGGGATAGGTGATCCATCATACCCCATTAGTCTCCACCATTGCTCTCCTGGAATACTGCAAGAAACTTCCTTCTGGTCAATCCATATCTACCTTTGCCTCTCTTTACCCTGGAACCATAAAGCAAATTCTTTTAAAAAGCTAAACATTCATGAATAGCCAAAAAATTTAAAAGAAGGAAGTAGCGTTCTCAAATGTGAAAACATTTTTATTTCTATAGTAATTAAAGCAGCAAAAAAGGCATAGACAAATCAAAAGAAAAGCGTATAGTCCATAAATAGATATAAATGCCTATGGAAATTGAGTATATGGCAAAGGTGACATTGCAAACCCATAAGGAAAAGGTAGAGGTTTTAGCAATTGCTCTTAGACACTGGCTCCCCACACTGGGGGAGGGAGAGTGAAAAAGGCTGGATTCCCCACCTTATTTTTCATATCAAAATGAATATTAGATGGATTAAAGACTCAAAATAAGATAAAAATCACAAAAATGCTAGAATAAAACACAGGTGATATGGATATATAAATGGAGATATTTATGTATAGATATATTGGAACAGGGAAGATTTTTCTAAGACTGACACAAAACCTAAAAATCATAAAGGACAAATTTGATGAAAATGATTGCCTAGCCATACGCAAGATCAAAACTAGGAAAAATACTTAGAACACATCTAACAGAGAGAACTTTTTCAAGAAACAAGTTGTACAAATTATTAGAAAATCTAATGGAAACATTGACAAAGGACATGAACAGGTGGTTAAGAATATATATGTAAAAGTAAAAACACCACAAAAGTTACAGATGACAATATACCTAAGTGTGTTTATAGCCCTGCATGAGAAAGGCCTTCCTAAAACAGATGGCAATGCAAAATAATAAAAGATTGACAGTTTTTTGTTTTTTGAGAAGGAGTTTCGCTCTTGCTGCCCAGGCTGGAGTGCAGTGGTGAGATCTCAGCTCACTGCAACCTCTGCCTCCCCAGGTTCAATTGATTCTCCTGTCTCAGCCTCCTGAGTAGTCGGGATTACAGGCGCATACCACCACATCTGGCTAATTTTTGCTTTTTTTTTTTTTTTTATAGTAGAGACAGGGTTTCCTCATATTGGTCAGGCTGGTCTTGAACTCCTGACCTCAGGTGATTCACCCACCTCGACCTCCCAACATGCTGGGGTTGCACAAGCGTGAGCCACTGTGCCCGGCCAACAGTTTTAACTACATAAAAATTTTAGACTTATTTTTTTAATAGATCAGGGTTTCACTGTGTTGCTCAGGCTGGTCTTGAACTCCTGGGCTCAAGTGATTCTCCTGCTTCAGCCTCCCAAGTGTTGGGATTATAGGTCTGAGCCACTGCACCTAAATTCTAAAATTTAAAATTTAGAGTGAAAGATATCATAAATATGTGATAATAGCATTGTGGTTTTGTGAGAAGATATCCTTATTTCTTAGAAATGTATACTGAAATATTTAAAGTATCTTAACATGTGTAAATTACTTTAAATATATTTCAACAGAAACAAGATAAAGTGGATATGACAAAATGTTAACAAGTTGTCACATCCAGATGACGAGTATATGAAGGGTCACTATTCTTTCCACTTTTCTACGTATGAAATTTTCAAACTATTTATTTAGAGACAAGGTCTCACTCTGTTGCCCAGACTGGAGTGCAGTGGCATGATCACAGCTCACTACAGCCTTGATCTCAGGTCCAAGCAATCCTCCTGCCTCAGCCTCCCAAGTAGCTGGGACCACAACTACGTGCGACCATACCCTGCTAATTTTTTAATTTTTTAATTTTTTTTTTTTTAATAGAGACAGGGTCTTGCTTTGTTGCCTTGGCTGGTCTTGAACTCCTGGCCTCAAGTGATCTTCCTGCTTTGGTCTCCCACAGTGCTGGGATTATAGGCATGTGCCTTTTGTCTCAAAATACTTGTTTATTCCTTTTCCCCTCTCCATTTCCATTCTCTCAGGTCAATTCACAGTGCATGGCTCTCTCTCACTTTGCTTTCTTTCTCTAGTGGAAAATCGCCCTCCCTGTGTATCTGAGAACTCAGTCCTCATGAGCTAGGTCACAGTCAGAGGAAGAACATATTAAGGCCATCTGAGTAATGGCCCCTTTGGGATAGATGATTCTGTCTGCAAATATGCTTGTGGACCAGACCAGGCCCGTTTGCTTGTTTAACACCCAAAGGCCTTATTCTCTCATTGCCTTTTTCTTAAATCCCTGAAAGCTGTGCATCAGAGATAGCAGTTTTACCAGCAACTGAACCAAGAGTTCTCCAAATCCTCCCAAGTGAATCCTTTCCATCTGCTGTCTCAGTAGGCAGTGCATTGACGAAGGCACACGGTTTAGCATTCCTGCCCTCTGTTATTTTCTCCTCCTCTTCTTCAGCATTTGCAGCTGAATGTCAGATGCCTTAAGCACACATTATTATTTCATGAGAAGGTAATTCATGCGTATTCAAACTGTGGGACTTTTCTGGTTGCCCTTACAAGCTCCTCCTGGGATCCTGATTAATTATTGTCACATTGTTTCTCTAGAAGGCGTGAGGACCATTAGGATGTCAGATGTGCAACTGTCAGTTGCTCTGGTTAGAATCCCTGGATGCAAAAATGCCTAACCCTTTCCTGATTTTCACATTATTTTCCCACTGTCTTTTATCCTCAAGCCCTCTCCTTTTTCCTCTCTCTTTTTCATCATATATTTAAAGGTCTTCATTATTTTATTTTATTTTATTTTATTTTATTTTTTTGAGACGGAGTCTCGCTCTGTCGCCCAGGCTGGAGTGCAGTGGCCGGATCTCAGCTCACTGCAAGCTCCGCCTCCCGGGTTCACGCCATTCTCCTGCCTCAGCCTCCCGAGTAGCTGGGACTACAGGCGCCTGCCACCTCGCCCGGCTAGATTTTTTTGGTATTTTTAGTAGAGACGGGGTTTCACCGGTTAGCCAGGATGCTCTCGATCTCCTGACCTCGTGATCCGCCCGTCTCGGCCTCCCAAAGTGCTGGGATTACAGGCTTGAGCCACCGCGCCCGGCCTATTATTTAAAAAAAAAAAAAAATTGCACACACACACACACATACACACACACACATATCCATGCACTTACAAAAACTTGATTTAATCATGGTTTACTTCTGTTCAACTTCTCCTCTCCCCTTTGGTCCCATCTTCTAGACCCACAGCCAAGACACAAGAAGCCGCTGGAATTTGGAGACAGGGAAGACCTAGGTTGGGAATCTCTGGCTTAAACCAACAAGCATTTGGTAAAAATGCTGAGGCAACTTCCAGTTTCAGGAGAAGATGATATAGATTCACTTTTGCTGGCTTCTTCTCTTTAAACACAACCAAGTACCATGGAAAGAATTCAGCAATCATAAAACGACTCTGAACAGCAGAAAGAAGACGGACGGACTAAGGACTCAGGACTCGAAGAATAACACAACAGTTGGTTTTCTGGATTTTCTTTATCTTCCATATATCCTGGGCACCAGCCAGCTTGAAACCACAGACAGGTACAGGAGAGAGAAAGAGAGGGAAGGGGAGGGGAGGGGAGGGGAGGGGAGGGGAGGCGAAGGGGAAGGGGGCAAGAAAGAAGGTAGGAAGGGAGGAAGGCAGGCAGGCAAGAGAGAGAGAGACACGCACGCATGCGCGCACACACACACGGGGGTGGGGGGGAGAGAGAGAGAGAGAGAGAGAGAGAGAGAGGTCTTCTTCCTCTGGCTAAAGGACCAGGAAGGGAGAACTCAGTGGGGAGACCCACACCCAGTGGCATGGTGGACTCAATCTGCTCACAGCACTATCACCAGTAGAAATGAGTTTCCAACCACACCCCTACTCCACAGCCACAGACAGCAGCAGGCCAGTATGCCTGCAGCAGTGGCAACAGAAGAATCCAAACGGGCCAACCCACTTCACATCCCATCCCCACCAGCAGCAGTGAGCTCAATCTGCCCGTATCAGTGGTATCAGTGAAACACATGCAGGCCAGGTCATCTACTGCTCCACACCAGGTGACAGCAGTAGGCTCCTTCACTTGCACAAGCAGTGCCAGCAGGTCTGGTATCTTTCAGCCGTTCATGCAGAGGCAGAAGGTGACCTAGGGCAACCCCCACACCCACATAATGACACCAGTCAACCTAGAGAAGTGCCTCCTGCCTCTGTAGGCACCATATGTAGCAACCCAGTTGGAGCTTAAGCAGAGCCACAAGAACAAGGCAGACCAGAATAGCATTGCGAAGGCTCAGAAAACGCAACTGTCATTAAAACTACAGCCCACAAAAGGAGGCAAAACTGACACAATAAACCTAAACAGGGCGGCTACCTGCTAAAACAGAAGCTTTATATAGAATCAAGAGTCTTGTAACATAACGTGCAAAATGTCCAGGATACAACTGAAAATGACTTGTCATACCAAGAACCAGGAAAATCACAACTGGAGTGAGAAAAGGCAATCAGCTGACATTGACAGTGAGATGAATCAGATGGTGGAACTATCTGGCAAAGATTTTAAAACAACTACCATAACATAGTTTCAGTAAGTAATTATAAAATCCTTTGAAACATATGAAAAAATAGAAAACCTCAGCAAAGAAATAGAAGTTACAAAAAAAACCAAATAGGAATCACAGAATTGAAATGTGCAGCAACAAAATTTAAAAACTCACTGGGCGGGCTCAATGGTAGCGTGGAGATGATAAAAGATAAAGTCACTGACCTTGAGGGCAATTCCATTGAATTTTATTCAATTTGATCAACAGGGAGAAGAGAGATGAGGGGGAGGGTGAGAAAAAAGGAACTACAAGACAATAACAGAAGACCTAACATTCAGAGCCCCAGAAAGACTCCAGAAAGATTTGAGGGCTAAACAGGTATTCAAAATATAAGACCTGAAAACTTCCCAAATTTGGTGAAAGACAGAAACCTACAGATTCACAAAGCTGAGTGAACCCAAAATACGACCGATCAAAAGAAATCCTCACCAAAACACATTATAATTAAACTTCTGAAGCTGAAAGAAAAAAATCTTAAGAGCAACCAAGGAGGAATACATTATCTACAGGCAAACACCAATTTGAATGAGAACAGATTTTCACTGAAACCAGGAAGGACAGAATGAAGTGGCTCGACATTTTTCAAGTGCTGGAAGAGAAGAACTGTCAACCATGAATTCTACATACAGTGAAACCGTATTTTAAGAATGAAGGAGAAATAAGAGAATGTGTGGCCAGCAGTCCTACGCTTAAAGAATGCCTAAAGGAAGCTCTCCAAACAGAAAAGAAATGCTAAAAGAAGGTTGGAAGTTCAGAAAAGAAAGAACAACACAAGGCACAAAAGAATATATAATAAACTATTCTTTTCCTTATGAATTTCTTAACTCATATTTAACAGTTGAGGCAAAAATTATAACATCAATTGTGGTGCTTAATAGATGCAGAGGAAATACTCGAGGCAATTATACTTAAAATGAGAGGCAGGTTATGATATGGCGATGTAATAAAAAATACATATTTTGTCTCTGGCTCTAGTTTCTTGCACAGAGCTGCTAAAACCATTGTAAAGTCCCGAGCAAAAGGGATGCTAAGTGCATCTTTTGTTCTAATATTTGGTCTTTAAACCCAGGTCCTGATACAGATCTCCTAATACCTTGGAGTTTCCTGGGGGATGGGAGGGTCCTTTGTTCTATTGAGGCAACTCTCGGTGGATTCCTAGATGGAGGCTGGTGACCAGCACGACAGAGCTATAAGTAGAAGCTTGAAACTTTCAGTCCCACCTCCCATTCTCTGGGAAAGAGAGGGGAACTGGAGATTGGGTTAATAATAGATCATGTAGACATGATGCAGCTTCCATAAAAATCCCCGAACTACAGGGTTCAGAGAGTTTCTGGGCTGCTGAACACATGGTGGTGCAAGGAAAGTGATGTACCCAGAGCGGGCAGGGAAGCTCTGCACCCCTTTTCACAGACTTCACCCTATTATTCTTTTATCTGGCTGCTGATCTATATTCTTTATCATATACCTTATTTTAATTTAATTTAATATTGTTTTGTTTTATTTTTTGAGATGGAGTATCGCTCTGTCCCTCAGGCTGGAGTGCAGTGACATGATCTCAGCTCACTGCAGCCTCTGCCTCCTGGATTCAAGCGATTGTCCTGCCTCAGCCTCTCAAGTCGCTGGGATTACAGGCATGCACCACCATGCCCGGCCAATTTTTGTATTTTTAGTAAAGACAGGGTTTCACCATGTTGGCCAGGCTGGTCTCAAACTCCTGACCTCAAGTGATCCACCCACCTCGGCCTCCCAAAGTGCTGGGACTTACAGGCATGAGCCACTGCACCCGGTCTATCATATACTTTATAATAAACCAGTAAATAAAAGTGTTTCCTTGAGTTCTGTGAGCGATGCTGCCAAATTATCAAACCTAGAGAGGGGGTTTTGGAAATCCCAATTCATAGCCAGAAGTGACAACATGGGGCATGAGATTGGTGTCTGAAGTGGCGGTCAGTGTTGCGTGACTGGGCCCTTAACCTATGGGATCTGATGATATCTCTAGGTAAATCGTGTCAGATTTGAGTTAAATTGTAGCATACTCGGTGTCTGCTGGAGAACTGCTTGGTATAAGGAAAAACATTCTAATATCTGATCACAGAAGTGTGTAGTGTGTTGAGTATGAGAGTAGAGTAAGAGAAAGCAGTCAGTTTATTTTTTCCTCCCAAACACACAGGTAAAGGGACCTAAATGGAAGTAGTGTTTCAGTATGTCACTGAGTGATTAAAATGTCAAATAGTAGGCTGCAGTAAGATATGTGTGTATATTTTAACACCTAGAGCAACAACTTAAAAAAAAACTACACAAAATGATTTATTCAAACACGTATAAATAAAACACCAAGGTGACACCCTTAAAAATGTTCAAGTGACTCCTAGAAAGGCAAATAAAGAAAACAGATTAAAGAAATACTAAAATGGCAAACTTAAGCCCTGACATATCAATAATCACATTAAATGTATACAGTTCAAATACGTAAATTACGGTATAGATATTGTCAGAATAATCCCCTCCCACAAAAAACAAAAAACCACGACCCTACGATATACTGTCTAAAAGAAACTAACTTGAAATATAACAACAGGATGGTTTAAATTAAGGGAATAGAAAAATACATATTATACTAACATTAATTAATTTTTAAAAAAATGGGAGTAGTGGCTCACTGTAAAAAAGTGGGAGTGGTGCCTGTAACCCCAGTGCTTTGGGGGGCCAAGATGAGAGAATCGTTTGAAGCCAGGAGTTTGAGACTAGCCTGGGCAACATAGCCAGACTCTGTCTCTTAAAAAATACATTTTTTTTAATCAGCTGGGCATAGTGGCATATGCCTGTTAGTCCTAGCTACTAGGGAGGCTGAGGTGAAAGGTTGTTTGGGCCCAGGAGCTCAAGGCTACAGTGAGCTATGATTGCACCACTGCAATCCAGCCTGAGAGGCAGAGTGAGACCCTATTTCTAAATAAATAAATAAATAATTAATTAAAAAGCAGGAGTGGCTATATTGATATCTTATACAATGAACTTCAAAGCAAAGAAAACGTATTATACAATTATGAAACAATCAATCTGACAAAGCAATCTTAAATGTATGTGTGCCAAACAACAGCACTCCACAATTACAGTTTGGGAACTTCAGCACCCCACTCTCAGCAATTAATATAACTACTTGACATAAAATTAGCAAATATATAGAATAAATGAACAACAACATCAATCAACAAGATTTAACTGATATTTATAGAATATTCTATCCAGCAGTAGCAGAATATACATTCTGTACAAGTCTCCAAAAAGCATTCAGCAAGATAGACAATAACCTGAATGATAAAACAAACCTCAATAAATTTAAAATAGTTGAAATCATACACAGATTTTCTTCAACCATAATGGAACCAAAATAGAAATCAATGACAGAATATAACAGGAATGTCTTCAAACACTTGGAAATTAAATAACACATTTCTAAACAAATGAACAAACTTCTAAACCCAAGAGTCAAAGGTGAAGTCTGAAAGGGTTGTAGGGGAGACACACAGAAATGAATTGAAATGAAAAAATGCATCATATTAAAGAAGGGAGCAGCTAAAGTAGTGCTGAGTAGGAAATTTATAACACTAAATGCTTGCATTAGAAATTAGGAAAACAAATTCAAATTTAAGTTCTTAGTTCAAGAAATTAGAAAAAGCAGAGCAAAATAGACCCAAAGTAAGCAGAAAGTAGGAAATAATAAAAATAAGAGCAGAAATCAACAAATGTGAGAAAAAGAAAACAATATAGGAAATCAGGCAGGGCAAAATGGCTCACACCTGTAATCTCCGCACTGTAAGAGGCGGAGGAGGGAGGATTGCTTGAACTCAGGAGGTCAAGGCTACAGTGAGCCACATGTGCACCACTATACTCCAGCATGGCTAACAGTGTGAGACTCTGTCTCAAAAAAAAAAAAAAAAAAAAAAAAGAAGAAGAAGAAGAATAAAAAAGAAAAGAAAATCAATGAAACCAAAAGGTGGTTTTTCAAAAACAGAGAAACTAAAAATCACCGATATCACTATTCTGTATGATAGTGAATGCATAAACTACCATGTGACAAAATCGCATAGAACTAAATATGCACAAATGAGTACAAGTCAAAATGGAGAAACTGGCATAAGATCTATCAGTATCAATGGCAATATCATGGTTGTAGACATTATACTACAGTTTTGCATAATGATATCATTGAAGGAAACTGGGTAAAGGATAAACAAGATCTCTGCCAGTTTTTACAACTGCACATTTATCAACATTTATCTCAAAATAAAAAGTTTAATTTTAAAATGTTGAGGGTCAACAAGTTGGGTGAGTTTCATCTGAGCAGTTGGGGTCACTCATGCAGCTTCAGTCATCTGGTATATCACCTTGTGCTGAATGCTCCAAGATGGCCTTGTTTGCATTTCCGGTAGTTAGGGCTGGTGTTGACTGGGGCATTACATGGAGGTAGTGTTCCTAGAGGGCACATCCCACCACACAAGCACTCTTCAAGCCTCTACTTACATCACATGCCCCATTGGCCAAAGCAAGTCACATGGCCATACTCAGAGTCATTATGGGAAATCACTACACACAGGCACATAACACAAGAAACATGATTCATCGGCAGCCATTTCTAAAATGATCTCCCATAAAGGGTGAGAATGTTTTTCTTTCTTTCTTTTTTCTTTTCTTTTTTTTTTTTTTTTTTAAACAGAGTTTTGGTCTTGTTGCCCAGGCTGGAGCACAATGGCTCAATCTCGGCTCACTGCAACCTCCGCCTCCCGGTTCAAGCGATTCTCCTGCCTCAGCCTCCCGAGTAGCTGGGATTACAGCCATGCACCAGCACTCCCAGCTAATTTTGTATGTTTAGTAGAGACGGGGTTTCTCCATGTTGGTCAGGCTGGTCTTGAACTTCTGACCTCAGGTGATCTGCCCACCTCGGCCTCCCAAAGTGCTGGGATTACAGACATGAGCCACCATTCCTGGCCGAGAATATTTTTCAATCATATTTCTTCATGGATATCTATCACTTGGATCTGCTCACATATTTTTCTTTTTTCTTTTTCTTTTTCTTTTTTTTTTTTTGAGACGAAGTCTTGTTCTGTCACCCAGGCTGGAGTGCAGTGGCGCAATCTCGGCTCACTGCAACCTCTACCTCCCAGGTTCAAGCAATTCTCCCTACCTTAGCCTCCTGAGTAGCTGGGATTGCAGGTGCCTGCCACCACGCCCAGCTAATTTTTGTATTTTTTAGTAGAGACAGGGTTTCGCCACATTGGCCAGACTGGTCTTAAACTCCCGACCACAGGTGATCTGCCGGCCTCAGCCTCCCAAAGTGCTGGGATTACAGGCCATCGCGCCCAGCCTGCTCACATATTTTTAAACACCTTTCCACATTTAGATATTTCCCAGCCTTGGGAATACACCTTTCCCAGCTTCCCTTGTCAAAGTACTGCACACACAGGACTTGGCTCTGCCAACCAGACACAAGGGTGAGGCTCAGAGATGACCTGTGAAGAAACAGGCAGGGCATCTGGGCATCCATTTTGTTGAAGCTGAAGCATTGGAAATAGCATATTTCTGGATGGGTGGCAACAGCAGCTTCTTGACTGTGGCAGAGGCAGTGTGATTCAAGGATCGGTGAGGGCGAGGGTGGTTTCCTGACCAGGGTGAAGGAAGCCTCGTACAGAAGTCAAAGGCAACCATATCTCCCTTGCCATTCTAGTTCTGTGGTGTGAGCTGGAAAGTTGTTGCTATAATCCCAGCCTACAGCTTTTTCTTCTAGCCCTTTCAACATTTTGGTGCATTTCTAGCAAATCCCTCTTCCTTAAATTATCTGGAGTGGTGTGGGAAACCAAAATATGCCATCCCAAAATATACTTCTTTGGCATACTTCAGGTTGGTTATTCAGAAAAGCTGCAGATGGGAATAGCTCTGAAAAAGCTATTCTCTTATAAAAGAAATTTACATCTATCTACATTAGTAAAGCAAACAGGAGATGCAGGCACAGGCTTTCTCTGAGGTTTTCTTATCCATAGGTAGGAAAGAGTAACTCACAGGAAAATGAGACTGATGGTCTGACACTTTTTTTGTTGTTTATTTGTTTATTTAATTAGGGTCTCACTTTCTCATCCAGGCTAGAGTGCAGTGGCATGATCATGGCTCCCTGCAACCTTGAACTCCTAGGCTCAAGTGATCCTTCCACCTCAGCCTCCTGAGAAGCTTGGATCATAGGCACACAGCACCAAACCCAGCTAATTTTCTTTTAAATTTTTTAGAGATGGAGTCTTGCTATGTTGCCCAGGCTGGTCTTGAACATCTGGCCTCAAGCAATCCTCCCACCTCAGTCTCTCAAAGCACTGGGATTACAGGTGTGAGCCACCATGCCCAGCCTGATACTTTTAAAGGTCTGACAGAGAAACCTTTACCACAGGCTGCCATCTATTTTGTTCTCAGGACTGCTACCTGAGAGATTTCATCTGCATAGTAAGACAGGCTTTGTTTGACTTGCCTTTCTTCCCCTCACCCTCCTATAGCCTGTTACCACCTACCCCCAGGAGCCCCAAACTCCTATTTCTTTCCATATGGTATAAGAACTTCAGTCATCTGGCTCTTCTTTGAGTATCATATTTTGTATGGCTTCTGTGCATTGGCATGTAAATAAATTTATATGCTTTTTCTCCTATTAATCTGTCTATTGTCCATTTGTTTTATAGACCCAAATTATTGAACCTTCAGAAGCAGGGGGAAGAAAAATTCCCTTCACCCTTACAGTGGATTCTGTTGTCTGCAGGTGGTAATGCTGGTGGATAAAAATCTCTTTTTGAATTATCAGTTATATATTGGTCTTGCCTATTCAAAATAAACAAGAATGTATTTTAAAAATGAATGATGTAAAAGGGTGTGATCTAAATCTTCCCCAATCCCTGTTTAATGTCTATCTCTCAAGCAGTCCCTCTCCCTCCTGACCTCAACCTCTCATTTTTCCCTGACGCACAATCTTGAGCACTGCTTGATCCATATGAAACCACTATTTTTGTTGGTCAAAATAGCCAAGAACTAGCAATTCCATAGTCTTCAACTTCACACTTGCCATTTGTATTAGTCTGTTCTCAATCTGCTAATGAAGACATACCTGAGACTGGGTAATTTATAAAGAAAAGAGGTTTAATTGACTCACAGTTCCACATGGTTGGTGAGACCTCACAATCATGGCAGAAGGCAAATGAGGAGCAAAGTCACATCTTACATGGTGATAGGCAAGAGAGCTCGTGCAGGGGAACTCCCATTTGTAAAACCATCAGATCTCAAGAGACTTATTCACTACCATGAGAACAGTAAGGGGGAAACTACCCCTATTAATAAATTATCTCCACCTGGTCCCTCTCACTACACATGGGATTTGTGGGAGCTACAATTCAAGACGAGATTTGGGTGGGGACACAGCCAAACCATATCATCATTCTTTTGAATTTATCTTTTCTCAAAACTTCAACTATTATCCATCTGCCAATTTTCAAGTCTTTACCAAGTCTCTATCCTATATAATTTCCCATGGAACATTCTACTCATATGTGTCCTTGTCACTTTAAAGAAAATGTATAGAAAATCAAATGTATCCTCTTTCCCACAAGTTAATATTCTCATCTGATGTCTCTAATCTATCCATGGCACTAACATTTTCTAAGTCACTCAAGCTTGACGAAGTGTGGATTCATTATGACTTTTACTTCTAAATGTCTCACTGTATACAGCAAGAAGTGGTGGTTAAGAGCTGAGACACGGGAGGCAGCCTGCCTGGGTGTGAATTTTGACTTGGATATTTATTAGAGATGTTCTTGGGCCTGTTATTTAACCTTACTGTGTCTCAGTTTCCTTAACTGTAAAGCAGGAGTATCGATAATGCTTAGTTCAGGAGGCACAAATGAGTTCAGATTTGTACAGACAGTTCCTGACGTTTGGCTCAACTTAAGGTTTTTAACCTTAACAATGGCATAAAATCATTCAGTACACTCCTCAACGTTGATGGGATTACAACTTCATAAACCTATCATAAATTGAAAATATTCTAAATCAAGTGACTTAAGACATTTTCAATTTATGATGGGTTTATCGGGATATAACCTCATGTTAAATCAAGGAACATCTACATAGTATTCAGAACAGCATATAGTGTTTCTTTTAAACTGGTTTGTTTGTTTGTTCTGAGATGAGGTTTTGCTCTTATTGCCCAGGCTGGAGTGCAATGGCACAATCTCGGCTCACTGCAACCTCCGCCTCCCGGGTTCAAGCGATTCTCCTGCCTCAGCCTCCCGAGTAGCTGGGATTACAGGCATGCGCCACCATGCCCAGCTAATTTTGTATTTTAAGTAGCAACGGGGTTTCTCCATGTTGTCCAGGCTGGTCTTGAACTCCTGACCTCAGGTGATCTGCCCACCTCAGCCTCCCAAAGTGCTGGGATTACAGGTGTGAGCCACCACACCCAGCCGGTTTGAATCCTACTACAAAAATTAGCTGGGCATGGAGGTGCGTGCCTATAGTTCAAGCTATTTGGGAGGCTGAGGTAGGAGAATCACCTGAACCTGGGAGATAGAGGTTGCAGTGAGCCATGATTCACAACCTCTTACACCTGCCTTTTCTTTTTCTTCCCAACACCATCACCTGCATCATTTTCATCTCCTTAAGGACCTCCTCAAGGTTCTCCCTGCTGCCGGTTCTCCCCTTTTCAGCCTCTTCTACGCATTGTTGCTACCACGTTGATTTCCCCAAATCACTGACGGGGATCCTATCTCATCCCCCACAGAAAGCTCCTTAATGCCAACAAAAGGAAGCCCCACCACAGGTCCACACTGATCAAACCCAGATGTTCTGCCCTCTCCACATTTCTGAGACTGGACCCGCCAAACCATTCCATTCCTTCTCTAGCTCCCACAGCTTTACCCAACTGCTCATTTGCACTTTAACTGCTGCATAGCAGGACTGTCCTTTAACTGTTAACATGTATACATCTGTCTTCCTTGAATAGACAGAAAGTTCTTGAAGGCTAGAGAGCTTATACCACCCATACCAGGCACGGACTAGTGCTGGGTAAATACTAACCAAGACATAATGTTTTCCTGTATTCACACTTCCTTTTAAGCTTCCTGGTGGAGCCAGCTTGACAACATCTTTCTCTTTCCTACAACTGAAACTGTAATTGTAAAACCAAGAGCAAGGGGCCAGTGTGGGAGATGAGTTTGTACCTTCTGAAAGACATCATGGTGGAAGGAAGAGTCCAGTTGCAGGTGTGAGAGGCTAAAGCACCTCCATTAACAAGCAGGATGTACAGTGAGGCTCAACTACCTACTCTGAATCTCATTTCCATGTCTGCACATGAGGACATTAACAAAGCTCCCAATCCTCCTCAGGCTTAAACATTCTGTGACAAATCTCTAAGAGGGTGGATTTGGGAAACTAATTTTCAAATTAATTGAGCAGTGTGGAGTTATTGCATGGAGAATTAAACTGCTGTCCACAACAGTTCATTTCCTGAGTTTGTTTATCAACCAATGTTTAATAGGCACTATTTATTCTGCAGTATCACGGAAGGAGTGCTATGGGGACACAGAAGTTGTATCTCACCGGATTCATAGCTTCAAAAAGTTTATTATGTAATTAGAGTTTATTATATAATAAAAGCTCACCAAGCTCATGATCCAGCAAATGGCATTGTTTGTTTACCTAAGGCTTCTTTTGTAAAATAAGAAAGTTTTACTTGAATCATTACGTATAATCCCCCGGGAGCTGTGTGTTCTATGTGTCGTTTCAATGTTATTTTATTTGAAATACACACACATGGTATGTTTCAATGTAAATATATGCATTTAAAATGTATATATTTTAAATATCTCCATCAACAGGCTGATTTTTAAAACTTTTCAACATACCAAATAATGTAAATTTTCAAATATACACAAAAAGAGAGAATTTATTATGAACTCCATGTACTGATCACTTACCTTCAACAGCCATCAGCTTTCTGTCATTCTTTTTCAGCAGATCCCAGCATCACCTCCCTGTGTGTGCGTGTGTGTGTGTGTGTGTATGTGTGTGCCAAGACACTGCTCCTCAAGCTAAGGACTCTTTTGTTAGATCTCCATTCCACCATGGACCAATACCAGCACACAGCTCACACCCAAGCCACACATAACACACCAAGTAGGTTCAACAACACCCAAACTAAGTTCTATTCTCATTAGAGTCCACCAATCACTACTTGGATACCCTGGCAATGTCAATGTACTATAGCCATTTCTAAATACTTGTTGTCAATTTCTGCACTTATTAGACCAAGAGCACACAATTTGCAAACTAGCCCCAATCCTCAGACTTTGAGTAGTACTGCACTAGAGTATTTTAAAATCAAATCTAAGGCATTATTTTATTGCATCTGTAAATTCAGCATGTATCTCTAATGGATAAGTACGTTTTTGTCGTTGTTGTGTCACCCAGGCTGGAGTGCAGTGGTGCGATCTTGGCTCACTGTAACCTCTGCCTCCCAGGCTCAAGTGATCCTCCCACCTCAGCCTCCCGAGTAGCTGAGACTATAGGTTCTGCAACACCACGCCCAGCTAATTTTTTGTATTTTTGGTGGAGAAAGCATTTCACCTTGTTACCCAGGCTGGTCTTGAACTCATGAGCTCAAGTGATCCGCCTGCTTCGGCCTCCCAAAGTGCTGGGATTATAGGCATGAGCCACGGTGCCCAGCCTTGCACTTTTTAAAAACAACCAGAATATAATACTCCCAAGAAAACAATCAATAATTCCTGAACATCACCTAATATTTAGTCCATGTTCAATTTTCCCCAATTGTCTCAAAAATGCCTTCTTACAGTTGGTTTGTTTGAATCAGGATTCAAACAAGGACTTTGCATTTGGTTGACATACCTTTTAAGCCAAACTATAGCAGTCTCTCTCTCCTTTAAAAGCTGTTTTTAAGCCACTCTCCAAATAGATTGGTTTACCATTAACTATAAAAATTTCCTGACCCATCATGCTTCCAGCGGTTTTTCCATGCATTTGCTGTGACTTAAAAACAAATTACTTCCTCCCCCTAAAGATACCCATTATCTATGCCTATTAGAGGCACATTCACATTCCCCAGACTTTTCGCCAGGGCACCAGAATTATTTAGATTACTGTGTATTAAAAAAGTGCCGGTCACTCTCGCTGTCTTATCATCTCTGGTTCTCTTTGTCTCCAATGGGTCCATTCATAGAGCAGATACTGTGAATGTTATTAAATGAACCATGGGTGTTCTTGCCCTTGATGTGCCAAAGCAGTGTTTACCAGGTACATTCATTTCTTTGGGGACCTATGCAGACATATAGTGGGCCTAGCGGGAAAGTGAGGAGCTTAATGTGACTTGAGATACTCAAGTGATTTGATTTGGACCAGATCCATCTGTGGCTATCACACAATGACATCTTTTTCCATACCCCTCACCACTAAGGCTATGGAAGCTCAGGTAGCTTTGGGTCTTCATTGGCCAACACTTCAGGAAGAATCATAGAAAAATCATAGAACAGAAAAATAATCTCGGGAACTAGGCAGTCAAGCCCCATGAAGGGATGGAGACAAAGGCCCCCACAGCTATGTAGATGCCTCCTGGACAAGAGCCCAGGTCTCTGGCCTCCAGAGGAAGCTCTGTGTATATGGGATATCAATTTCTATGCCACTCAGGGTTCTCAGTTGCACATAACAGAAAAGGATTCTGGCTGACTTTAATAGGAGGATAGTAGGTGGCTAGCAGAATTGACAGGATGGGTAACCAGGTTTTGAAATTGGGCAGGCTCTGAGGGAGGCTGGGCAGCAAGGACACAGCCTAGGCCACGCTTCAGGGGCAGTCTGGGTAGGATGTCCCCTAACTGTGGCTCTGCTGCCACTCTGGCTGCTGGACATCAACACAGCTGAACACCGGAGTCAGATGCCACTGCTGCTTGAAATTCTAAACTGTCCCTGAGTCTAAATTAAAACTCCTGGTGTAGGGAAAAGAAAGAGAGATCAGACTGTTACTGTGTCTATGTAGAAAGGGAACACATAAGAAACTGCATTTTGACCTGTACCCTGAACAATTGTTTTGCCCTGAGATGCTGTTAATCTGTAACTTTGCCCCAACATTGAGCTCACAGGAACATGTGTTGTATGGAATCAAGGTTTAAGGGATCTAGGGCTGTGCAGGATGTGCCTTATCAACAAAATGTTTACAGGCAGTGTGCTTGGTAAAAGTCATCGCCATTCTCCAGTCTCGATAAACCAGGGGCACAATGCACTGCGGAAAGCCACAGGGACCTCTGCCCTGGAAAGCCGGGTATTGTCCAAGGTTTCCCCCCATGTGATAGTCTGAAATATGGCCTCATGGGATGGGAAAGACCTGACCGTCCCCCAGCCTGACACCCGTGAAGGGTCTGTGCTGAGAAGGATTAGTGAAAGAGGAAAGCCTCTTGCAGTTGAGATAGAGGAAGGCCACAGTCTCCTGCCTGCCCCTGGAAACTGAATGTCTCGGTATTAAACCCGATTGTACATTTGTTCTATTCTGAGATAGGAGAAAAACTGCCCTGTGGCGGGAGGTGAGACATGTTGGCAGCAATGCTGCTTTGTTATTCTTTACTCCACTGAGATGTTTGGGGGGAGAAAAGCATAAATCTGGCTTACATGCACATCCAGGCATAGGACCTCCCCTTGAACTTATTTGTGACACAGATTCCTTTGCTCACATGTTTTCTTGCTGACCTTCTCCCCACTATCACCCTGCTCTCCTATCGCATTCCTCTTGCTGAGATAGTGGAAATAGTAATCAATGAAAACTGAGGGAACTCAGAGACCAGTGCCGGTGCAGGTCCTCCATATGCTGAGCACCAGTCCCCTGGGCCCACTGTCCTTTCTGTATACTTTGGCTCTGTGTCTTATTTCTTTTCTCCGTCTCTTGTCCCACCTGATGAGACATACCCACAGGTGTGGAGGGGCAGACTGGCCACCCCTTCATCCTGGGTGGGAGCATTTGATTTGCTGAGGCTAGATAATATGACTGTCCTCTAGTGACCAGGGACCAGGGAAAGGGCATCTGGCTTGGCTCCTTTCTATAGTAAGAAGTAGATCCTGCCTGCCTTCATGATCACATCACAGAGGAAAGGGCATTAGGATGCTAAGTAACCCCCACAACCGCAAATGACTATTTCACCTCCCCATTTGGACTTCTGTGAGCATATAGACATCACCAACAGTTTTGTCTTTGCTTTGTTTTTCTTGAGACAGGGTCTCACTCTGTCACCCAGGCTGGAGTGCAGTGGCATTATCATGGCTCACTGCAGCCTCTGGCCTCCTGGGAACAAGCAATCCTCCAGCCTCAGCCTCCTGAGTACCTGGGACTACAGGCATGTGCCATTATACTTGGCTAGTTTTTTATTTTTTTAATTTCCCATAGAGACGAGCTCTTGTGATGTTGCCCAGCCTAGTCTTGGACTCCTGGGCTCAAGCAATTCTCCTACCTCGGCCTCCCAAAATTCTAGGATTAGAGTCATGAGCCACTGTGCACGGCAGTTACTTTATTTCTACAAAATATAGAGGCATTTCCTGTAACTCCTCAAATGAGTTACACCCCCCACAAAAAGCACTGTTCTAAGTGCTGAGTTTGCAAAGGCTTTCACCTCACTGAAGGGGAAAGAATTTCTTCTGTCTCACTAGTTCACTGATTGCCTCCTTCTGGCCCAATATCTGGGGGAAACTAAAGATCCATCCGTCCACTTGACTTTTGCTCAGATGCTTAGTGTGCAGCACATTAGCTTCCAGGGGCATTGAAACTTCTTCTCCAAGGGTTCCATTAGTGATTAGACGCGCACTTTAAAGTATGTCATGCTGCCACGTATGAGACTGGGACAGAGATGAGCTGGAACATGAGAGATGTGTTGAGGTGACAGCCAGGATTCTGCCATTGTTCTTTCAGCGTACTTCTGATGCCTCTCAGATTCCACAAGGGGAGGTGTTGATGTGTGTGGTTAAGTAACATGAAGCCAGAGCTGACACTGTGGCAGCTGCTCCCAAAGGCACAGAGTTTCTTTGTTGCCAGGAAAAGATGCCCTTGAATTTTCTGGGCGGAGGTAAGAAAGTTTGGCAGATCCTGCCTTCTCTGCTTTCTGATTGCCTTAATGGATTACAAGATAGAAAATAAGGAGCCAGAAGGACCTTCAGAGAATCTATCCATGGCCTGTGTGTCTTAGGTTCTCCCCAGAAATAGACTCTCAGGCACAAATTCAAGTGCAAGGAGTTTATTTGAGTGGAAAAGCAAGGAACTGAGACAGGAGAGGGAAAAAAAGCAGTAAAAGGTACGTTATCAAGCAAGTTACCACTGTGGGCACCTGGAACTTAATCCTACTGGAGCCAGCGCAGACTGTAAGCCTCAAGGTTATCCTGTACAAGGAGTAAGGCAGCTGGGGTATTTAAACACCAGTCCCCATCCGTCTTTGGTTGAAGGCTAAGACTGGGAGGGCACTAATTTCCCAGCGCTTCCAGCTTGCTGTGTGAATGGGCAAAGCAAGCTCTGGTCACCAGACAAAGCCCTCGGGCAAAGAGGCAGATGCCGGCTGTTAAAAGTCAGGTGCTGTTCCACAAAATGCTAAGGCCCGAGGGGGCATGGGCAGGGTACCCAAAGCATCTGCTGTACTGTGCCCACTCTCATCCTCCAGACTGTGGACAAACTTCCTGTTCACTCATTCAGAGTGCAGCATAAATCTTCCCAGAATCATCCAGGCATGGTAGCTCACGCCTGTAATCCCAGCACTTTGGGAGGCCGAGGTGGATGGATCACCTGAGGTCAGGAGTTCGAGACCAGCCTGATCAACATGAAGAAAACCCGTCTCTACTAAAAACACAAAATTAGCCTGGCTTGGTGGTGCATGCCTGATCCCAGCTACTCTGGAGGCTGAGGCAGGAGAATCACCTGAAGTTGGGAGGCGGACGTTACAGTAAGCCAATATCGTACCATCACACTTCAGCCTGGGCAACAAACTCTGTCTCAAAAAAAAAAAAATTCTTCCCAGAATCAATCGGGAAGTGCACATCCTCCAGTATCCACAAAACCAGATTTCTAATTGGTACGGGTTGCTTATTTCACTATTTGCTGCTCAATAACTCTCCACCCGTGTTACAGAGTCACTCGGGTTTAATCTTCTTTCAGCCCTGCCGGAAAACTCATCAGCAGCCCACAGAGCCTGACCACAGCCCTGGCATAACTGAATAAATGCTGACCGATTGACTAACTCTCATGTCCTTCTATTCAGTAAATGTCCTGGATATTTGGAAACGCCACAGTTCACAGCCAATGCACTTTCAACAGGTCCTGAAAAATCATTTGGAGAGGTTTACAATTTGCTAAATGTGTTGAGTCTGGGATTGGTAGAGAACCATGACTTTGGGAGAACAGAACGTTTCTCTTCTCTGGGACATAGGTCGGGTTCCTTCAGCACTATGGATAGAATTTGCTTAAACTGTGGGTCAGCTAGCTGTGAGTTGCAACTTGGGGGTGTCTGTGAGAGGCTGGGTCGTTGGTGAAAGCAGAAACACTGACTTAGTTTTGTCTGGTGTATGAACATCCTACTAAGATTTATTGAAGGAATTGAAAGACCATCTGGAGTTTGCCATGTGATCTTATATCAATGAAGGGATATATTTGAGTCTCATGTCTTGCTGGTTTTCATCATTCATTTTCTTTTTTCTTTTTGACCCTGAGTATCGGCCTTTAATAGAAATTGTGATAGCTCAGGATCAGGTGGTTTCATCAAAAAGGACCTTAATAGGTCACCTGGGTAGCCCCTCAGTCTCCAGACTGCACCATGCTTAAACTATTCCTAACAGGACACTGCTTATCCATGGTCTGGACATTTTTCCAAAAGTGGGGTCATGCTGGGTGCAGTGGCTCACGCCAGACCAGCCTGGCCAACATGGTGAAACCCTATCTCTACTAAAAATACAAAAATTAGCCAGGCATGGTGGCACACACCTGTAATCCCAGCTACTCGGGAGGCTGAGGCAGGAGAATTGCTTGAACCCGGGAGGCAGCGGTTGCAGTGAGCTGAGATCGTGCCACTGCACTCCAGCCTGGGTGACAGAGCGAGATTTCATCTCAAAACAAAACAAAACAAAACAAAAGAGGGGTCAAAGAAATGCCATTTGCATTATCAGCACCTATATTTTTCTGCCCAGATCATAAAGTTATAGCATCTATCTTATTTATATCAAATATGTCATCTACATCTATGTTTACAGCTATATCATTTATCTATAGGCTATATCTTCTAACATCATTTGCCTCTATATTTACACATACTCCACCTACATCTGTGTTCACAATTTTATCATCTCCAGCTCCATTTTCATCTTTACTATCTGCATCACCTATACCTATGCTTACATTACATCAATATCTACATCAACATTTTGATCTACACCATCTGTACCAGTGGTTCTCAACTGGGGCAGCTTTGCCCAGGGACATTTGGCAACTTCCAGAAACACTTCTTATTGTTACAGCTCAGGGTTGGGGGAAGAAATGCCCTCAGCATGTAGGCCAGGGATGCTGCTAGATCCCAGGGATGCTGCTAAATCCTGCAATGCACAGGATAGTCCTTGACAACAAAGATATATTCAACCTAAAATATCAATAGTGGTGAGGTTGAGAAACCCTAACCTACGTCACCTTCCTCATCTGCATCCATATTTATAGTTATGCCATGCACATCTGCATCTATATTTGCATCTACTCTATCTATATCTGTGTATATATCTACACCATCCACCCTACATTGGCATCTACATAATCGACGGCTACCTCGACAGCATCTACAATATCTATGTCAACTACATTGACATCATCCACTCCATCTACATCATCCACATCTACAGGATCTAAACTTTGCATGCACATCTATATCTAATTATATATGTGATATAACAATCAACACATGTTTGTTATATCAAAATGAGTGGTCCTTTTAGACTAGAAGGAAATTTTAATTTTAATTTTTCCCTCCCCTGGCCTCACACATAAAACGTAAGTGGAACAGATCCTTACCTGGCAGGGGAGATACCATGATCATGAAGGCAGTTTTCCCAGGGTGAGGTTTATCCATTGCACTCCAGACGTGCTGACCCTGTGATTTCCCCAAATGTGGGAAACTCAATTGCATAATTTGTGGCAGTGGGAACTATGTTCTCACTATTCCCTGTTTTTTTAAAAAAGGGAGTAGAACAGAGGCCAATCCTTGTCTATTATACTCCCTGAAGTATAAGAGGCACGAGCTCTTTTCTGACTCTGTTATTGCTTGCAAACACCTCAATATTGTTGGCTTATGGGCTTTGATAAGCAACCAAAGAGGCTTCCATTTTGATCTGGGTTGAAGTGAGAAGTGAAACATGTGTGTGATAAATTTCATTCCTGCTCTGTCTTTGCTTGCCAGCCTCTCAGGATGAGAGGGCATCAGATGCAGAGACACTTGTCTCAAAATTCATCACAATGGTGATGAGGAATAGTTTCTTCTTAAAAGAGCAATCACTGCACTTGGAGAACCTGATATGGTTGATCACATCTTGTTCCACCGGAACTGGTCTGGGCTGGAAAACATGCAGTTGACACATGGGAAGCCGCAGATACTGTTATTTCACGCTGGGCTCTTTGGGTCTCAGAATAGCAAAAGACATCTGATTCCATGACCAAAACAGCAGCTCGGGTTGCCACGTTCAGTTAAGCTTCCTTAGGTACATGAGCTGATTTGTCAGCCAAGACAAAAGTCAAGTGATGTTTCTAGATGAAATTGAGAACACGGGGGATAGACAAACAAGAGCAAATCCCTGTGGCTTCTTTAGCCTGTGACATTTACTCAATAACTTTGCCTCCTGGTAGAAACCCATGCCTCCTGGAGACCAATATTTTTCCTCCAGGAACAAGATTGGCCTGAGGCAAAGTTTCAAAGCAGACTCTTTCTCACCTTTTTATATTCTCATTCTTTGTAGTGTTTTCAAATTCTCAATAAATATTAATACTTAGAACTTGGAAATGAGAAATCAGAAGTTATTTACTCATTATTACGGATTTAACATTTTTGTTTGTTTGTTTGTTTTGAGACTGAGTCTGGCTCTATAGCCCAGGCTGGAGTGCAGTGGCAAAATCTCGGCTCACTGCAACCTCCACCTCCCAGATTCAAGCGATTCTCATACCTCAGACTCCCAAGTAGCTGGGATTACAGATGCCCCCTACCATACCCGGCTAATTTTTGTATTTTTAGTAGAGACAGGGTTTCACCATGTTGACCAGGCTGGTCTCGAACTCCTGACCTCCAGTGATCCACTCGCCTCGCCCTCCCAAAGTGCTGAGATTACAGGCATGAGCCACCGTGCCTGCTAGATTTAACATATTTTAATAAATAAGAAATATTCTGTCTAGTAGTATTTAGAAGGAACTATAAGCAAATATCCGAACCTTGTCAAAGGCTAGCAAACATTACTAAATAGTTTCTGAATAATCTAACGTTCAAATCTAGCCCAGCAAAGTTAACAGAATTACATAGAAATCACAATTCAAAATCGTCAATTCATAGATTTTTTTTGCTTCCAAAAGTTGTTATTTCTTGGAACATCACTCTTTGGGTCTGTGTAAAGTGTGCTATAAAAAGTGCAAAGTTCTTTTTTCAATTTTATTTTTAAAACTTTCTCTCTTTTTTTGTTTTTTGAGATGGAGTCTCTTTCTGTCACCCAGGCTGGAGTGCAGTGGCACAATCTTGGCTCACTGCAACCTCTGCCTCCTGTATTCAAGTGATTCTCCTGCCTCGGCCTCCTGAGTCGCTGGGACTACAGGCACCCGGATCATGCCCAGCTAATTTTTATACTTTTAGTAGAGACGGGGTTTCACCATATCGGCCAGGCTGGTCTCAAACTCCTGGCCTCAGGTGCTCCACCTGCCTCAGCTTCCCAAAGTGCTTGGAATATGGGCATGAGCCACCACCCCTGACCTAAAAAGTGTAAAGTTCTTAATATTTATTTTATTTGCAAGAATGCCTCCCAATTAGCAGCAGACAGGGCCAGGAATACACGCTTGTAACATGGTATTAATTATAAGCAAGGCAGACTGATCAGCCCATGGCATCTGCTCTACATGTGCTCCCCTCCTTGCTCTCAGAAATGCTGACCTCAACCTTCAACTGCTGCGTCAGCTGATCTTGCCTTCAATGGATCCCTCAATGAATCCCTCATACCAGTGGGGCCTCTGCTGATTTTTAAGCTTTAATTCTCACAGAATTGCAATACCTTTCTTCCATTTTCTCAACTGATCTGTCCCAGAATTGGGGATGTGGAAAAGTATATAAATTGTCCACGAAATGCTGGGAAGGAATTTTCTCATGGCCACACTACTCATCAGGTCATCAGTGGGGACTCCCTCTTCACTGGCCTGGTGCTCTGACTGCCCGAAGTTTCCTTCTGCCTGGTCCCTCTCAACTTACCCTTTTCCCTTCGTCGTTTAAGCTTCAAGGATACACACTCCCTACCAGAAAAACTCCAGGGTTCTCCCAGCTGGACTTCAGACTTGAAGAGAACAGCAATCCGACTGAACTATTTCACCGTGAAGTATGAGTAACTAATATGCCTTTTGTAGGAATTACAAGCATAACCAAAATAACGGAAATATTTTTGCCAGTGTGGGAAAAATAGTCCGACACAGCATTCCCTTCAACAATAGCAGAAGAAAATGCTTTCAAGGGCCACCTAGATGATAAATTATGGGCACTGGGCTGGACGTGAGACCATAAAGAGTGGTAGAGACAGAATGTGGTCAAACTTCAACTAAAGGCATTTGAATTCAAATGTTTAAAACCACCAACCAGTAAGAGCCAAATGTAACTCACTTCAATGACGACCACTCAGGCTACGTGTTTTTGATCTCTCTGTTGAATATCCAGTGAGATATGGGCCTAATGGAAGCCAATTCTTGTTGCTAAGCCAACTTCACACCCCAGAGAGTCAGAATCACAGATTAAAACATTCTAACCACCATAGTTTAAAAAATAGGTAAAATGTCATTTTTTTTAATGTTAGACTTTCAATAAATTTAGTAGTCAGATGAGAAAAATCATATCCCATATGTAGACTACGTATTTGCAAACAAAGTAAGGTGAGGAATTCAGAAACTTATAACTACATGCTCCTTCCATTTAACCAGTGCACCTATGTTAGGAATGTTCCCTTATATTACACTGTTTGAACGCCCTCCCTAATAGTGGTTTCCATACCTGGTTGTGCATTATTCAGTCATGCACATGCAATATGCATATTGTTGAATGAATGAAAGAAGCACAACCAGATATGGGAACCATCATAACAGTCACTATGAGCCAGGTACTGTTCTAGGTGCTTGGAATAGAGTACACAATGAAACAGGCGAAATCTCCTCCCCTCAGGGAGCTTAGATTCTAGTGGGAGAGATAGGAAACAAACAAGCAAAACATACGTGGTGTTCTACTGGTGGTGGTAAGTGCTTTGGAGAACAATGGAACAGAAGAAAGGATAGAGCACGCTGGCAAAGGGAGAGGGAGAAAATCTCAGAAGACCACACTGAAAGGTGGAATTGAAGCAAATTCCTGAAGTAGGGAGGGAGGGAGGGAGCATGAGAATCTCTGGCCCTGTATGAGGTCACAGTAAGTGCAAAGGACCTGAGGTAGAAGAATGCTTGGCATGTCTGAGGAACAGCACAGAGGCCAGTGTTGCTGGAGAAGAGTGCATGAGGGGGAAAGCAAGAGACATGAGAGACACACTGAGAGCCAAATTGTAAAGGGTCAGTAGCCACTGTAAGGACTCTGTCTCATGAGTGACATGAGAGCTGTTGAGGGCATTTTCAGTAGAGGAATGACGTGACTAAAGATGTTAGTGTACTCTATTTAGATATCATATGGAGGATGGATTGTAAAGAGACAAGGACAGAAGTAGGGAGACCAATGAGGAGGCCATTCATTGTGTAGGTGAGGGTCGATGATGACTTGTGGCAGTGGTAGTAGTCAATGGAGGTGGAAATCAGTGACCAGATTCTGGACATATTTTAAAGGTTGAGTCTACAGGATTCTTAAAAAGATTAGCTATTGGATATGAGAGGACAGAGGAGTTAAGAATGACTCCAAGGTGTGTGGCTAAGCACCTGAAATTATGGAGACACCATTTACTGGGATGAGGAAGCCTAAGGGAGCAGCACATTCACACAGGAATATCAAAAGTTTAGTGTTGGACAGGTGAGGTCTGAAATGGATATGCAACATCTAATTATAGATGTCAGATAGGCAATTGCATAGTTGAGCCAGAATTCAGAAGAGAAATTGGAATTGGAGTTATAAATCTTGAAGATGTCACCTAATTAATGATGATACTTAAAATCAAGAGATTGGATGAGTGCACCAAGAAGGAAGAATGGATAGAGAAGAGAAGAAGTGCAGTGCTGAGGCTTGGGACACTCTGATGTTTAGAGATTGAGGGAATGAGGAGCCAACAAAAGAACCTGAGATGAAGAGCTCAGAGAAACAGGTGAGTGCAGTGTTTCAGGAACTAGGTAAGAAAAGGCTTTCAAGGTGGAGAGAATGTTCAGCTGTGTCATAGGCTGCTAATAGGTCAAGCAAGATGACTACAGGGCAATATTTTGAGCAAATGTATGCCAACAAATAGGAAAACATAGATGAAATGGACAAATTCAAAGAAAAACACAAACTACTTAACTGGCCTCAAGAAGAAATAGAAAACCTAGGCCGTGCATGGTGGCTCATGCCTGTAATATCAGCACTTTGGGAGGCTGAGGTGGGCAGATCCCTTGAGCTGAATAGTTCGAGATCAGCCTGGACAAGAAGCAAAACCATGTCTCTACAAAAAAAAAAAAAAAAAAAGTAAACATTAGCCGGGCATGGTGGTGCATGCCTGTGGTCCCAGCTACTTGGGATGTTGAGATGAGAGAATCACTTGAGGCCAGGAGTTTGAGACCACAGTGAGCCGTGATCACACCACTGTACTCCAACCTGAGTGACAGAGTGAGACCCCGTCTCAAAAAACAAACAAACAAAAGGGCAGAGGGGCAGGGTGGCTCAAGCCTGTAATCCCAGCACTTTGGGAGGCCGAGGCCGGCAGATCACAAGGTCAGGAGATCGAGATCATCCTGGCTAACACAGTGAAACCCCATCTTTACTAAAAAAACAAAAAACTAGCCGGGTGTGGTGGTAGGCACCTGTAGTCCCAGCTACTCGGGAGGCTGAGGCAGGAGAATAGCGTGAACCTGGGAGGCGGAGGTTACAGTGAGCCGAGATTGCGCTACTGCACTACAGCCTGGGCAACAGAGCGAGACTCCGTCTTGGGGAAAAAAAAAGAAGAAGAAATAGAAAATCTGAACAGATCTATACCAATTAAAGAATACTCAATTAGTAATTTTAAAACTTTCCCCAAAGAAAAGCCTAGTTTCAGATAGCTTCATTGGTGAATTCTATCAAACATTTAAAGTAAAATTAAGATTAATCCTTTACAAACTCTTTCAAAAAAAAAAAAAAAAAAAGAAGCAGCAGCAGTGAAGAGGAAGAGGAACACTTCCCAACCCTGGCAGGCCAATGATAACCTAATACCAAACCAGACAATGCCAGTGTACCTTATGATACACACGCAAAAATCTTAAGCAAAGTACTAGCAAACTGAAGCCAACAATATATAAAAGGCATTAGATGTCACTAACAAGTGGGATTTATCCAAGGTATGCAGGGCTCATTCACTATTTAAAAATCTATCAGCATCATATACCTTATTAAGAGAATAAAAGGAAAAAAACTACCACATGGTCATCTCATAGATACTGAAAAAGCATTTGACAAAATCTAACAGTCTTTTGTGATTAAAACAAAAAGTCAACAAACAAGAAATCTAAGGATATTTTCTTGACCTGACAAAGGAGGTCTATAAAAAGCCCATGGCTAACATCATACTTAATGGTAAAAGACTGAAAGTTTTCCCCCTAAGACCAGGAACAAAACAAAAATAAGAGAAAAATATCCACTCTCGCCATTTTTATTAAGCATTTTACTGGCAGTACTAGGTAGGCTAATTAGACCAGAAAAATAAATGAAAGGCATCCAGGTTGGAAAGAAAGAAGTAAAAATATACCTATTTGCATATGACACAATTGTGTATATAGAAAATCCTAAGAAATGCAAACACACACACAGACACACACATGCAACTATCAGAACTGATAAACAAGTTCTAGTTCAGAAAGGTTGCAAGATACAAGAAGAATACACAAAAGTCAATTGCATTTCTACATACTAACAATGAAAGGAAATTAAGAAAACAACTTCATTTATAATAACATCAAAAAAAATCTTAAAAATAAATTTAACAAAAGAAGTGCAAGACTTCTACACTGGAAACTACGAAACATTGTTAAATTAGATGACACCTAAATAAATGGAAAGACATCCTGTGTTCATGGATCATATGACTTAATATTGTTTAGATGACAGTCTTCCCCAAACTGATCTACAGTTCCAATGCAATCAGTATTAAAATCCCAGCTGCCTTTTTTTTTTTTTTCCAGTAATATGCAAACTGATTCTAAAATTTTTATGGAGATTCAAGGGGCCCAGAATAGCCAAAACAGTCTTAAAAAAAAAAAAAGAACAAAGTTGAATGACTCATACTTCTTGATTTCAAAACTTACTACAAAGCTACTGTAATTAAGATTGTGTGGTACTGGCATAAGAATAGACATGTAGGTCAATAGAATAGAATTGGAATATAAAAATAAAAACATATATTTATGTAAAATTGGCACAAAGGTGCCAAGACAATTCAAGGAGGAAAGAATATTCTTTTCAACAATAATGCTGACTCACCTGGATATCCATATGAAAGAGAATGAAGTTGTATTCCTACCTAACATCACATACAAAATGAACTCAAAATGGATCATAGGCATAAATGTAAGACCTCAAAGTATAAAACCTTAGAAGGAAACATAGGAGAAAATCTTGAGCCTTAGACTAAGAAATGATTTCTTAGATATAATACCTAAAGCAAAAGCAACCAAAGAAAAAGCAGATAAATTGGATGGCATCAAAATTTAAAACCTTTGTGCTTCAAAGTACACCATCAAAAAATTGAAAAGACAACCAGAAAATGGGAGAAAATATTTGCAAATCATATATCAGATTAGAGACATAAACAAAAGATTTTAAAAAATTTACAACTTAGCAATAAAAAGACAAATAACTCAATTTAAAAATGAGAAAATGATTTGAATTTTTTTTAGAGAAGATATACTAATGGCCAACAAGCATGTGAAAAGATGCAAAATTTAGTAGTTATTAGGGAATTATAAATCACCATGAGGTATAATTTCATATCCATTAGAATGGCTATAATCAAAAAGTCAGACAAGAATAATTAGTGAGGATATAATGAAATTGGAACCCTCATATGTTGCCAATGGGACTGTAAAATGGTGTAACCACTGTAATAAACACTTGGCAGTTCCTGAAAAAGTTAAACATACAAGTTAGCACATGACCTGGCAATTCCACTGGCAAGTATACACTCAAGAGAAACATACAAGTTGGCATATGACCTGGCAATTCCACTCCCAAGTATACACTCAAGAGAAATGAAAACATATGTTGCCCCAAAAGTTGTACACAAACATTTTTAGCAGCATCATTCAAAATAGCCCAAAAGTAGAAACAACCCAAATGTCCATCAACAGAAGAATGGGTAAACAAAATGTGGTATAGCCACATAATGAAATAGTACTCAGCTATGAAAAGAAATGATAAAGTACTGACACAGGCTACGACTGGCATGAACATCGAAAACACTGTTTTAAGTGAAAGAAGCCAGACACAAACAGTCACATATTATATGATTCTATTTATATAAAATGTCCAGAATTGGCAAATCAATAGAGACAGAAATTCATCAGTGGTTGTCAGGGGCCAAGGGAGGAGGAATAGGGAGTAACTACTAGTAAATATGGAGTTTCTTATTGGGGTGATGAAAAACTTTTTGAAATTAGACAGTGACTATGGTTGTATAACTCTATGTAGATACTAAAGTACTGAATTTTACATTTTAAAGGGAAGAATTTCATTGTGTATAAATTATGTCTAAATAAAGCTGCTATTTTTTGAAATTGCAATAGCAGCTGCCATGTCTTGAATGCCACTGCGTGCCAGGCACAGTTGTAGGGGGTTACAAAAACTAGCTCATTTGCTGCACAGGCCAGGCCTCTGAGGATGGCATTGTTATCCTTCTTTTATAGATGAGGAAGGCAAGTTTCATAGTTAAGTCACTTGTTCCACAATCACACGGTTGGTAAGTGGCCTAAATGGGATTTGATCTGAGGTCTCAAACTCTTCACCATACATTGTACAATCTTGGACTACAGTGGAGGTGGCTGGGGACAGGTCAGAAATGAATCAGAAATAAGACTAGTTACAAGAACTCAGACTCCAGACTCGGCCAGACCACCTACAAATGTGACCTGATGCTGAACTCTGTGTATCTCCCTTAACAGAGCCAAAGGGAGGTTCTGAGACTCAGGCAAAGGCTGAGCCCATGGGAATGAGGTAAAACGTGTTAGTTTTGGACAGTTGAGAACTGTAGAAGCAGTCAAATGATGCCACAAGATCCTTCACCAGCTGAAATGCAGACATCTTGATGCAGGGAATCATCATGGAGGTTGGGGAAGATGTTGTCAGGGTCCAGAGATAAACAAGACCCCTGCCAGGGCCTCTGGAAGGCCTTCCACCCCCTCCACCCCCAATATGCAGTGCTCACAGAAATGCCCACTTCGATATTATCATGAGAGGTGTTGTTTCCAGATGGAGCCAGAGCAGAACTGGCCCACTAGGGCCCACAACCCACAGGTTATAAACTGAGGAATCTTGAGAAGGTTCTTAATTAAACAGTGTCCCTGGGTGAACCTCTGCACTGGGTCTGAAATTCTAATCATGGACTCTGTTCCCTTGGATGTCTTCAGGAACAAGTAGTTATGAAATGGTTCCAGGAATAATATTGGTTTGCAGCCTTCTAGCATCATTAGCACATTGTAATAGCACATTTTGTGCAAACTACCTTTTCCCTTTTGGATCTGGTATGGTAGGATGTTAATTAGGTACTCATGGGGCAGGCAGATTATGTAATCTGGGTCATTTGGATGCTTACAGCAGGATGACAAGGAGACAGAGCATGGTCTCTGAGTTACTTCTTCCTTATCTCCCAAAGTTTTTTTTGTGTCTTCCTTTCATCCAGAGGGACCAGGAGAAGTATAAAAGAGGTTATGGAAAGGAAAGCACTGGGGGCCACTGTCTGACTTGGTATTTCAACGCCTGCTTTGAGCTTTGCATGACCATCTGTGTACCCTTTTTCCTCAAAGCAAGAAGCAGCAGCATCCATGAATACCACTATGTGGGTTTACCCAGAGCAGAGGGCAGGAGCTTGCATGTTACACTCTGCCTCTTACGTACTCTCCCTGTTTCTTTCTCCTTCCACAGCCCCACTGCCAAAACTGTGTTTAAGCATTTCAATAAAAACACTACATTATTATGTAAACAAACCACCACTCTAGCTTTGGAAGAATGCTATCAATTTCATGAAGTCTTTGGGTAAATTCAAGAATCAACGGGTTCAGCTTCCCTTTGCAATGACTAAGCTGTTTCTCTGGAGGCAGCTCCCATCCTTCATGATGCCCTAACCATTCTCTATTTTTTTTTTTTCTAAGACAGAATCTCACTCTGTCACCCAGGCTGGAGTGAAGTGGGTGATCTTGGCTCACTGCAACCTCCGCCTCCCAGGTTCAAGCGATTCTCCTGCCTCAGCCTCCCTAGTAGCTGGTATTACAGATGTGCACCACCATGCCCGGCTAATTTTTGTATTTTAAGTAGAGATGGGGTTTCGCCATGTTGGCCAGGCTGGTCTCGAACTCTTGGCCTCATGTGATCTGCCCACCTCCCAAAGTGCTGGGATTACAGGCATGAGCCACGTGCCCAGCCAACCTGATCATTCTTCACTCTCTCATTGGGCTGTAATTGGGTAGATCTTCTGGATGCCTCTTTACTTCCTCTTTTACCTCTAGGCTGGAAACTGGTCCATGTTCCAGTAGACTGGGGCCTAATAGTACCTGAGGTTTCTACTTTTGTCTGTAGGACCTGGAATACCACATTGCCCCTTGGGTCATATTTCTGCAAAGGTTCTTTGTCTTTTCCAAAATAAACTATGTATTCTGTCTCCACAGTACTTCGAGGGGTGAGACCAAATCCAGTAAGTTTTCTAATATTTATTTTCATACCTGGTAGGATAAAATGCCTTCTAAAAGACAAAAAGATTAAGGTGAGACTGGCTCATCCATTAGTAGTTTACAGTTTCAGACAGTACCATGTTTATATGGCAATATAAAATTATTTGGTGCTCTTTCTGAGTTATTGAGTGAATATACATGGAAGGAAAGTCAGCTGGAGGAGCGGGAGAAAGAGAGGGAGAGCAGAGCCTGGCACAGTGGCTCACACCTGTAATCCCAGCACTTTGAGAGGCTGAGGCCAGAGGATTGCTTGAGGCTAGGAGTTTGAGATCAGCCTGAGTAACACAGTGAGACTCCATCCCTACAGAAAATTTTAAAAATTAGCTGGGCATGGGGGCACACACTTGTAGTCCCAGCTACTCAAGAGGCTGAGTGGGAGGATGGCTTGAGCCCAGGAGGTCAGTGCTATAGTGAGCCATGATCACACCACTGCACTCTGGTCTGGACAATGGAGTAAGACCCTGTCTCTAAAATGATTTAATTAAACTAGAAAGAAAAAGAGAGGGAGGACAATCCTTTAATAGGATTTATGAGAAGTAGTTCACTATAGAGTTATATCTTTGTTACCCAGACCAAAAATATGGGCAATGACATCTTGGGAGGTTTTAGAATACGCATATTTACATAAAAATAATGACTCCTCAAGGGTCATTATGAATTACTGAAAAATAAAATATTCATCGTTGTAAAACTGAAATTAACCTACATAAAGTTTTCCTGGAGGCTACATCTATAGAATACATTTTTGTTGAGGAGAGGTCTGCCTGGGAGTTGGTACACTCTAAGATTCACTATAAATAATTAAAAATTCAGCATCTGCAGAACAGTGCCTCCTCTCAGAGCAAAGTCAGCCAAATCTCTCAGAATCACAGAAGCAGAACCAACTTACATTTCATGACTCCTGAGGATCAGCACAGAGAGAAGGGCCAGGGAGATGCACCAGGCAGAGAAGGGGAGGGAGAGCTCAAAACATAGCACAGGACTATTTCTGGATTCTCAATATCAGCCTTTCTGGCCTGAAAGTGGTGTGATTTCAGGGTCATGGCCGCCATGTCTGGCTTGGTGCTGGAAATTATACATATTTATGTACATATTTTGTAATAAGACCAAACTTCAAAAGTCCCTAGAAGGAGTGCCATATGAAGACGGCTTTTTCAGGGGAGGAGGAGAAAATAGTTGTGAATATCAAGGCACCAGAAGTGGAAAGAAGTTGCTACTAAGAGGTGGAAAGAATCCCAACAGAAAAGGATGCAGGCCTGACATGTCAGCGACCCACTGCTTTGCACAAGTGCTGGAGGAGGAAAGGGCCACACTGCCTGGACTCCCACCAGATGCCCCATCAGTTTCCTCCTCGGTTACCCCCAGGTTCCCTTCTGCTTTCAGGATCAGAGGAACCCCAAAGCTCCCCCAATCTTTTTTATTAGTCCTATCCAAGTGATATGGATGAGGGAAATGGGCAAGGAACCAGCAGCATCTGCTGCAGGGTGTGTGTGTGTGTGTGTGTGTGTGTGCATGCACGCACATGCACATGTGTGAGAACATGTGTGTGAAATACCTCTGTAGTCTCCTCTGGAACCTGAAATCAAAGGAGACTGGAGCATGCTCTCATCCTGCCACACTAACATAGTCTTTCTGCTATTAATTTAATAAATAGATATTAAATTAAAGGATTAAGAAAATGAGTAAAATGAATAAAGTGTTCTCCCAGTGGGTTTCAGACTCTTTCTCTCTGCCTTACCTGTGCATTACCACTGAGTAAGTAAGAATAACCTTTGGCCCTAGATCCAACGCTTGAGCAAATGTGTGAAGTAGGTGAAGCATGGTTTGGTATTTTTCTAGCAGCCGTCCACCCAAAGCATCCTGGCATCGAGATGCCCATTCTCCCTCCAACTCTGCAGTGGGGGTTGCACTAGGAGGAAGTGTTATGTCACAAGAGCATCAACACCCAAACAATCCAAATTCAAATCCCAGTCCCTGGTATGACCATTTCAGAAACATTTCAGAATATCTGCTGGGCATGGTGGCTCACACGTGTAATCTCAGCACTTTGGGAGGTGAAGGTGAGAGGACTGCTTGGGCCCAGGAGACTAACCTGAGCAACAAAGTGAGACTCCCATTTCTACAGAAAAAATAAAATTAGCTGGGCCTGGTGGCATGTGCCTGTGGTGCCAGTTACACAGGAAGCTGAGGTGGATTGCTTGATTCCAGGAGGTCGAGGCTGCAGTGAGCTGTATTCATGCCACTGCACTTCAGCCTGGGCAACAGAGTGAGATTCTGTCACAAAAGAACAAACAAACAAACAAACAAAAACACAGTATCTACTAGAGCTGACCCAACAATTTCACATACACATCTAATACACATCTAATGAGTGTATTAGAAACAAGTGCTTATGTCTGCCAAGACACAAGTACACAAGTATTCATAGCATATTTATTCATATTTCCAAACTGAAAACAATTTAAATATCTACCAATGATAGAATATAAATATATTGTTTCACCATTCATACTATGGAATACTACATAGCAATGAAAAGGAATGAATTATTGCTATACACAACAGATGTAATATTGAGTGAAAGTAGTCAGATACAAAGGAGCATATACTATTAATACATGATTCCACCTACATAAAGTTTTAAAACAGGCCGAAATAATCTATGGTGGTAGACTTCGGAGGAGTGGTTATCTCTGGAGGGAGTGTTGACTGAAGGCACAAGGGAGCTTTCTGGAGTGCTGGGAATGTTCTGGATCAGGGTGTTGACTACATGGGTATATACATGGGAAAAACTCTAATGATCTATATACTTTAGGTGTGTGCACTTCATCACTTGACTCTATATTAACACATTCAATTTTTGAAAAAAAATTGTCTTAAAATTAATTTTAAGAAGTGAACCAAAAACAAATCTCAGCCTGCTTCTTTCCACCAAATGTTTTGATCATAAACAAAATACTTCAAATTTTTAATTTTAACCTCATATCCTTCACTTGTAAAGAGGGTGTTAAGAGGCCTGAGCAGTCAGGGTCATAACATTTTTTTAAAAAACATCCAATGTGCAGCATCTGTGAGAGTGCTTTGGAGACTTTAAATTGTTCTACGAACTGAGTGTGAGTTTCGGGGAGGGACATAAAAAGACCTGCAGGCACCCTTCATTCTAGATCCTTTCCAAGTGATATGTGGCAAACTACAGATTTGTCAAGAGATTTGGGTCTTATCAATTCGTCAGAACCAAAGCATAGTTATCCTACTTCTCAATTTTAGTTGCTTGACTTTTCTCCAATTATAAGAAGTGAGACTGTTCATCTGACCATCCCACTATATATAAACTCCAGACTTTTAGAGGAACATCTCCTGTTTTGTCACACTTGAATGGTTGTGGCTCTACCTGTTGCCTTCCCTTGAGAAATGTGAATTTTTACTAATATGTATCTGCATGCAAGTCGTATGGAGTTATCTTACCCATAATTTGGTAGATTTAAAAAAATGATTTCTATCCTCTCTTAGGATGAAAGTTTGGTTTCTGATTTCTTGATTATGTTCAAGTGCACCAGGAATCTGACCTAAGAAACCAGGTACTAAATGTATTCTAGGACCTAACTACCCGAGAAAACTACTTGTTGACATAGTGCTCTTTATTAAGAAAACACTTAAATTCACAAGAGATAAATATTTATCCTGTTGGCCGCAAACCCATGGAATTCTGTAAAAGTCCATTTGCAGGTCAGCAGTTTCCAGAGTGGTATCCGTTTCATTGCATGTCATTTCATTGCATTGCTCTCTTGCCCTCCATTTCTGGAGCAGGAGTCCAACCTACACCTCTCTCAGCTTTACTCCCTGACTGGCTGGTGAACTCTGCTAGAGTAGGTAGAGCACCATTAATGTTGAGACTGATCATGTAGTTTCTTATGACCAAAGAAATATGTATTTACTACCGTGCTTGATACCTAATCAGCATTCACATATGCAAACAAAATGACTTTGTGAATATTAAGAGAAAAACTAAATTCAATACCTCTACTCCTGGGTGGTTTTGATCTACATGGCATTTATTTGTCAGTTTGCTTTTCAATTCCATCCCCTGCTCTTTTCTGTATCACTGAGGGGACTGGCTTTTGCCAACTGTATTCCCCGGGCTTCCCTGTCAATTGTTTCCAGGTAGGTTCAGCCACTAAAAGGCACTAGCACTAAAAAGAAGCAGCCAACGTATTTCTGCCCTTTTCTCTTATTGGGAGGAAGGGGATGCATCTCTAGCCGTGGCTGCTTCTCTTCTGTACTTCCGGCTCCCATCATACAGCCCCTCCTTCCCATGGCCCCAAATCCCACCTACCTAGCTGGCAGAGGTTCCTACTAAGTGGCTAATGTTTCTGGGCTCCAGGGAGGCACATCCTTTCTTTATCCTTCCATCCCTAGGGGCATATCAGCTGCCTGCAGTTGCTAATCTTTGGGTTTTCTCCCTTTCTTCTTTTCTTCACTTTTTCAACATTTCTGTGTATTGTTTCCTGTATCAAATTCCCTCTGTTGGTTTCATTTTCCCAGCTGGACTCTGATGGAAAATCTCTTTCAGGAGCCGTGTACAAAACCATGATTTATTCTAAGCCCTAGTTCCTAGAGGAGGTATCTTTGCTTTCCTCCTTAATTATTTGAGAGTCTTTCTGAAAGATGCTCTTTCCTATGTCTTATTTTCCTGGTATTTTGTACTATTTGAGGTAAGGTTATATTCAGAACATTAACAGCAATCAAAAAGCTAAGTCTAGGCCAGGCACAGTGGCTCACAACTATAATCACAACACAATGGGAAGTGAGGCAGGAGGATCACTTAATCCATGTTTAAAAAAAAAAAAAAGAAAAAAGAAAAAAAAACTAAGACTGCCCAATATTGGAGAGACGCCAACTGTTCCTAAATTGATCTATCCTGTCAAAATCCTAACAGTTTTTTTTTTTTTTTTTTTCATGAAAATAGACAGTTGATTATAAGATTCGTATGAAAACGCAAAGGGCCAAAAACGGCCCATACCATCCTAAGGAAAAACAAGGTGGGAAGACCTTTTTCATCAGACATCAGGACACAGTGTCTCACACCTGTAATTCCAGCACTTTAGGAGGCCGAGGCAGGCTGATTGTTTGAGCACAGGAATTCAAGACCAGCCTGGGCAATATGATGAAATCTTGTCTTTGCAAAAAATAGAAAAAATTAGCCAGGCACAGTGACAGATGCGGGTAGTTCCAGCTACTCTGGAAGCTGAGGTGAGAGGATCACTTGAGCCTGGGAGGCAGAGGTTGCAGTGAGCTGAGATTGGGCCACCGCACTGCAGCTTGGGTGACAGAGTGAGATCCTGTCTCCAAAAAAAAAAAAAAAAAAAAAAAAAAAAAAGACTTATTTAAAATTAAGAAGATATGATGATAGAGAAAGTGTGGTGCTGCTTCAAGGAACAAATAGTTCAGTGATACGGAATGGAACAACGTTCTGGAAGAGTCTGGCAACATACCTATGGACTGTAGATATTTTTTTCTAAGTGACATTGCAGAGCAGATGGGAGAGGATGGTCACTTCAATAAAAATTTCCAGGACAACTGGGTGATAATATGCTAAAAAATGTGGCTGGGGACAGTTGTTCATGCCTATAATCCTAGCACTTTAGGAGGCCAAGGCAAGAGGATCACTTGAAGTCAGGAGTTTAAGACCAGCCTGGGCAACCCATCTCTACAAAAAAATAGAATTTGGCAAAGTGTGGTGGCAAACATCTGTAATCCTCCTCAGGAGGTTGAGGTGGAAGGATTGCTTGAGGCCAGAAGTTGGAGGCTACTGTGAGCCATGATCATGCCACTTTACTCCAGCCTGGTGACAGATCAAGACCTTGTCTCAAAAACAAAAACAAACAAACAAAAAGACTATACCCCTATCTCATGCCATGTTTATTCTAAGGCCTAGTACCTAAGAAAAAATTTGGTTTTCCTCCTTCATCCTGTTTTTGAGAGAATTCTTTAAAAATGCTTCTCCTTGGCTGGGCGCAGTGGCTCATGCCTGTAATCCCAGTACTTTGGGAGGCTGAGGCAGGTGGATCACGAGGTCAGGAGATCGAGACAATCCTGGCTAACACATTGAAAACCCATCTCTACTAAAAATAGAAAAATTAGCCGGGCGCGGTGGTGGGCGCCTGTAGTCCCAGCTACTCGGGAGGTTGAAGCAGAAGAAAGGCATGAACCCGGGAGGCGGCGCTTGCGGTAAGCCGAGATCGCGCCACTGCACTCCAGCCTGCGTGACAGAGTGAGACTCCCCGTCTCAAAAAAAAAAAAAAAAAAGCTTCTCCTTATGGCTGTTTTTTCCTCTTGTACACAGAGATCTAAATGTGAAAGGCAAAAATCATAAAAAGTTTGTACAATGATGAAAAATTTAAAAAGAAAGCTAAGTCTGAATGTGGGAACTGGCTGTAGGCCAGGGTTGCCTTTTTTTTCTTCATTCTAATTGACAATAATGAAGAGATCTTTCCTACGTCAGGACTTGATGAGTAATGAACTCAGACCAAGCCTCCAGCCTGAGAAGCCACAAAATGACGTTAACATTGTTTAACTCCATGCTTTTCAAGGGAGCAAGAAGAGAAGGAAATCACTGGAAAATTGAGATGCAGATGCTCCTGGAAGGTGGTAACTGTAGAGAATTGTTGGCCATCAGTGCATCTTAAAGAGTATTAGAACCCTTATATAATTTCAACTCTAGAGGAAAAATTGCTGCAGATCTGCAGCCAAGGAACGGCCCTCACTCAACAGCTTATTTTTCTGTACCTACTGGTCTACAGAGGTTTTAAATGGACTCTTTTGTGCCCCAAATATTGTTTTTTCAATTTTAAAAGTATTTCAGATTTCAGAAAAATGCAAAAAAGTACAAAAATTCCCATATACCTTTCTCCTCAATTCCCTGAATGCTAACATTTTGCCATACTTACCTTAGCATTCTCTTTTTCTCTATCTTTATATTTTTTTCTAAAAATGTGAAAGGAAGTTATACATACAATACCATTTTACCTCTAGATACTTCAAGGTGTGCTTCCTAAAAACAGGGATATTTTCTTACATAATCACAGTACAATTTTCTTTCTCTCTCTCTTTATTTCTTTTTTTTTTTTTTTGTATTTTTGGTAGACATGTGGTTTCACCACGTTTCTCAAGCTGGTCTTGAACTCCTGAGCTCAGGTGATCCACCCGCCTCGGTCTCCCAAAGTGTTGGGATTACAGGCGTGAGCTTCCACACCTGGCCCACAGTACAATTTTCAAAATCAGGAAATTAACATTAATACAATACAATACAACACAACACAACACAACACAATACAATACAGTAACCTATAGATCGTATTTGACATTTATCCATTGTTCCACTAATATCCTTTTTAAGACTATTCTTTTAATTATTCTGTGGCTGTGATCTTGGTGAAATACTTTCCAGCTTTTTCAGGAAGATGTAGCCATTCACCCAGCACATACAAAAAGAATTTGAACCTGATTAATTTTCAAGAAAACTAAACTGATACCTCACTTGGGCTGTGCATGCAGACATCTTCATTCCCTGAATGAAGAGAGCCCAGTGAAGTCTCACTCCGTTCCACAAAGCCTGTGTTATTCCTCTTCTGTGCAGCTCACCTGCCTGCTGCTTCTTCCCGATTGCTCATTAGGTTGAGGGAACCCACATCAAAAATATTCTGGAAGATGCTTTCACCTTTTTCTCACACATAATAACAAAAATACTTTACTGTCTCAATTTGAAAGCAAGAGAGGATGCACACAGGGTTTGTAGTATTGACTATTTCTTACCAGCAGGTTATTACAAGACCCACCCATGAGACTAAGGCTATGTTATAAAGGAGTAATTAAAGACCAAAGGGTAACAACCTGAATAAATACTCATTAGAAAAGGAGCTGTTTAAATACATTCTATTGTATCAATTCAATGTAATACATCATTCAAAAGAAGATGCAACTGTATATGTTCCAAAATAAGTCAAACCTAAATTATAGAGAGTAGTAAAGTTTTGTTGACGGAAAGAGGAATTGAGGAACCTGAGAACTGGAAACAAAGAGGGAAGGGAGACTTTTATAGTAAATCCTTTTGTATCGTCTGATTTTTTTTAACCGTGTATACGTTATGTATTCAGAGAGGGAGGAGGAAGAAAGAGAATCATGAATAGGAGATAGAATCTTGGATAGGTAGATAGATATAAAGAAAAAAAGAAAAGTTTGAGGGAACAGCAGGTCCCATATTCTCCGGCTGCACTTTTAACTTTTAAAACTATCACTGTCTTTTCCATTTTCCCTGACCAACCGTTTAGTTCTCTCTCGTTAGCAAGAGTCTTTTCCTTAGCTAGGTCGAGGAGACACAAACAGACTTCGTCATGAACACATCTCAGCACAACCACACACATGCATACAGTCTCAAACACACAGTTTTAGATTTGAAGGTGTGTGGAGGAAGATGGGGAGCAGGCTGAGGCAATCTAAGCGGGACCTCCACCGTCTCAGATCTGCACTACTCCCCTCGCCCCTCCATTCTTTGGCTCGCCTTTTCCCCCACCCCCGCTCCAGACCCTGCCCACCAGGCGACTGGACTGGCGTAAATTTCCGCCCATTTGCGTCGCCGCCTGGGGGTGCTGCTTCGTGACGTCAGGGCTGAGCTAGGGGGCGCCCGCTCCTGGCTGCCCGCCCCTCCCGGCCCTGCGGCCCCCGCCTGCCCTTTAAAAGAGCGGGGCCTGCGCCAGCCGCACCACACCGCGGGGACCAGGAGGCACGCTGGTTTCCCGGGGCTGCTCCATCGCGCCTTCCTCCTGCGCCTCGCTTCTCCGGTCCAGCCGCCATCTTCCTCTTCGCACAGGGGCCGGCGAGCGGGGCCATGCAGCCAGCGCTGCTTCTCAGCCTCCTGGGAGCCGTGGGGCTGGCGGGTGAGTGGGCGCGGCGGGCCGGTCAGCACCGCGGACAGCGCCAGCCTCGCTCTTCCCCGCCGCTCCCGCAGCCAGGCTGGCGGATCCCGGGAGAGAGAGGGGGGTTGAGGGGAAGGTTTATCTCTCGCTTCGTTTCTTCTCCTCCCTGGGTGTTTTCCTTCAACTCCTCCCACCCATTTGACTTGGAAAAAGCTAGAGGGCTTCTTAGCCCAACCAAGGGAGCCTCGTTCTTTTTATATATGAGTTTTCCTCTAGATAGGAAGGAAGAAAACGTGCCATACCTCCAAGGAAACCCCACATTTTGTATTCGCTTCTAAGATGTCACACTCTCTCTGCCCGTCTAGAGAGACCCTGTTGTCTGATTCTGTATCTGTTTGGCTTTTTAAAGCCGGGCGACTACGGAGAGGCAGGAATACATGTATGATGTTATTTAGTGCCTGCATAATTTCCCTTATTATTGTTATTGTCATGTAAGTATGATGAGATAAAAGTGAGTCCCACATGTATGTAAGAAATATCCCTTTTCTTAACATGTCCATATATAATGTGTGTGTGTGTGTGTGCTCATGTATGTACAAGTTTAATATGTTTCTCTATTTTGTATTTCCATCTCTAGGGACAGGTAATTTCTAATTTCACACTCAGAGGAATTATTTTTTTTAACCTGTGAAAGCCTCAGCATTCCTGAGAACATGTGCCCCTCATTTTTTAGTTATGAATGGAAACCGCAGTATTTTGACTTCTGTACTCCAGGAAAATTATTAGAGTACAAAATAACCACAAAAGTACCTTTGGAGTAGTAAAAAAAACAAAATGTCTTTGTCAATTTAGGAGGATAGAATTTTAAGTAGTAGATACTTGACTGTTTCCCTTTTTGTATGGAAGATTGTAGGATTAATCTTTCAAACTACCCTGAATCTCAAACAAATGATCTCTGAAGATCTGAAGTGTGTGTGTGTGCGTGTGTGTGTGTTGAAGTAGAGTCACCTATGGGTGTTGAGATACTGAGACTATTGAGAAGTAAGTATACTAGCACCAAATTAAACTACAGGTTTTCTTCAGGTGTTTTAATGATTTAGGAAATTGTTCATATCTGAGGTTGAGACTCCTACCTAGAATTGAGATATTGGCATCCATGAATATGAAGCTTTTATTGGCAGCAATTACTAGATCCAAAAGGCAGAGACAAAATGAAAGCCAGTCGTAATTATATACATTCAGAATTTGCTAAAATTCTTGTCATTCCTACAAATTCTCAATAAATGTTCTCAATTTCATTAAAGAAAATCAAATGAATATTTAGAATTATTTCTGGTCAAAATACTTTTAGAAGAGAATTGCTTTGCTTGGGAGGCTGTAGACCACAAAAACAGTGACATTTGTGGGAATGATTTAACTATTGTGGTACAATACTTACAGATCTCTTATGTAACAGAATATTTTAAATAAAAGTTTATATTTTAATAGCAGCTAGAATGAAGACATAATCTTTTTAAAAATTGAGCTATAATTTGTATATCATATAATCCACCCTTTTAAAGTATATAATTCAGTGGTTTTTGGTATATTTGCAGATTGTGCAACTATTACCACTATCAAATTTCAGAACATTTTTATCACCCCAGAAAGATACCACAAACCCATTGGCAAGTACCTCTCCATTCCCACCTCCCCGCAGCCTCTGGAAATGAGACATGTTAGCCTTCAAGTAGAGCTGGTTATTTGCAAAATTACAGGGCTGGGGGAAGCCTCAAGAAACCATCTAGCTCATTCACTTATCCTTAAGAACTTCTGAAAGGAGATGCATAACCTCCTATGGAAGCTATTGTGCACTCTAAAAATTAATATAAGGGAAGTAGTAAAATGGTATCCATATTATTCTAGGTAAAATGCTTTCTTTATCTTTTTTATTTTATTTTATTTTATTATTTTTAGACAGTCTTGCTCTGTTGGCCAGGCTAGAGTGCTCAGCTCACTGCAACCTCCATCTCCCAGGCTCAAGCAGTTCTCCTGCCTCAGCCTCCTGAGTAGCTGGGATTACAGGTGTGTGTCACCACACCCAGCTTTTTGTATATTCAGTAGAGATGGGGTTTCACCATGTTGGCCAGGCTGGTCTCGATCTCCTGACCTCAGGTGATCCGCCCGCCTCAGATTCCCAAAGTGTTGGGATTACAGGCACAAGCCACTGCACCTGGCCGGGAAAATGATTTCTAAATTCAGAAGAGCTTGTTGAACTTATTTTACAGCTATATTTTCAATCTGGTATCAAACCTTAATAATCTTAGATATTAATACATCAGAAGTTACTCTCAGATTTACCACATTATTTGATAATTTTTGTACCATTTGATTGCTTTACTTTTAACACGAGCATTAGGTTTTCTTTTTTTTTCTTATATCCCTACAGACAGAGAGCATTAGGTTTTCTGTTGTGCCACCTGAATCTTACTACATACAAAAGTAAGCTGAACTACTTTAAGGATAACAACACGCCTTCGGCTATTACCTTGTTGTCACAAATTTTACTGGAAAAATACAGAAGCACCTAGATATCTCACCAAGATGTATAACGTATGTTCCAAAGCAGACCCTAGTTTTTTTTTCCATCAAAAACGATCTGAAGAGCCTCAGTCAGAGAAACAACGGTTTCATAAATACAAACCTAAGCTACAAGTTGTCTAGAGTAATAAAAGAAAAATCTTTCTCTGCCCCCAAATCTGGTCACTATTAATACTTTGGCAATACCAGTAGTTAATAAAAACATCTATTTTACATTTGTAAAAAAAAAAAAAAAAAAAAAAAAAAGGAAAGTATTAGCAAGAAACTGCATTATCAAGAAGGCTTAGTAAAGCAGGGTTTTTTAAAAGTCATCTGATTTATTAGGGGAGTTATTTTCTCTCATAGTCATTTATTTCCAGAGGAAATTACAGATTTCCGGTGGAAAGAGAAAGTGCTGAAGTGGGTGTGTTCTCAAATAGCCATTTGGAGGATGAAAGAACAGTTGAGTATATTGGACCTTGGGTACCAAAAGTGGGCCAACTGGATCTTGCCTGATAAGCATTTCAGGAAAAACTTGGTGTCGTCTTAGCTCGTTAGCTACTTCTCAAATATATTTTAATGATTCTAATGGGCTGCATAAGTTTGGGCTTCCTGAAACAATTGAAGTGATCCCAGATCATCCTTTGAAAAGAAAAATTTAGTAAAGTAAATGAATAGGTGTTTTATTTCCAGGTTGAGCCCCATGATATGTAATTGATAGGGGGTGGGGAATGTTTAAAGAGGCTTTCCTTGCATTCTGCAAGGAAAGGTCAGGTTGCTGCATTTGAATAGCTTTTATGTCTGATGTCTGAGAACTTGCCCCAGCCAGCTCTACTCTCTTCTCAGGGACTTAAAATAATTTTCTGCACTGAGCTTCTCCTGCTCAGCTGCCTGCTACAGGGAATGCCAGGAGAACTATGGAGATGGACTTATATGTAAATGCTTTGGGCTGTTCTAATAGAAAGGGCTTAGAACAAAGTCAAAGTGAAAAAATAATCAAAGCAGCTTTGAGAGAGAAAAAAAATGGCACTGAAAAATTAAAATTACCTGAAGCATTTTCTAAGAAGACAAAGCAACTTCAAACACTGTTGTAAGATAGGCAGAATCCCATGACATTTTATTGAAATAAATTAAAATTTTTCTTTTAAAATATTCATATAAACCAATGGTTAAATACCAATTTGCATATAATATTATGGACTTGATGCTAAACTAGGAGGGTTAGATATCTGCTGTGTTCTTTACATGGTTGCAAACAGTGTGGAGGAAGAGAAACACAATGTTGATATGGATGCACAAACGAGCTTGTTCAGGCAAAGGCCTTGCAGGTAAAAAATGAGGTAATTAATTATGGAAGACACCCATAACCATGTTTTTGTCAAGGAAGTAAGTTTTGGGAGGATATATTTTTGGAAACAGAGATAGGGAGTGAGAGCCACAGATCTTTACCCATTTGGAGTAGGCAGAGAAGATCGAGGAGGGCATTCTTGTTTTATTAGACTTAGTTTGGTTTAAACTTTTTTTTTTCTTTTTGAAACGGAGTCTCGCCCTGTCACCCAGGCTGGAGTGCAGTGGCACGATCTTGGCTCACTGCAACCTCCGCCTCCCGGGTTCATGCAATTCTCCTGCCTCAGCCTCCCGAGTAGCTGGGACTACAGGCGCATGCCACCATGCCTGGCTAATTTTTTGTATTTTTAGTAGAGATGGGGTTTCACCGTGTTAGCCAGGATGGTCTCGATCTCCTGACCTCATGATCCACTGGCCTTGGCCTCCCAAAGTGCTGGGATTACAGGTGTGAGCCACCGCGCCTGGCCCTAGTTTAAACTTTTAATTGAAGTAAAATATATAGAAAATTGAACGGATCATGAGTATACAGCTTAATAAGCACACCTATGTAACCAGCATTGAGATTTTAAAAAGGGACATTTCTGGTACCCCAGAAGACCCCTCCTTTTCTGTGGTCTAGATTTGATTTATACCGGATCTAAAATAACATTTGTTTCCAAATATATTTAAGACATTGCCAGGGGAAAAACAACAACTAATGTGGGGTGATTTTGTGGGTTTGGGGTCACACAGCTTCCAAAACCCAACTCAAGTCATTTTCCATTCTTTTTCTCCTTGAAAGCTGTCAATTCCATGCCAGTGGATAACAGGAACCACAATGAAGAAATGGTAAGTTGCAAAGTCAATCTTAGAATCTAGACTTGTATCTAGACTCTAGATTCTCCCAGTCCCTATTACACCAAACCAAACACATGCATGACATAATCTTACAAAGCCAGGTTTTCATCACTGACAGAATGTGGGCAAGGGATGCCCCTCCTGCACTAAGCTCCTATCTCCTGTCAGGATGGTTTAGCGCCCCTGAGGATAGCTGTGCCATTGGTTCAGAAACAGATGTTTATTTCCCTTCTCCAGATAATCCCTAATCAGTGCCTTCTTGCATTGTTCTGTGTAGAGGTTTGGAAGATTTCACTCTGTTCCTGTAAATCTGTATCTCTGCCCTAAGAATACTGCATCAGCGCAGGTCACGTAGTCAAGCCTTCCTTGACAGCAGCTCTGGGTTGAGTAGTCTGTCATCCAGTGACACCAGCTTCTCCAACCTGCTTTCGGGTTTTCCCCCAGGTGACTCGCTGCATCATTGAGGTCCTCTCAAATGCCTTGTCGAAGTCCAGCGCTCCGCCCATCACCCCTGAGTGCCGCCAAGTCCTGAAGAAGAGTAAGTGTCCCGCACTGCAGACAGATCTTTGTTGCTGCAGTGCTCCTTGTTCCTATTCCCTCCACATCTCCTTCCTGTTTATCTACAAATGGCCTGGGGGCATAAAGCACTAGGAAGAGTGTTGATTGACTGGGCCAGTATCTGGGAGACAGAAGATATGACTCCTAGTTCCTGCTTTACCACTTCGCAGCTGTGTGACTATGGGGAAGACGCTTTGTTTCTCTAGGTGTATTTCCTCAAAGTAAAATGAAGGAGTTGAACTCAATGATAGTCTTTCAGATGTCTATCCATTCTTAAATTCCTTAGTTCCATAGTTTGGATTTTTAGAACAGGACTTCATTTGTGTGCAGGGAATGTGGGAAATGCTGGTTTGTGATTAGATGAGGAGGGGGTTTCTGGAAGTGTTGGAAGATGATAGAAGGAGATTTAAAAATCATTCTTCTCTTTGCCTTTTACTCTTCTGACACTGAGAAGCACAAGCTGAGAAGCAGGAATCTTAGAAAGGTGACTTAAAACTTCTGGCCTATTTACACAACAAATTAGCTAAGATATTTTAATGCACAGCTTACCAGAATAGAAGGTACCACCAAATGGTGCCAGAAGTTCCAGGCCTGAGAACTGGAAGGGTTTCACGTAGAGGCAGTGCATTCCAGTGAGGCAGACTAATGGCTTTCTGAGTCCAGCCTGTGAAGTGTTCTCAATATGAAACCATTTCTGCTGAAAATAAAATTTGAACAGTGATATAAGCAGTACCCATTGGAAATTGACATTATGAGGTCAATTTTACAAGACTGTGCAGTCTTTATTATGCATGCAGCCAAACTGATTCAAACAAATCCAGAAAACACTGCCCTCTTCAACACTGTCCTCTGCTTTTAAACTTTTAGTCAGGCTGTGAACAGTAGATTTTATCTTATTTTTTCACCTTTAAAAATCTTTCAGGTGGGCGCAGTGGCTCACGCCTATAATCCCAGCACTTTGGGAGGCTGAGGCAGGTGGATCACCTGAGGTCAGGAGTTCGAGACCAGCCTGGCCAACATGGTGAAACCCTGTCTCCACTAAAAATGCAAATAAATAAATAAATAAATAAACAAACCAGATATGGTGGCAGGTGCGTGTAATCCCACTACTTGGGAGGCCGACACAGGAGAATCGCTTGAACCCGGGAGGCAGAAATTGCAGTGAGGCAAGATTGCGCCATTGCCCTCCAGCCTGGGCAACAAGAGTAAGGCTCGGTCTAAAAAAAAAAAAAAAAGGTCTCTCATTGCCACCAGCCTGGCCAACATGGTGAAACCCCATCTCTACTAAAAATACAGCAACTAGCCGGGTGTGGTGGCGGGCACCTGTAATCCCAGCTACTCAGGAGGCTGAGAAAGGAGAATCTCTAGAACCTGGGAAGCAGAGGTTGCAGTGAACTGAGATCACAGCATTGCACTCCAACCTGGGTGCAGCCTGGGTGGCAGAGTGAGACTCCATCAAAAATAAACAAACAAAAAACAAAACCAAAAAAACCACCTTTCATTGTCAGACAAGACTCTCTTGCTATAGCTACACATGAACCCTCATGCATGAAATGGTAAAAAAGCAAGTAGCGATCGGCCAGAAGAGTAACCTGAGGCCGGGTGCAGTGGCTCACACCTGTAATCCCAGCACTTTGGGAGGCTGCGGCAGGGCAAATCACGAGGTCAGGAGATTGAGACCATCCTGGCTAACATGGTGAAACCCCGTCTCTACTAAAAATACAAAAAATTAGCCGGGTGTGGTGACATGCGCCTGTAGTCCCAGCTACTCCGGAGGCTGAGGCAGGAGAATTGCTTGAACCTGGGAGGCGGAAGTTGCAGTGAGACGAGATCGCCCAACTGCACTCCAGCCTGGGTGACAGAGAGAGACTCTGTCTAAAAAAAAGAGGAAGAAGAGTAACCTGAATTAACTCAATCTGCCTTTGGGGGCTTCAGGGTAACAATGGTAGCTATGGGGGTCTGAGCCTTTAGGGACCCCAGAAACAGTGGCTGGAAGCTTTCCTACCACTTCCATCCCACATACCTCTTTCTGAGTTTCTTTCCAACTTCTTTTTTCCAGAAGTTACAGGAAGTGAGTAAGAGCAGAGTGGGTCACTAGGCAGAGAGTAAAGGCCGCTCCTTTTGGCAAACCCATCTTGGTATCTCCCTTTCCCTTACTTTGTTTACTAGACCAATGCAAAAGTGAGGGGTCTGTCCTATCAGGTCACCAAAGAACCCCAATTGCTTAGGAAAAGTTGCCTATGCCTGCCTGCCAAGATCTTAGCCCTTAGATTATGGCATAGTAACTCTAGCCTCTGCTCCAGCCCTGATTATGCCCTGAGGTCTTTTGATGTCTGTTGAGAGAAACGTAGGGAAACTGGGAAAAATCAAATGACCCATGTATCTAAGGATCCTGGAGATGTTATACCCAGAGAGTGACAGAATGCTGAGATGGGGAAGGTTTAAGAGCTCCTCTGTGGTTGAGCCTTAAACACCAGCCAGGGCTAGACAGACAAATAACACAAAGGAGTCAGGCAGGACAGGAAGTGACTCACAGACTGGAGGGCACCTGCCTTTTCTGAGGGGGAGCAGATAATTCTCAGCTCTAATCCCATTATGGAGAAATACAGACTGTGTTGTCAGATCTTGGGATTTTTCAAAAGAAGTTAAAATTTTGATTTTTAAAAGACATCTGCTGGTATTTTTGTATCACTTCTGAATTCAAATGTACTAACACTGCTGTCTAGGTCAAACAGAATTCACCTCTGAGGCACCAGTTTGCAACTTTTATCCTATTCTAGTTTTCTCTCTCTTGTTGGTGTGTCCTAAACTGATCAGAAGACTGGAGGAGCTTTTGCCCGACTGGTTAGGTGACTGCCTTTATACAGCCTCTGTTCCACCCCACGCCCATCTCCACTCCCACTCCTACTTGCATGTCTCTGAGTCAGCATATACTCACTAAGCAAATGAGTATTTGGGGAGTAGGACAGAATCATTGTTTCATGGATTTAAGAGACCTCAGGGAACACATAGTCTAATTTCTTAACAGGTACAAGAATCTCTTTGACTAGGGTTGATCTGGTCATCCTTACAGCATGACAGATGCATTTCCCTGTTTTTGTTTGAAAGTAAGCGTGAGCTTCACACCTTGATTTTACAGATTGACAGTGAGTGTGTGCTGCTAATCACAGCCCTCTTCCAGGCTCACCTGCGGGGACTTAAAGCTAAATTTAGTAGGAAGAGCTAAGCCTTAGGCACGGGCTGCTCAGGCAGTACATATTTAATTGGGAAAAAATAAAAATACTTCTGTTCCTGACACTTAAGACTCACAAACCAGTAGGTAGTAGGAAAGGGGCCACAGTGACTCTGCCCCTGGAGGCTGAGATCTTGTCTGATCAGCTCTATTTCAACCGACGCTCAGAATGACATCAGTATCTGTCTGTCTTAGTCAACTCGGGCTGCTATATCAAATACCATAGATTGGATGGCTTAAACAACCAACATTTATTTTTCACAGTTAGAGTGGTTTGAAGTCCAAGGTCAGAGTGTCTGATGAGGGCTCACTTCCTGGCTTATAGACGGCTGCCTTCTGTCACTATATCCTCATCTGGTGGAGACAGAAATCATCTCTTTCTCATATCTCCTTTCTTAGGGCACTAATCCCATTGTAAGGGCTGTACCTTGATGACCTAATTACCTGTCAGAGGCCCCACCTCCACATGCTGTCACATTGAGGATGAGGGCTTCAACATTTTGGAATCACACAAACATTTAGTCAATAGCACTGCCCAGAACCACATGCTTCCCTGTGCCCATCTGGCTAGCCATGCCCCAATGCCATACACACCACCACTGGCTTTTAAGAGGCAAAGAGACTGGTGACAGATGGGCCTTCCCTCAGATGTCTGGAAAAGGCCAGGGACATTTTCATTGCCTCATAAACATGAGAATATTATTATCGTGCCAGACTGGGCTTTAAACAGAGAGGTACGGAGAGTCCACTATTTCTTGGACATTTTTACAAAACAAATAATTTTTTTCCACTTTGCAAATATCATTTCAAAATGACTTATCAGTGCCACCCAATAGAAATATAATGTGAGCCACAAATATAATTTCAAATTTTATAGTAGCCACATTTAAAAAGTAAAAAGAGACAGGTGGAAATTAATTTCAATAATATATTTTATTTTTATCCAATTTTTTCCGATATATAATTTTATATATCTGATCTATTTGAAATATATATTAGCCAATACATCCAAAATATTATTTCAACATATAATGATATAAAAATTGTTGAGATTATTTCACATTATTCTTTATTCTCAGAAGTCTGATGTGTATCTTACATATATAGCATGTCTCAGATCGAACCAGCCACATTTGAAGTGCTCAACAGCACTTGGGCATACGATGCCTGCAGTGTAGACCCAGAGTTGTCAGTGGCCTTGGCTTCAGGCATTTTATCTGAACTCTGTGACATAGCTTGAAATCCAAGCCCTCCCAGCTAACAACTGAGACAGTGCTAACTGCCTATCTCCTTTCCTGGGGTGCCCTTGAATTAAGGAGGGTTTAGTAAAGGAGCTATTGATATTTGGAAAAGGTGGAGGAGAACAGCATTCAATTAAAATATCAGTTATACCATGTACTCTGACTCAGGAAACACAAAGATAACTCATTGTGCTGAAGTTTATTCCCAACATCTGAGAACATGTTGAGTACATGGAACCTGAGTGAAAAAAGAAATGGCCCTTTCCACTGATGTGTAGTTTTCTCAGGCAAGAAATGTACACCCTTATCACCAACTACTAAGTTATAGATCACATATTGCTAGGTTGAGTCTACAGTTGATTGGATAATAAAAGTCTGATATAAACTAATCATTTCAAATGTTTAAATCCTCCTTTGAATCTTGATATTTCTTAGTTTGGCTAGTTAGCTATCTAGCTGGATAATTGTTAGAGCTATTCACATACTGCCAACTTTTTAACTCCTATGTGAAGAAAATATGGAAAGAATGGTCTTGGATTATACCATGCTGAGTCTCAATGTCTGCACAAAGAAGAGGCTGGACTGGATTAGATGAATTCTAAGATGTTTTCTGCCTCTAAATTCTAATATTTCATAAATCCATATCTGGATTTCAGTTTGATCATTGGCAGTACCAATGAGAGAAGCTGGCTGGGTATTATGAAGACATAAAAATGTAGACAGTTTATTACTAAATTTAAACACAGTCAAGGAGCTTTCATAGCCTTTACTTTCAAAAGGAATCTGAGTAGATTCTTCATTAATTTAAATAATTATCCAAGCAATTTTCAGTGTCATCAGGATGTGTAGTGATTACTGAGGCTGGTGCTTGTCGAACCACAAGCAATTCTGAAGTTATACCTACTCTTCATTTTCATTATAGGTAGAAAAGACGTCAAAGACAAAGAGACAACTGAAAATGAAAACACAAAGTTTGAAGTAAGATTGTTAAGAGACCCAGATGATGCCTCGGAAGCCCACGGGTCCTCCAGCAGGGAGGAGGCAGGAGCTCCAGGGGAGGAGGACACCCAAGGCCCAACCAAGGCAGACATAGAGGAGTGGGCAGAGGGAGGCGGGCACAGCCGAGAGCGAGCAGATGAGCCCCAGCAGAGCCTCTATCCCTCCAACAGCCAAGTCTCCGAAGAAGCAAAGACACGCCATTCTGAGAAGAGTGAGAGAGAGGATAAGGAGGAGGAGGAGGAGGGAGAGAACTATCAAAAAGGGGAGCAAGGGGAAGATGGCAGTGAAGAGAAACACCTTGAAGAGCCAGGAGAGACACAAAACGCTTTCCTCAATGAAAGAAACCAGGCTATAAAAAAAGAGGAGTTAGTGGCCAGATCTGAAACACATGCTGCCGGGCACGCTGAGGAGAAGACGCATAGCCGGGAGAAGAGCAGCCAGGAGAGTGGAGAGGAGGCAAGGAGCCAGGAGAAACACCCCCAGGAGTCTAAAGGCCAACCCCGAAGTCAGGAAGAATCTGAGGAAGGTGAGGAAGATGCCACCTCTGAGGTGGACAAACGACGCACGAGGCCCAGACACCACCACGGGAGGAGCAGGCCTGACAGGTCCTCTCAAGGAGGGAGTCTTCCCTCTGAGGAAAACGGACACTCCCTGGAGGAATCTGAGGAGTCAAACCTGGGCATGGCCAGTTTAGGGGAAAAGAGGGACCACCATTCAACCCACTACAGGACTTCAGAGGAAGAACCCGAATATGGAGAAGAAATAAAGAGTTATCCAGGCGTCCAGGCCCCTGAGGACCTGGAGGGGGAGCGCTATAGGGGCAGAGGAAGTGAGGAATACAGGGCTCCAAGACCTCAGAGTGAGGAGAGTTGGGATGAGGAGGACAAGAGAAACTACCCCAGCTTAGAGGTTGATAAGATGGCACATGGATATGGTGAAGAAAGTGAGGAAGAGGGGGGCCATGAGCGGGGAAAGGGACGCCATCACAGAGGCAGAGGAGGGGAGCCACGTGCCTATTTCATGTCTGACGCCAGAGAAGAGAAAAGGTTCTTGGGTGAAGGACACCACCGTGTCCAAGAAAGCCTGATGGACAAGGCAAGGAGACGTCCACAAGGTGCGTGGAAAGAGCTGGACAGAAATTATCTCAACTATGGTGAGGAAGGAGCCCAAGGGAAGTGGCAGCAGCAGGGAGACCTGCAGGACACTAAAGAAAACAGGGAGGAAGCTAGGTTTCAAGATAAACAATATGGCTCCCATCACACAGCTGAAAAGAGGAAGAGATTAGGGGAGCTGTTTAACCCATACTACGACCCTCTCCAGTGGAAGAGCAGCCATTTTGAAAGAAGAGACAACATGGATGACAATTTTCTCGAGGGTGAAGAGGAAAATGAGCTGACCTTGAATGAGAAGAATTTCTTCCCAGAATACAACTATGACTGGTGGGAGAAAAAGCCCTTCTCGGAGGATGTGAACTGGGGGTATGAGAAGAGAAACCTTGCCAGGGTCCCCAAGCTGGACCTGAAAAGGCAGTATGACAGGGTGGCCCAACTGGACCAGCTCCTTCACTACAGGAAGAAGTCAGCCGAGTTTCCAGACTTTTATGATTCTGAGGAGCCGATAAGCACCCGCCAGGAGGCAGAAAATGAAAAGGACAGGGCTGACCAGACAGTCCTGACAGAGGACGAGGTACAGTGTGGGGCTTCTGCTTAAAATTACTTACTTTGGTCAATGTTAGCACATTATGTTCAAGACTATCCGATATTAACGGGGAGAAATTGGTGGGAATTAATCACTATGAAAATGGTGACCTAGTAACGGAGTGGAGGCCACCTTGGGGGTCGGTTTCCACCTACCTTTAGCCATCGTCCACATCCTTGCCCACCTCACTCGGTCGCATTGCTTCTCAACTTTGTCTGCACACTGGGGTCACCTGGAGAGCATGAAAATTTACTGTTAGAGATTCTGTCTACTTAGTGCCCGGGGTGCTGCCTGATCATAATATTTTAAAGCTTCCAGATGATTGCAGCGTTCAGCCAAGGTTGACAACTACTGTTCTGGTATCTTCCCCTTGGTCATCTGTCTGTTCACCACTCTCTCCCTGAGGTAGGGAGAATAGGTGATAGAGAAGTTTACTTGCTTGGCTATTTAGTTTGCTATCTTTGTTATTTCATGCCCTACTGCCGTCAGAAATTTATATCTGGGAGAGGTAACTCTGTTGGAGCTGTACCTACCCAAGCAATGTTTTTTTCCTAATATTGATTATGTAGGTTGGTGCTTCTCAAAGTTGAATGTGCATCGGGATCATGAGGGATTCCTAGCCCCCAGAGTTTCTCATTTAGTAGGTCGCAGGTGAGACCCCAAAGTCTGCATTTCTGACAAGTTCCTGGCTGATGCCACCGGTCAGGGGACCACACTTTGAGAGTTACTGATGTAGGTTGACTAATGTAGCTTCCAACATGCCTAAAATTCCCCTTTCCATTCGTACTCCATCCAACTATAGCAAAATAAATTGGTTCGGGACCTCATGCCTCCACTTTTCTGTATTTTCCAGAAAAAAGAACTTGAAAACTTGGCTGCAATGGATTTGGAACTACAGAAGATAGCTGAGAAATTCAGCCAAAGGGGCTGACTGTCATTGGAGCAGAGGGCACTGTTAAGAAGCAGCCCTCACATGATCTGTTTTTCACCACTTCACTGAGAAGACACCATTTATCTATCCAAGGACAGAAAGTAGAACTTACTATTCGTTAAATGTTTGACACAATTGGAAATGTCTTTAATTTTTGCCAGAATGCTATTGAAAATGTGAATTGCATGACTTGTAGCATATTCTTTTCCACAAAATAGACATATTAACATGCTTGTGACAATGACTGTGCTACTGTCTTTGGAAAAATGTTTGTCTCAGTTGGAAATAATAAAAGATTCACCTGAGACCAAAAGCTTCATTGTTCTCAGCTTCTTTTGGGCAAAGAGGGAGGAGTGTGACTTTTCAAATCTATTCTTTGAAGTAAATTGCAGAAGATGGCCCTAGGATTTGTTGGGTTTTGGATGCATAACAGGATAAAAAAGCAAACCTTTTGAAGTAATGTGCAGGATATAAAGAGAAATAGATTAGAAAAAGATATCTACTCCCTTATGCTGAGAGAGATTACAGGGGCTTGAAGAACCTGTTTCAAAAACAATCATATGATATTACTTAAAAACTTCCGTTATGTAAAGAGCTCTAGAAGTAGCCAACCGAAGTTCATTTTTCAGGGCTTAGAAGAAAGCTTGGATGAGGGGAAGAATTCCAGGGTGGAAGTGAAAACATCTGGCCTGTCCAGACAGATCTCTGGCCCCTCAGATCTTGTCGGATTTCTACTCCTTAAGAATATAGAGGCGGCTGGACGTGGTGGCTCACACCTGTAATCCCAGTACTTTGGGAGGCTGAGGCAGGCAGATCACGAGGTCAGGAGTTTGAGACCAGCCTGGCTAATATGGTGAAACTCCGTCTCTAATAAAGATCCAAAAAGGCCGGGCGCGGTGGCTCAAGCCTGTAATCCCAGCACTTTGGGAGGCCGAGACGGGCGGATCACGAGGTCAGGAGATCGAGACCATCCTGGCTAACACGGTGAAACCCCGTCTCTACTAAAAAATACAAAAAACTAGCCGGGCATGGTGGCGGGCGCCTGTAGTCCCAACTACTCGGGAGGCTGAGGCAGGAGAATGGCGTGAGCCCGGGAGGCGGAGCTTGCAGTGAGCTGAGATCCGGCCACTGCACTTCAGCCTGGGCACAGAGCAAGACTCCGTCTCAAAAAAAAAAAAAAAAAAAAAAAAGATCCAAAAAAAAAAAAGCCAGGCATGGTGGCGGTCCCAGCTACTTGGGTTGCAGTGAGCCGAGATCAGGCATTGCACTCCAGCCTGGGTGACAGGGTGAGACTCTCTCTCAGAAAATAGAGGCTAGGCATGGTGGTTCACACTTGCAATCCCCGTACTTCGGGAGGCCAAGGAAGGTGGTTTGCTTGAGCTCAGGAGTTTGAGACCAGCCTGGGTGACATGGCGAAACCGCATCTCTACAAAAAATTTAAAAATTAGCCAGGCATGGTATTGTGTGCCTATAGTGCCTCCCTACTCAGGAGGCTGAGGAGGGAGGATCACTTGAGCCCTGGAAGTTGAGGCTGTAGTGGGCTGAGATCGTGCCACTGCACTCCAGCCTAGGCAACAGAGTAAGGTCCTGTCTCAAAAAAAAGAAAGAAAGAAAGAAAGAAAGAAAGAAAGAAAGAAAGAAAGAAAGAAAGAAAGAAAGAAAGAAAGAAAGAAAGAAAGAAAGAAAGAAAGAAAGAAAGAAAGAAAGAACTCTTACTCTGCTGACTCTGTTACTAAGTAGCTCTGACTTTGGGCAAGTTACTTTTCATCTCTGAACCTCAAGATCATCAATAAAATAAGATATTTGTCTCATTGAGTTGCTACAAGGATGACAGAGTTGATGCAAAACAGAGCAGTGCCTGGTATATATCAGTGGCACAGGAAATGTTTGCTGCTGCTGTAAATCATTCCTGCAGCTTGCTACGACAAGACAGTTGGACAATTCCCCTTCTTCCTTTTTTTACCCGTCATTTAATTCCTCACCCTTGGTGGCTTCTTCTTGGTTGATTTCTGCTGTTTTGACAGTTTGGTAAAGAATTATTCTCTGTAAGGTGGTGCAGAGGAGAGTAAGACCTTCTCTTTACTCTCTGAAGGTTGGATAATTAAGTCTATGAAATAAACTGACAGTAGGCAGATGAACAGGAGAAAAAAACATTTTAATTACATGCATAGGCCCAGAAGTCCCACAAAATATAACACTCAGAAGGGCCAGATGATTGAAGTTTTTATAGCATCCTGAGCTACAGAGGAGAATAGGAGGCTTGTGGCTCCTGGGGGACACAGTTATGAGAAGGTAGCAGGAGGAACTGTATGATAAATAAAGGTTGTGTTGTTATGCAGATAAAATTTCTTAGATAATCAAAGTGATCCAGCAGATTTTTTTTTTTTTAGATCTTAATGAAATTTTTTTCTGAAAATATGACAAAAGTCTAAGGCATTTCAAACATTTAAATACATGTAGGACCAAAGTAAATGTGACACAGTATAAAGGAATCCATAAATACAGAGAACTATGCTATATTTCTCTAGAGGCAAATAGCCAACTCCTCTAACACAATTCAACCTTTATCGTTAGAAACGGAACTGTGCAATTATTAACAAAAATATGATAATGTTACATGTAGTTCTTCATGTCTTTAATTAGTATGAAATACAAAAGTTGAAAATACTGTGCCAATTTCATATAATCCTTTTTTTTTAAAAAAGTCATGTTTACATCTACCTAAATAAAACCAAATGAAAATATTTTCTTTTGAAAGTTTCATACTTTTTGAGAGTTCTATCTAGCCCTGGCTGAAGTTACTGATGATCAACTTTCTTACTTTAAAATAATGAGAGACAAAAGAAAAATCAACAAAACTGTGCTGGGATGGAATTTTGGAAGAGCTTTCTAATGGTGCCACATTTGGTAAATGTAAATATTTGTGGAAAAATTTTAAAACATGATGCCAATGAGAACCTGACACTTCTCTGTGGTAGTGGTCTGGGAGTGGAGAGATGGAATAGAAGGTGCACTTTTGGGTAAGGTCAGCTCACAATTCCCTATGACTGTACATAACAGAGCAGAGACTCAACAGCAACACAGAGTAGGTTAAAGTGCACCCTACACAGAGAGAAGATGGCCAGAAAGGAGGCATGCATGACCAGGCTGGCAGTATCTGCACTGCGAAAGCTTCAGCTGTTAGCCCTGGGCTTTATGCTTCTGTTTGCTGGTGAGCTCAGGCACAATACCTATACATTCAGCGTCTGTCACCCCAACAGGAACAGTTAGCAGCTTAATGGTGGCATGAAAATGGAGGGCTATTTGCATACAATCAATCAAATGAAACTCTGTGGCTTCATTCCAAGCCTAGGGGATGCCCAGCGGCTTTTGCAGAGCTGATATGGGCATACAGAAGAACAGTGATGCCCTTGTGCCCCATTTCCAGAGCAATCCAGAGCATGGCACTGCCATCGTTGTCCTCCAGGTGGACATTGCAGCCCAGCTGGGCCAGCGCATGATGATCTCCATGTGCCCGTGCCTGCTGGCACAATGAGGGCCATGGAGCCCTTGTCTTCCTGGAGGTTGACCTCAGCCCCACTGGCCAGCAGACCCTACACCATGCCGATCCGCCCAGTAACTGACTGCCAGCATGAAGGCCATCTGCCCCAGCTGACTGGCTTTGGGGCTCACATCCTTTCAGCCAGAGTTCTTCCCCAACCTGCATGTCCTCTGCTTCCACAGCGGTGAGGCCTGCCAGCATGATGAAGGTATAGTCCCTTGTTCTGGTGATCCACGTTACACATGCGGGTGTCCAACAGCAGCTTCACAATCTCAAAATTGGAGTGGGACAGGCTGTAATAGAGGACTGTGTTGCTGTTTCCATCTGCCAAGACGATGACCTAGTAGAGGACATCCAGGGAGGTAGCCTCAAAAGTAGCTCTGTGGTCACCCAGAGCGGCTGCAATGGCTGACTTCTGACGGGACACGCAGAACCACTTGTGCTGGAGGGTGTTCAGACAGAACCTCATATCTTTGCTGGTCAAAGCTCTGGGATCATTTATATTATTTTTCAGTAAGTTGCAAGCAGACAACATCTTTTCACTTCATGTATGCCTCTCTCTGATTTTCACCTTCTCAGGTTCGCGTTCTTGAAACTGCATTTCATCTTCCACCCTGGCAGACTTGAAACCTTCAATGTTAATGGCATGGTGCCCTTCGGCCATTCCCCAAGTGTCTTCAACCTCCTCTTCTTCAAGAGGATATTACTCAGTGACATCACACTCATCATCTGACTCAGAGGAATAGCTTTCATCTGTGCTGACATTATCACTTGAAGTTGTTGCATACCCTCCATTAATGCCAACAAACTGAAGATTCTGTTTGGTGCCATTTGAATCTTTGTTACCGTCTTCCTTCTTCATGATGGGCTTTCGTGCACTTTCATTGTTTGTGCGTACAGAGGCCAGCGGCCATCTGGTCGTCTGTCAGGTTCACTAGGGACCGTGTGCTTTCCTGAGCAGGGAAGGCGCCCTGGCTGCTGATTAGCTTTCCTTCTGAGATCCTCACCTCTGAGCAGCCTTCTTCCTGATGCAGACACTTTACTAATGTAGATTTCCTTTCTAGATGTAAATTTCCGTGTAAAAAAGGACAGCTTTTTAGAGCCATTCCTGTGTCTGCAGTTTCTCTGAATAACCAGCTCAAAATATGCCAAAGAGATATATTTTGGGGTGACACATTATGGTCTCCTCCAGTCATATTTTGGGATGGTGTGTACTGAGCCCCAGCCATGGCAAAAATAAGACTTAAAATCACATAGGACTTTTATCCGTCAAGGAAGGCCTGGTTCTCCTCCTCTTGGCTAAGTGAAGAACTGACTGTGCTACTTAACCAGATTCTTTTTAGATGAATCCTCTGTGACATACTTTTCCAGGAGCATTGCTGCTTCGTCATATGGGGAGCCCATCAGTGCTATAAATCTGATGGCAAATTTTCCTAAACATGGGCACACAGGTTTCTCTCTGCCTGCAGTTTTTTTTTTTTTTTTTTCCTGGCCCTTGGATCGTGACTGCCTGTTTGCAAAGGACAATGATTTGGGTGGGTGATGGGGGTGTGAGGAGGGGAAGGCTGCTGGAGGAGGTAGCTCTTATAGCAGACAAGGGAGGTCGGGAAATACCTATCGTACTAGTTTTCTGGGGCTGCCATAACAAGTCACCACAAACCGGATGGCCTAATACAACAGAAATTTATTCTCTTACAGCTCTGGAGGCCAGAAGTCCAAAATCAAGGTGTTAGCAAGGCCATGCTCCCTTCAAAGCCTGTAAAGGAGGATCATTCCTTGCTTCTTCCTAGTTTCTTGCCTCATCCTTGCTTCTTCCTTCCTTGCTTCTTCCAGGCCTTCCTTGGCTTGTAGCAGCAGATCTCCCACTGCCACCTCTGTCTGCACATGGGTGCTTTCTCCCTGTGAGTCTGTCTCTTAACCTGGTGTTCTTCACCAGGACACCAGTCATACTGAATTAAGGACCCATCCTACTCCAGTATGACCTCGTCTTAACTAATTACATCTGCAACCACCCTGTTTTCCAATCAGGTCACATTTACATGTATTAGGGGTTGAGATTTCAACATATTTTTTTCTGGGGACACAATTCAACTCACAGTGAAGCAGGCCAGCACCCACTCCCCTCCGGTGGACAGACCCTGAGGCACATATTCTGCACTGCCTCCCAAACTTCCTCCGTGGATCATGCCCAGGTGCCACAGTAGTGACCTGCGTGATAATGCAGCCTTTATTGGCTGCCTTTACCTTTTCCACTGCCCACTGGTGACCCTACTGGTGTTTCCTGGGATCACCTCTCATATATACTGCTTCTCAAATACTTGTCTCAGGGTTTGCTTCTGGGGGACCATGATCTAAGAAACCATCCAAAGTCAAGGCTTATATTATGACAAATAATATACCTGCAGTTGCAACCCCTTGTCTTAACATATCCTGATACAAGATACTGGGAAATGCCCAACATGTACTCACAGGCACAGAGTACAATGTCTCTGCCTTTTTTCCTATTGCAGCCCAGCAGAAAACAAAATACTTTCCTAAAGAGAGATTGGGGGGCCCAAGGTGAAAAGTGATTTACTCACTGGAGGAGAGAAAACAAAACCCAGCAATGCACCAAATGCCAGCCTGGCAAATCACACACACACACACACACACACACAGAGACACACACACACTGGGCACTGCTCACGAGGAAAGCTGCTGGAAGCTGGAGTGCAATGCAGTATGGCACCCCCCAGCTTCCCCTTGGCATCCGCCTTGTTGAGGCATTGCACATTAGAACATCTTTTCATTTGAGTTTGCAAACACCCCAGGGGAGGGAAACATGGAGGTGTAGATGATCTATTAAGGATGAAGGAGACATCCAAGAGAATCCCACCCAATATGTGCTGCTCAGATGGTGCAATTAGGATCTCTGGGGGTGCCACCATTTCTTCAGGAAGAAGTCAAGAACTATCTAGGCCACTGCTTTTCCCACTTTTAATCAAAATAATTTATGTCCATTGTAAAAACATTAAGTAGTCCTGAAAGGCTTATAATGAGGATTATGGGTTGAATTTTGTCCCCAAAATGAAGAAGTCTTAACTGCTGGCACCCACGAATCTGACCTTATTTGGAAATAGGGTCTCCACAGTTAACATGGGGTCATTAGACTGGGCTCGTTTATAGTATCATTGGTGTCCTAACAAGAAGACGGAAATTCAGAGACAAAAACACACACAGAGGAAAATACCATGTGGAGAGAGAGGCAAAGATTGGAGCTATGCCTCTTCAAACCAAGAAATGCCTGGATTATCAGACCCTGGAAGGGTCAAGGAAGGATTCTGCCCTAGAACTGTCAGAGGGAACACTGCGTCTGCCAACAACTCGATTTCAGACTTCTGGTCTCCATATATGCAATAGAATACTTTTCTGTTGTTTTAAGCCACTCAGCTTGTGGTACATTGTTATGGCAGCCCTAGGTATCTAACAATGAGAAACAATGGCCTCAGTGCCCCATCCTCCAAATCCTTGTGCAGATGCAGCCACCTGTAATTTAAATTTTAGATTTCTTTTCTTATTTGAATTATTAATTGTCATTGATTTCTAATATCATGACAAGTTTATCGAGAAGGAGTTATAACACAGAGACGGGACAGGAGGAGAGAAAGGGTCCTATTATTACATAATGAAAATACACACCATGCCACTGTAAAACACAGTATAATCAGAAGGCCGGTTGGGTGGCTCACCACTGTAATCCCAGCACTTTGGGAGGCTGAGGCGCACAGATCACCTGATGTCAGGAGTTGGAGACCAGCCTGGTCAACATGGTGAAACCCTGTCTCTACTAAAAATACAAAAAAAAGCTGGCATGGTGGCAGTTGCCTGTAATCTAAGCTACTCGGGAGACTGAGGCAGGAGAATCACTTGAACCCAGGAGGTGGAGGTTGCAGTGAGCCGAGATCGCGCCACTGCACTCCAGCCTGGGCAACAAGAGCGAAACTCCATCTCAACAAACAAAAACAAACAAACACATAATATAATCAGGAGATTTCAGGTGCTGAAATCATTAATTAATTGCAGTAATTATAATTCTGCAGTCCAGGATCCTGACACTCACATACACGACAGGCCTCACTGAGTAAGTATCTGTTGATGCAAGACCTAAAGAAAGGATGTGAGCCATGTGGACACCTGGGGGAAGGACATTTCAGGCAGAGGGAATAGTAGGTGCAAAGGCCCTGGTTTGGGAATGTGTTTGGCATGTTTGAAGAAGAACAAGAGGCCAGAGTAGGAGACTGTTGTAGGAGGTGAGCTTAGAGAGGCAGCAGGGGCCAAGTCACACAAGGCTCTTTGTAGGTCCTGGTAAGGACTTTTGCTTTTGCAATTGGAGAGTTCTCAATGGATGACTGATAGGATTTGCTTTATGTTTATAATAACACTGGCTTCTGGGTTGAGAGATGGCTGTAGGGGAAGTGAAGGCAGAAACACAAAACCAATAAGGAGGACACTGTAATGACCCTAGTGGGTCATTGTGATGGCAGGGTCCAAGATGGTGGCACTGGGAATGGGGAGAAGTGGTAGAATTCTAGATCTGTTCTGGAAACAGAGCTGACAGGTAGGGCTACTGGTTTTGGTGTGGCATGAGGGAACAAGAGGAGAATACCAAAACTTTAGGCCTGAGCACCTGGGAAAACAGATGGGGAGACTGCAGGAGGGACTGGTTTGGGAGGAGAGAGATGGGGAGCTCAGATATGAACTTGTTAAGTTTGAGACGTGAATAGATACCCAGCAGAGGTGTTGAGCTGGGTATATGAGCCAGTGCTGGAGGAAAAGGCCTGTGTTGAAGATTGCACGTGGGAGTCATCATCAGAGAGATGGTATTTAAAGACTTAAAACTGGGTGAGATCACCTAGAGTTATATAAATGAGTCAAAGATGGCCTCTGTGTATTGGCTTTTAGATTGTTTATTATTTCTTCATTGTAGGCTAACGCTGATTACTGCAGAAGCCAAACTCAAATTTTTACACATCCAATTATTTTAAACAAATTTTAACCCAATTTTTAGCCATTCAGGGCCTTCCTGCTACATACCCAGTGAAACTATACCCAGCATCTGTTGGCCATTGATAACATAGAGGCTTGTGGTTATAAGACCTCAAGTGTGGTGGCTCACACCTGTAATCCCAGCACTTTGGGAGGCTGAGGCAGGCAGATCGCTTGAGCTCAGGAGTTCGAGACCAGCTTGGGCAACATAACGAAACCCTGTCTCTACTAAAAAGACAAAAATTAGCTATATGTGGTGGCATGCGCCTGTAATCCCAGCTACATGGGAGGTTCAGGTGGGAGGATCACTTGAGCCTGGGAGGTGGAGGTTGCAGTGAGCTGAGATCCTGCCACTGATCTCCAGCCTGGGTGACAGAGTGAGACCCTGTCTCAGAAAAATAAAGCCAAAAACAAAAACACAAACCTCAAGCCGTCCCTGCCCTTCAGAGCTCTCTGACTCAGAGACTCCCCGCTGTGCTGCTATGCAACATCACCTAGACACAAAAGCCTTGTTTCTGAACCTCCCCTCCCTCGGGGGTATCCTTGCCTTTCCTCCTCTCCTTCTGAGTAGCAATACGTGTAGTGTGGTCTTTGGACAGACTCTTGCTGTAAGGGACATCCCTCTACCCCTATGCAAAACTGTCAGAGTGTCACCACCACCCAATAAAATATGTGTGTGCTACTGCCATCTCATGGTCACTCTTTGATTAGTCCCCAAATCCCTTGAACACCCTAGGGAGTGAGTGTAGACAAGAAAAGGAAGAAGTGCAAGTGCTGAGTCCTGAGGCATGCCAACGTTTAGACGTTTCAGAGATGAGGAGGAACCAGTAAGAGAGATATAGAAAGAAAGTCCGGAGAGGTAGGAGGGAAACCAGGAGAAAGTGGTATTCTAGAAGCCAAGTGAGGAAAAGCCTGGCAAGGACAGGGATGGACAGTGTCAGACACTGCTGATGGGTTCAGTGGACCGAGAAGGAGCTCTGGATGTCACACTACTGTCCATCATTGCTTGCTGCTCACACCAAATCTGCTTCCCACTGTGGCTGCTCCAAAGTGCTCCTCTCCTGTTTCCACCTGTGCCACAATCTTTCTCATCATGCCACTGAAATCAGTGATCAGCAAAGTTTTTCACAAAGGACCAGAGAGCGTATGTTTTAGGCTTTGAGACCATATGGGCTTTATCACAATTATTCAACTTTGCCATAGTGTGAAAGCAGCCATCGACAATATATAAACAAATTAAGAGTGGTTGCGTTCCAATAAAATTTCAGTTTGAATTTCATGTAATTTTCCCAAGTCACAAATTTATTTTATTTTTTTACTTTTCCGCTTCAACCACTTAAAAATGTAAAAATCTTTTGTTACAGGCTATACAAAAAAATTTGTAGTGGGCCAGATTTGCTGCATCCTGATTTAAATTAATCATATTCTCTCTTATTTTTATCTCCTTTCTTGAATCTGTCACCATATGACTTTTATTTATTTATTTATGAAAGACAGAGTCTCACTCTGGTGCCCAGGCTGGAATGCAGTGGCGTGATCTTGGCTCACTGCAACCTCCACCTCCTAGGTTCAAGCGATTCTCCTGCCTCAGCCTCCCAAGTAGCTGGGATTACAGGTGCCCACCACCAGGCCTGGCTAATTTTTGTATTTTTGGTAGAGACGGGGTTTCACCATGTTGGCCAGGCTGGTCTCAAACTCCTGACCTCAAGTGATCCACCCCCCTTGGCCTCCCAAAGGGCTGGGAATACAGGCGTGACCCACCAAGTCTGGTTTATATAATTTAATTATTTAATTTAATCTAATTTATAGCCCCTATTTTGTGTCACTCACAGGTTACAGGAGAGAACTAAAGAGGTCACTTTACCCACTTGAGCATTTGATGGAGGAAAAGTATTCCCAAAAGGCTAAAGAACGCCTGCTATCATTTCCTCTGGATTAATTTCTCCACTTTTTGAAGTTTGTTGGCTTAGAATTATAACACTATGTAGACCAAACATTCAACAGATTGACCTACCTCTCTTTCAAAACAAAATATCCATAGCACCTTGTTACCTGTCAAAGCAAAAATGAAATATCAAAATCTTTCCAGTCTTGTTTTAATGACATCTCAGCTAAAAGTAAAAACAAAAAACAAAAAACAAAAAAACCCAGGTTATTTATTTATTTATTTATTTTTTGAGACGGAGTCTCGCTCTGTCGCCCAGGCTGGAGTGCAGTGGCCGGATCTCAGCTCACTGCAAGCTCCGCCTCCCAGGTTCACGCCATTCTCCTGCCTCAGCCTCCCGAGTAGTTGGGACTACAGGTGCCCGCCACCTCACCCGGCTAGTTTTTTGTATTTTTTAGTAGAGACAGGGTTTCACCGTGTTAGCCAGGATGGTCTCGATCTCCTGACCTCGTGATCCACCCGTCTCGGCCTCCCAAAGTGCTGGGATTACAGGCATGAGCCACCGCGCCCGGTCAAAAAACCCAGGTTATTAATAGACCTGTAAAAAGGCCTCCCAAGATTGGCGCCAAGATGGCGATGGAGATGAGGCTTCCGGTGGCTTGCAAGCCTCTTAGCGAGAGACTGGGTCGAGACACTAAGAAACATCTAGTGGTACCAGGGGACACAATCACTACGGACACAGGATTCATGCGGGGCCATGGAATGTATATGGATGAAGAGAAGCTCACTGTATCTGTTGCCGGCTCTGCGGAGGTAAGTTGATCTGTGTGAAAGCTTTGAAAACCAGATACATTGGTGAAGCAGGAGACATTGTAGTGGGAAGAATCACAGAGGTTCAACGGAAGAGGTGGAAGGTGGAGACCAACTCCAGGCTGGATTCGGTCCTGCTGTTCTCATCCATGAACCTTCCTGGAGGAGAGCTGAAGAGAAGATCTGCAGAAGATGAGCTTGCAATGACAGGTTTCTTACAGGAAGGGGACCTCATCGGTGCTGAGGTCCAGGCAGTGTTCTATGACGGAGCTGTCTCTCTGTACACGAGGAGCCTGAAATATGGAAAACTAGGTCGGGGGTTTTGGTCCAGGTGTCCCCCTCCCTGGTGAAACGGCAGAAGACCCACTTTCATGATTTGCCATGTAGTGCCTCAGTGATTCTTGGTAACAACGGCTTCATCTAGATTTACCCAACACCTGAGCACAAAGAAGAGGAAGCAGGGGGCTTCATTGCAAACCTGGAGCCTGTCTCTCTTGCTGATGGAAAGGTGACATCCCGGCTTCGGAACTGCATCATCTTGCTGGTAACTCAGAGGATGATGCTGTATGATACCAGCATCCTGTACTGCTATGAAGCATCCCTTCCACATCAGATCAAAGACATCTTAAAGCCAGAAATAATGGAGGAGATTGTGATGGAAACATGTCAGAGGCTTTTAGAACAGGAGGGATAAGGAGGTACTCCAGAAGGACAGGACTGTGGACCTTGCAGGAGTGAAGACTGTGATGTGTGGTCCCCATATGTGGCTCAGTGAAGACTCGAGAGATCATCACTTTGTCTGCATTGACAGACCTGTGACTGCCTCCAGCCCACAGGCCTGCTTTCTCCTGTCCTAACACCAAGCCTGGGTGGCAGATGAACAGTGCTCCCTTGGGTTGTCAGCTGAGTCCCAGCATTAGGGAAGAGTTTCAGGTCTTTCAAAGTGCACAGTGTTCCAGTCGAATGGACTCCCATCCTGGAATAATACGGAGAATCCTTTGTCTTCCACTCACTGTCATTCACAAGGCACAGTGCCCCATGAAATTGCCCCAATAGAAAACATGGCATCCCTGACCCCCAAATGGTCTATTTTGGCCTCCATTCCTATATCTTTTAAATGACTGAGAGTGCAGCTGGTAAAGTTGGAAGAATAAAGTTAACCAAGCAGGCCAGGCACGGTGGCTCACACCTGTAATCCCAGCACTTTGGGAGGCCGAAGCAGGCGGATCATGGGGTCAGGAGATCGAGATCATCCTGGCTAACACGGTGAAACCCCATCTCTACTAAAAAATACAAAAAACTAGCCGGGCGAGGTGGCGGGTGCCTGTAGTCCCAGCTACTCGGGAGGCTGAGGCAGGAGGATGGCCTAAACCCGGGAGGCGGAGCTTGCAGTGAGCTGAGATCCGGCCACTGCACTCCAGCCTGGGTGAGAGAGTGAGACTCCGTCTCAAAAACAAAACAAAACAAAACAAAACAAAAACAAACAAAAAATTAGCCAGGTGTGGTGTGCACCTGTGGTCCCAGCTGCTCGGGAGGCTGAGGCAGGAGAGTAGCTTGAACCTGGGAGGTGGAGGTTCCAGTGAGCTGAAATCGTGTACCGCACTCCAGCCTTGGTGACAGAGTGAGACTGTTTGAAAAAAACACAAAAACAAAAACAAAAAAACCTGAGCAGTCTTTTGCTTGGTTGGAATCTGATTTTCTGTTGTGTATTCCTTATAGCCATAGATGCGATTATGTCCACACCAGGCTGCCTTAATCTGTCCTGCTTGGAGGGTGACTTGTAAGATGCTGAACTACTCATAATAGAGTGAATGTTCTGGGTCCATGTACTCTGATAAACATGAAGAAAATAAACTAAGAAAAATGGGGGGGGGGGGGGAACAGGCCTCCCATAAGGAGTGGGTAGAGTATGATACTCATTTCCGATGCTTCAAAGATTTTGCCCTTCCTCATAAAAACTCAAATAGCTGTGGGTGCCTAGTAAATGTTAATAAGGTAGTTAAAAGGTTCCTAGTTGCTTTTTAAGTATCTGTTCAGGGACTTACCTCTCTCGCCATCTGACCTGTGCGACATAGCTAAGTTCAAAGAAAATCTATAATCCTTTTTACAAAAATGAATACTAGCCTAGAGGCAACGTTATATTTCAAGTAAAGTTATTAGATATACTCTGTTCCTTTCCAGCACTGCATCTAAATGCATTACAAAACCCAGATAAAGCGAATCTTGATCATGGATTTTTAGGACATGCGTTTTAGTATTTAGTATAGTTCTTGCAATATTTACAATCAACACTTTAAAACAACATGCAAACACTCCATTACTTTTTCGAAGCTTCACTATGTATTGAGAAAAGCCTGTAGTTTGGGCTTTTCAATATACAACCAGTGCAGGAATGATTGCTCGGTATTTGCTTCATACAATTTTAGTGTACCCTTAAGCTAAACACAGCCCTGTGATGGGTGCCATGCTATATTGCCAAGTACCCTAGTCCAATGGAGGAACAGGATGGATGTTACAAAATGACTTTTGTCTTTGACTTTTTGATTGCCATTCAAGGGCTATTCTACATAACTCTGCTGGTGGCTGGATGTCCAAAAATCATAAAATGATCCATTCATCTGCTCCAAAGGTGAATGTCCATTTTAAACACAAGAAAAAACATCCTGTATTTAGCTGTTCCCATGATGTGCGTGCACACAGTAGTGGTTCCCAATGGGCCGTTCCTGGACCGACAGCACCAACATCACCTGGAAACTACTTGAAATGTAAATACTGGAGGGTTCAACGGCCTCTGCTTACCAAAGCCCTCCAGGGGATTCTAAGTTTTCCAATGCTAAGTTTGCAAACCACAGAATTAAATCATCTGTACTCAGATGAAGTAAACTATATGAATGAAAAAAAATATATACAGATTAACTTATGCTGTTGGCATTGGTAAAATCAGTTCACAAGGTAACATGAGAATGCAGGGCCTTGGTAGCTCAGACCCCAGACCCCTTACTCAGGGAACTCAGAGAAAAGATTTAGGGAGTGGAATGCAATGTGCAAACCAGTAACCAGGAGACTGGCCACTACTGATTCTAATCTATGCACACAGTTTTCTGTTCTCCTTGTCCAAACTTGACTATATGTGTGTGACAACAGCTTGCAACATGTTCCGTGAGGTGCCAATCCAGGCATGTCCTCTACAATAGACCATATGTCACAATCAGCCGGAAGCCAACATGGCATCACTGACTGCATCACTGTTGGTCAGACGAATCACAGTAGGAAACATTTTTATTTATTTTTTCAGACAGAGTTTTGCTTGTCGCCCAGGCTGGATTGCAATGGCGTGATCTCGGCTCACTGCAACCTCCGTCTCCTGGGTTCAAGTGGTTCTCCTCCCTCAGCCTCCCGAGTAGCTGGGATGACAGGTGTTAGCCACCATGCATGGCTAATTTTTGAATTTTTAGTAGAGATGGGGTTTCAACATGTTTGTCTGGCTGGTCTTGAACTCCTGACCTTGGGTGATCCGCCTGCCTGGGTCTTCCAAAGTGTTAGGATTACAGGTATTAGCTACTGTGCCCGGCCAACATTTTTATTTAATAGCAATTAGGATAAAGGACTCAAAATTGTACTTGGTAATCACACTGGCCATTATCAAAATAGCACATGCTATTTGGAAAAAAAAATTCTTTTTTTCTGAGATGTTGCTTGCTGTATGATATACACCTATTCTATGATGACAGGAGCAACACAAACAATGACCATGTTTCAGTGAGCAAGACTCAATCTCTCAAATGAACAAGAGCCTTGGCTGATTCGAAACACTTTCTTTCCTACAGCATATGATCAAATGATCAGAGCATAGAAAGAGTAACCATCTAATCATGCCAGAGTTCTTCAGCATTAATAATCATCAAGAAAGGCACTTTAGGGACATTTGACAAGGAATGACACTAATACAATGAGAACTGGTCTAAGTTCTGCACAAAACTCTGATATAGTTCAAATAGATTGCATGCTCTGTCTCTATGTGTACATATACATTCATACAGGTGGTACAATCTATGTCTCCACATGTATATGTATATATCTATGCATATACAAATATATGTGGGTATGTATACCAACATCTGTATACATATATGTGTGTGTGCAAATATGTATCCATAAGACCACAGAGGGGGAAAAGACATTTGTTTCCTTTAATTGAATAGTACACAAAAATTCTAGTCACTTTATTTAGAACAAAGAATAAGAGTATTGGCAAACTAATGCAAAAAAGTACCCTACTAAACCTTTCTATGCACAAAAAAGAGCAGTAAAATAAATACTCAGAACTTTCCCAGGTTGTCAACTATTAAAATAAAACCTTAGCATTTCAAAAAAGCTTATTCCACTGCAGGAAAGAGGGTGGACTTTTTTGGTACCATAATAAATCTCACACTCACACATCCATATTGCTTAGGTTGAAGAGAACGGAATGAACAGAGGAAATTTCTTCCATGAATTACCCTCCTTTCGGTACCCGCCATGTTTTAGTTATGTTGTATTATTCCACTTAGCTTAAAATATAAAGTCTTGTAGAAACACATTTTTAGGATGTTGAAGTTCTCAAGATATTTGCACAGAATATTTAGAAGTACTTAGAGGAGTTTTGTTAAATGCAGTTGGTCATACTACATACACCACAGTCGCAGTTTTGACAGACCAAGCACATCTGTGTCAGAAACAGACAAAAGGCTTACTCCTCCTTCCCAGAAACGGGTATACAGACATGTTCTTATTCTTGGGATATGAAAAAACAAGTAGTAATGGCATTTAAAGTTTAATTACTAACTGTATAATGCCTGAGAACAAAATTCAGAGCAATTCTCAAAGGGTTAAGAGTCAGACTCCGGGCATTTCCGTTTTTTAGCTGCAGGCTCCTCAGTCTCCTGTGATTCTAAAGTGCTTGCATTAGATTTGAGTCTGGTGTCTGCTTTAAGGTTGTCCATGGCAACGGTGAAGCCGGAGAGAAGGTAACCCCCACCTCCACTCATCAGCAGTTTAGGATGACTTCGATCTGGCAAAACCTAATCGAGACAGAAAAGACATCCAAGCTTTCCCAAGACAATAAAGTCCATCTGAACAACAATATACCAAAAATCAGAATTTAAAAACACAGGTTCTCTTGATAATTTAAATGGACCAGTTACTCTCTTTCTTTTTTTTTTTTCTTTTTTATTTTAAGAGGCAGGGTCTCACTCTGTTCCTCAGGCTGGAGTGCAGTAGTGAGATTTTGGCTCACTGTAACCTCGAACTCCTGGTCTCAAGTGAACCTCCCTCCTTGGCTTTCCAAAGTGCTGGGATTACAGACATGAGCCACGGCACCAGGTTTTAAATGGACCAACTTCTAAGGAACTCATTTCTTCACATTACAATGCAGAGAAAAGTGCAGAAATTGGTTTAATTGATTTGCTTTTGAAAAATAAAACTGGCTAGGCATGGTGGCTCACGCCTGTAATCCCAGCACTTTGGGAGGCCGAGGCAGGCGGATCACAAGGTCAGGAGTTTGAGATCAGCCTGGTCAACATGATGAAACCCTGTCTCTTCTAAAAATACAAAAATTAGCCAGGCGTGGTGGCACACGCCTGTAATGCCAGCTACTCAGGAGGCTGAGGCAGGAGAATTGCTTGAACCCGGAAGGCAGAGGTTGCAGTGAGCCAAGATAGTGCCACTGTACTCCAGCCTGGGCGACAGAGTGAGACTCTGTTTCCAAAAAAAAAAAAAAAAAAAAAAAAAAAAGCAGTTTTCAGTTCAGCCCAGGTTTCTCTAGAAACTGAAGCATGTTTCTGGTGGAGAAGGGGTAATAGTCTGGGCAGTACTCTAGAACTGTGCATAGAGCTTTCTTTCTCTTGGCTTCAGGAAGCTTCATGGCCAATAATGGAGCCTGGGTCTATGGAGAAGTTGCTACTGAATGTACTATACACTCCAAACCTCCCTCCCCCGCTACCCTGTTAACTTTGCCAAGAAAACTCTCCTCTTTCTCCTGTAACCTTAGCTAAGTAAGACAACCTCTACAAAGGGCAGGGTTACCCAAGGCTCAATAGCATCCCCACTACATTAGGATAAGACACCAAGCAATGAGACGGGGCCTATGGCAGCATGGAGGTGCTCCCCTCAGATCTCCCTTCATGAGGGAACTGGCTGCGAGGCATTCAGGCAGTAGAACGCCTCCAGCTGCCGCTCCTTTGGGATCCACTACAGCATTCATGCTGAGGGAGGCCATGGGTTGCTCACGGTCAGTAACTGAGCATGTGTACCAGGGCTGGAGCCTTTCTGCTTAACACAGGGCTCCTTGAATGGCGACCTTTGCACCTGAGCTCGCCATCAGCCTCATGGAAACTTTCTCAGCGCAGCACTGCAGGCTCTTCCTCCCGTCCTCCTTTCTCTACCAGCTCCTTGCCCAGGCATCAACCTGCACCACCGATCTTGCTCCCTCTCCCCTTATATCTCTAAGGCATTTCCCTCAATACATCTCTTACACTTCGACTTCCATCTTAGCATATGTCTTCCAGAAGACCTGAACTGACACCGAGGCCACCAGTAAATCCTGAAAACTTGCCACAAAAACATCCTGGCAGAGAGGAAAGGGACAGTTTCTCATCCACCTGGTAATTTTGCTATTGTCAATTATATCATCCACAGTGATATCAAGGCCTTGGGGAAATAAGAACCATAGCGGTTTGCATTTTAAATGCCCTCAGGGCAGAGTTACAGAGTAATATATTCTGACATAACAAGAGAAAAAAAGGGTTAGAAAAAGTAAGGGGCACATTCTCTGAGTAACAGCCACAAGACATCTTCATCTCTGTAGACAGAAGCAGAGATATCTCTATTTTTATTTTGTTTTTGAGACAGGGTCTTACTCTGTCACCCAGGCTGGAGTGCAGTGGTGGGATCTCAGCTAACTGCAGCCTCGACCTCCCCGGTTCAAGCAATCTTTCCACCTCAGCTCCTGAGCAGCTGGGACTACAGGCACCTGCCAACATGCTCGACTAATTTTTATATTTTTTGTAGATACAGGGTCATGCCCAGACAATTTATATATATATATTTTTCATAGAGATAGGGTTTCACCATGTTGCCCAGGCTGGTATTGAACTCCTGGACTCAAGCGATCTGCCTGCCTTGGCCTCCCAAAGTGCTGGGATTATAGGCATCAGCCACTGTGCCTGGCTGAGATAACTCTATTTAATGACTTCTAGTACTACTACAAGGACAGTCAAGTCTCGGGAGGGCAGCTCTTGACTGGCTGTAAGAACACGTACCTGGTAATTTCTGAGCCAGGTCTCAGACAGCCTGAGGTTGATGACCCCTCCCCTCTCCCGCAGCTTTGTGTAGCATTCCAACAGAGGCTGCAGGCAAAAACAGAATTCCGTTAAGAGCTACTTCCTGGGATGCAGTTTAGGAATCAACATTCAGATGTAAGAATTCCTGCCCATTCCATTCCAGTATTACCTCTTTGTACTGACAGTAGACGACGAATGGCCTTGAAGGGGCCACAAAGTCCAGCAAAGACAGCAGCAGGGGAGTGGGGTGGAAACGACTAGCTACAATTAAACTGGAAGGAAAATGTCAGAAAAATTACTTCTCTCCCAAAGTGGAGCACGGGTTTTAAAATGCATTTAAAATGATCATGTATTTAATTTGCATGACTCACACAAAGAAGAGATTTAAATATAACATTCTAGAAATCCAAAACAGAATACAATCATGAGCTATTTCTTTCTAGGAAACACAAACTGGGTTAGAAGCTCTTGCGGTGCTTGGCAACTCTAAGTGGCATTTAATGACATTCTTGATTTAAAAAAAAAAAAATCACCTGGAAACAAATCCAACACTGCATATGCTGCTTTGTGGACATGTGTTATGGCCTGTATCGCAGCATTTGAGTGCCCCATCCCCTGCGCCCAGTAGGACCACAAAGCCTGTTTTGATGCACTGTGATGGAGAAGGTTCAATTTCTTCTGAAATCCTGAAACCAGCATCATCAATTCCCCACCCCTGCCAGCCTCAGCCTCCTTTCTTTAAAAAACCCCCAAGACAAAATCCTCATCTCGGGTCCCACTAAAATCAAAGCAGACAAGAAGGGAATGCCAATCTGTCTGAAGCAGAGCCCACACGCGCGGAGGAGTCTCCTGCTGCTTCCATCAACGCACCCATCCGCGTTTCTTTCACTCAGCAGAGCGGCAGCCTCTAATTGTCTTTTCCTCTGCTCTTCTTGTCTCCTCTGTTTTTCCTGAATCTTCAAAAAGAAAAAGAAGAAACCAATGTACTGGGGTCAGTCACATTTGTGGAAATGCTCTGGTCTGTCAAAACATTTCAACAATATTTTATCAACCTGGACTAAACCAATAGAAGGAGGTTGTTTATAAGGAAGCTGAAAAAACACAAGAAAGCCTATATACTATAAAAACCATTATTAAGCTATCTATGCAATGCTTCTGTAACCTAAAGCTCCACCCCAAAGACTGAAATCACAAGCTTGTGTACATGTACACACACTTATTCTCTGTTTTGATAGTTATCGTCTTGGGAGCTAATACACTAAAGCCAAACCAAATCTCATGACTTAACTGAAGTTAACTGAGGGCCTGAGATTACGGGGGTGGTGGGGACTCTTGGCATCCTTACATAATCTTTTTTGCTTCCCCTCTCTTTAGGCCCCTTATGTTCTGGATCTTGAGAAATGGTTTCCATTGTTTCCTGGTCTTCTGGGTGGTTGCTCTCTGGGGCCTCTGCCATACTGTCTTCATTCTCTTGTTCAGAAGCCTGTTTTTCCTCTAGTGTGCCATTACTTTCTTCAACCAAAGCACTGTCTTTTGGCTCTGAAGATAACATCTCGGCAGAAAATGTTCCATGTAGAAGACTGTCCACTTTGTTGAGGGGGAATTCATACAGACCATTAAGAAAAGATTTGGGAAATCCAAAACATGCTGTTGCTGCCCGAACAGGTCCACCTCCAGGGTATAGCTGAATAATGGAGCCAAAACCTGAACAGATAAAAGAAACAAACATCTGCCCATGGAGTGACGCTAGACTATGCAAACCCTCAGTGAGTCCTCCACAGTAATGAGACTGAAGGTCTTTCTATTAATACTTTATTCACAGGCTGAAGAATGGTGCAGCTCCTCAGGGAGTCTGTTTGGAGTCTATGAGTATTACCAATGGAGGTAATATAATTCTAAAGCAGATAGCAGGAAGTCTCAAAGAAGCTTAGCCTCACTTGATACTACTGTAAAACCCTGTGTCTGCAACTTGGGTTGTTACATGATTGGTGACTGACTCTGCTTCCCCTCACTCCAATCCTCAAATGGAGCAGTTACAGGTTCTTATCTTCTATGTGGTCAGAAAAGAAACAGACAAATCAGGCTGTGCTGTATTCTTCCAGAGAGAATACACGCTTAGTAATCTTCCCACTCACTCCCTTCAATTTAGGCCCAATGAAATGAGCACCATCTACCCAGTTTACTAAACTCACTGTCCTGAAAGCCCTAGCAAGCCACAGGCTCCAGCATCACGCCCACTGACAGTGAAGCTAGGAAGGACAATCACCATGGGTCAGGGGTACCCATGGGTGGGGTGCTGGTGATGGAGACTGCGTAAGAAGGTCCCCAGGCTAGGAGCTGTGCAGGTTCACCCAAGTCACTTCGTTAACCCTGAAGTAATTCAATCTGGCTTTCCACGAGTTTACATTTTTGGACCGCCTTTACTCACATCAGGGTGGAGTTTTGTTGAAAATGGAAATATTAAGTCTTACCTCCCATTCGTTCCATCATTGCACCCAGCACCAAGCCTGCACACGTTTCCATCACAATCATTTTGTTGCCAGCACGGATATTTCCCAACGTCAACATCTGGGCTAGTGTATCGTATCTCATGTGGCTAAAGTAAAGACAACAATTCATTCATTTTTAGCTAAGTGAAGCCTACTATTTTAATCATCATTTTTCAAGTTTTTTTTGCTTTATGAAAATTATGTTGATAAGATTATTGATTGCTTTGGAGGCGACAGTGAAAGGACTTACAATTTATGAGGTAGGAGGATACTTTATGCAGGTGAGCAAGTTTTTTCATTTTACTTAAAATCATGACTTTCTTAAAGACATATTTCCCCCAATTATACTTTTGAAAGGAAACAAAGCGTACTTAATTTTTCCAGGTTCTCTTGCATAATACATAATTGAAAGAATACGGGTGGATGGCTTCACAACAGTAATGATGGCTTCATATCTGGGGGAAGAAAAAACAGAACACTGACTTGAAAAAATGACTTAAAATATTTTATTTGTAATAAAATGTATGTTTTATAAACACATAAAAAAGTTTAATATTATCAGCCTTTGAAAATAAAAACTACTTACTTTTTCTTCTTCTTTTTAATATATTTATCTTGAGCAAATTCTGTCTTGTCTCGGAATGTTGTACTATTTTCAATTAACTGCTGAACTATTTCCTATAAGAAAAGGAGCAAGTAGATTTTCTGAAACTTTACTTTCACAAAACAAGTAACTTCCAAAGGCTTCTTACCCAAGAATGGATCCAATGGTCTGATTCTCCAATCCCTTTTCCACAGAAGTCCAAATAGATGAACTTTGTATTTCTATACTCTATTTGGAATTTATGATAAAATACAAGTACTTTATAACTCCATTTAAACCAACGTAAAAGAACAGAGATATCCAATAAAGGGAGAAGAGAGGTAAAGGAAACTAATTTCTGAAGACACTGGCTGAAAACATTACTGAAAATGAACAAAGTTAAATCCTGATATGCACTGCTATTACATTCTCTACCACTAATATTAGTAATGTCATTCACTTATATTCCTGTATGTAAGACATAAAATCTTTGAAATGTTGAGTTACACGTACATTTCAACCTATTTCTATCAAAGCTATAACTTTTTTTTTTTTAACTTAGGTAGTCTGCTTTAAAAACCAGTTTCCTAAATGCCAAACAGACAAAAACAAAACTAAAAATCCTTTGAATATTACCTCTCCTTTAATGCCCTTGTCCTTCAAAGCTTTTATGTCATCTTGAGTAAGTTTCTGAGATTTCCCATCATCAACTATATTTCGATTATCAGTGCCCGCTTCTTTAGTCTCTAAGGAAAGAAATTGCTCTATTGACATTTATGGTCTGAAATTATTTGACACTTTCTTTTTTGAGTTCATATCCACATCCAGTCCATCAGCCACTGAAGTCTGGCCTCCCGGCTGCACTGCTCCCATCACACCATCCTTTCCTGCCAAAACTACTCCAAGCCTCTAAGTCATCTTCCCACTCCCAGTCTTGCCCCCCTACTATCCACCTGGATGCCAGAGTGCTCTCTGTTTAAATGCAATTTGACTTATCTATCCCATGTTTAAAACCATACAGTGGCTTCCCATAGCAATGAGAATACATTCCAAAGATGACCTGCAAGGCCATCATTGATCTGGCCCCTGCCTACTGTTCCTGGCCTGATCTCTTGACACCTTAGCTTCAGTCACAATGGCCTTCTTTCTGTTCCTTGAACACACCCAGCAAGGTCCCACAGCAGGCTTTTGGCATCTGCTGCTTCCTCTGCCTGGAAGGTTCTATGACAGATGTCTGAGTGGCTGGATCCTTTCTATCACTTGAGGCTGAGCTCATTCTCTTGCTTTACCAAATTAGCACATGCCCCTGCCTTATTATCTTCATAGTATGTGTCGCTTCACCATAAGAAATCACGCTGTTTGCTTGTCTACTTGATTATTTTTGGTGTTCCAAATGGTAAGTACATTTTATACGACAGTCTATCTTATGAACTGCTATAACTGCAGTGCCAAATTATACCTGGCATATATTTGGTGCTTAGCAAAAATATAGATATTAACTTAAATGTATCTAAATAACTGGTTTGACTCAAAAAACTTTATAGTATTTAACTTCAAATAATTACTTGTGTTTTAATTAATAAGATATTCTCAATGTTCATTTTAATAAATATTTAATTTTAATTAATAACAGCTTTTGGATAAGAGGTTAAGAAATAATAATAGTAATAGCTAAAATTATGGGCCCTTAGTAAAAGCAAGACACTATGGAGAACTTCCTATGAGCCATATCATTGAGCACTCAATACAACCTAGGCATTAAATATGTTTATGACCCAATTTTACATATATAAGGATGTAACACTCACAGAACTCAAGTAAGTTGCCCAATGGTACAAGGCGAGTGATGAAGGTAGAAATTGAACTTAGTTGGATCCAAAACCAGATCTCTTAACCTCTACACCACACACTAACCACCTTACAGCTGTTACATAACTTCTGGGCACTGAAAGAACTTTACATGTGTTCTTGCAATGACACAGAAACGACTCATAGGATTAAATGCCTGGTCCAAGGTCAGAGAACTCCACATATGTTCTTGCAATGATGCAGCACAACAACTCATAGGATTAAATGCCTAGCCCAAGAGCAGAGAACCATTTAATGGTGGGCTGGAGACAGAATCCAGGTTATCTCAGGGCCAAAGGTAGTACTTGCTTCACTCCACTAAGCTGCAGTTCTTAGATTATGAGTTAAGATTTCTTTTGGGGTAGCATTGTCTAGCACTTGGGAATTAGGTGGAGGTTGAGATGTTTCTGACTAGTCAGTTGGACAGCATCTATTTCACGCATCCAAAATGTGCACCTGCAGTAGGCTCTTCCCTCTTCTTCTTGGGCTGTAGACTTCCTCCACTGGTCACTTCAAATGTGGTTCCATAACTATGGCCAATGACGTTATCCAGGTAGAACCACTGTTTTTCGAAAGTTACTTTTCTAGGGAAAAAAAGCAATCAATTAACTGAATATCTTTTGTATTCAGTACAGAAAAGACATGTTCACTACAGTTTATTTCAAAAGTGGTCTCCACAATGGAGGCTCAGCAGCATTATCTCTGAACATAAAGCAACAAAGGAACTAGGGAGAACCTGGTTGGGATAGAGACATACAATTAATGAATAAGCCACAAGAACACTGAATTTTGGAAAGGGTTGCTTCAAAGACAGAAGACATTCCTCTTCTGGTGCACTGGGCTGACCCCAGTTTGCACGTCTACTAGAATGTCCAAACTTGCAGGCTCTGCAGATAGCCTGAATGGTAGACAGGATCCCCAAGATTGCCAGGCCTGGACATACACTGTGACAACTCTTGCAACTTACCCCAGAAAATCTCAAAACTGAACAATCATTGAAGTAACAAGGATTTAACAAATTTCCTGGGCTTGGTCTGATTGGCCATTTTATTTGAAAATTATCTAATAAAAGCAACTTATACTTGCAAATTAACACTGACAATCTACACACTTGGAAATGGTGCTTAACACTGACAACGCTCTACTGAGGACCAGGCAACTTGAGGTTTTCCTATGACACAGATTTTTTATTTTCTTGCAATTTAAAAGGGAAATCCCACAGGAACACAATCTTTTCTTCTCAAAAGAAGAAAACTAACATCTACTGAGTGTCAATCAGAGGCCAGGCAGTGTGTGCTAGGTGTGATTCACACTTTTTGATTTCATTCTCGTGGTAATTCTGGGACATAGCTCTTTCCAGAAGAGCAATCCGAGGCCCAGGGAGAAGTATCTTGTCCAAGATTCACAGTTGCAAGGTGTTGTTGGAGCTGGGATTCAAATCCAAATCTGTGTCTAAACCCAAGCCTCATTCTTTCCACTATACCACACGGTCTACTCCAGCAAAGACCTAAGGACCTTAGAAAGTCCACCTAGCTTCAGGACATGTGTGCCCATGTGCACAGAACACTGAATTCTGGGAATCATGTAGTGGTTAATTCTGTTTGTGCCCCATCCCACTCCTTCTCTTCCTCTCTCTGTGCCGCCAGGAAGCTGACTCTGACAGAATATACTGCCACATCACCCATGCTTCCGTGTCAGAGGCTTACCATCATTGCTGGTCTCTGGGTGTATCACCTTTATTGGTTCCCTAAATCCTGCCACACTTTTGCGTCACATCTTCATTAAAGCTTACTCAAACCATCTGAGGGAAATCCTGCAAGATCATAAGTGATTCAGATATGGCCAATTCTTGTTATTTGCTAGATCCCTAGATACTTACATATGACAGAATGTAACAGACACTCAAAATATTTGCTAATGTAAACCTCCTCAGATGTTGCAATTCAGCTCAGCCCAGATGTGCACCCCTACCCTCATCCTTCAGTCACCCAGGTGCTACTGAAACACCGGATCTGGCTAGGTGTGGTGGGTCACACTTGGAATCCCAGAACTGTGGGAGGCCGAGGCGGGTGGGTCACTTGAGTCCAGGAGTTTGAGACCAGCCTGGCTGACGGGAAAAACTTCGTCTCTACAAAAAATGCAAAAATCAGCTGGGTGTAGTGGCATACACTTGTAATCCCAGCTACTTAGGAGGCTGAGGCAGGAGTGTCACTTGGGTTCAGGAGTTTCTCTACAAAAAGTACACAAATTAGTTACTGAGGACGCTAAGGTGGAAGGATTGCTTGAGGTGGAAGGATTGCTTGAGCCCAAGAGGCAGCAGTTGCAGTGAGCCAAGATCACACCACTACACTCTAGCCTGGGTGACCAGAGTGAGATCCCGTCTCAAAAAACAAACAAACAAACAAACAAACCAAACAAAAACACTGGATCTGAGATAGGTGGGTTTACCTCTCTGCAAGCCTATGTGATACACAGAGGGGATGATGAGTATCACTTAAAACTGGCTGGTTTGACAGGTCAGGTCACTGCCCCTTGTCAGGAATGTGCGGCCCAGTAAGAGGGATGAGGAGGCCACGTCTTCACTGGGAAGGAGTAGGATTTGCAGAGTCTACTTTTCTGAGAGTCTGGACTGTTTTTTGCCCAACCAGATGAGTGTACCCCAAGGGTGATGAGGGAGTCTGACCTGGGATGCAGTTGAGCTTAGAGAGTCATTTTCTAAATAAAATGGAAACTGCCACTATGACTTCTGCGAAGAAGAGGGCCTGATGAAAAGTATTTCCAAATAAATGTTTAGGGCAGTGGTCCCCAACCCTTTTGGCACCACAAAAGGGGAAGGTCAGACGCACTGGTTCATGCCTGTAATCCCAGCACTCTGGGAGGCCAAGGTGGCCAGAATTACTTGAGCCCAGGAACTGGAGACTAGCCTAGATAACATAGTGAAACTCTGTCTCTACAAACAAAATTAATTAATTAGTTTAAAAAAGAAAAAAAAGAAGAAGAATTTAAAAATAGTTAAAGGTTGGTGCAGGAATTACATCTCTGGACTAAAAAAAAAACCACACCCCTCATAAAAGAAACATTTTTTCTTTACTAAATTAGTGCCTGTGCAAAAAGCTTGGTTATCACCAGCTTAGTGCTCTGGAGACTAGTTTCTTCACTATTTTATGATGCCTGTTTCACCTTAAATACCAATTAACGGTTTGCTTAAACCAGGAGTAAATGAGTTCATCTGAAGTAAGTACTTATCAGAAATTCCAAATCTCATACTTCCTAGTCTGCAGAAAGCTGTTCTCCTGACATTGCATTCAACTTATCTCTGTCAAAAGTAATACAATAACCTAGCTCAAAAGAAACTGTGGCCGGGCGTTGTGGCTCACATCTGTAATCCCAGCACTTTGGGAGGCCGAGGCAGGTGGATCACCTGAGGTCAGGAGTTCGAGATCAGCCTGGCCAACATGGTGAAACTCCATCTCTACTAAAAATACAAAAAAAAAAAAAAAAAATAGCCGGGCATGGTGGTGGGAGCCTGTAATCCCAGCTACCTGGGAGGCTGAAGCAGGAGAATCGCTTGAACCCAGGAGGCAGAGGTTGCAGTGAACCGAGATCGCACCATTGCACTCCAGCCTGGGTGACAACAGCGAAATTCCTTCCCCCCCTCAAAAAAAGAGAAAAGAAAAAAGAATAAGAAACTGTGGTTAGCCAGGTGCTGTGGCTCCTGCCTATAATCCCAGCACTTTGGGAGGGTGAGCGGATCACTTCAGGTCAGGAGTTTGAGACCAGCATGGCTAACATGGTGAAACTCTGTCTCTACTAAACATACAAAAATTAGCCGGGCGTGATGGTGCCCGAGTCCCAGCCACTAGGGAGGCTGAGGCAGGAGAATCGCTTGAACCCAGGAGGCAGAGGCTGCAATGAGCTGAGACTGCACTACTGCACTCCAGCCTGGGTGACAGAGCGAGACTCCGTCTCAAAAACACAAAAAAACTGTGGTTATATTTCTCAGATAAATTAATCCAAATATCCCAATAAATTTTCACCATTAATAAGCTCTTAGGACTTAGCAACCTCACCAGCCCTTTTGGAAAGTTTTCAAAATCCCACTTCTCTACTATTATAAAACAGTGATACTAGTCAGCGAGTGCACAAACCAAACCTAATTTCGAGTTCCGAGGCCTTGAGCAAATTGCTTTTTAGCAATTTTCCCAGCTTTGAATCCTTTGGTGAGTAAAACGAGGGAAACTCAAAGCAATTCCACACTCTATGGTGAATTGTCTCTTTCATCTATTCTGTGTATCCTGTTTGGGTAGAGAAGAGGATGGAAAGCCAGACTAGGTAGGAGAGGTTTCATTTTTTTGTGGGATAGACCCTGACTGAAGGATTAAGGAGGAAGGAGGATCTATGGTGGGAAAAAAGGGGGAACCTGAAGGAGACTCTGGGAGACAAGGATGAGATCCCAGAGTGAAGAAAGGAGGGAGTGTCTGTGGAAAGACAGTGAAGATCCCAAGGTCTTAGGGAAATAACTTCAGGACAGGTGATTAGGGGTGTGGAGAGGGAGGCCTTGGCACCCTAGGGCCAAGAATGGAATTCTGGGGAAGGAACCCTGTGGAAAGACTGAAAAGGATGCTGAAGGTGGACAGCCAGATATGAAACCATGGAGGGGGCTCTGGGAAAACAGGAAGGTTAGGGGAGATTATGAGGTTCGAGGACGGGATCCTGGTGGAAAAGCCTTCTGTGACAGAAAGATCCGAGGAGACGAGGGCGGGGAATGGGGACCGAGAGAGCCAAGAACTGCACCCTGACGGGAGAGGTCTGTGGAGAGACCTGGAGGGAGGGGGTATCTACAAGGTGGGGGCGGGAGACCCCTAAAGTCAGTGATCTGACTTACTTTCTCCGCTGGACTTGTACTGCTTTAAACACATCTTCACGTTTCAGCACCACGAAGTCGCCGTCGCGGATGCGGTGGTCTCCAGGATGTTGTGGCTGTGGGCCCGGCTGCTCCCCTGAGCCCTCCATGACGCTCAGCCGGTCGCCGTGCTCCACGGCGTCTCGCCCCTCCTCCTCGGTTGTAGCCACCGCCAGCCTCACTTCCCACAACCTGGCGCACTAGGAGCCCGCCGACCGGCACCGCCCCCACGTGTTACACGCCGCTTCCGCTTTCCGGTCCAGACCTCAAGACCACTTCCGGGAGCCTGTCGGCTTCCGTCGGGCCAAACTCCTTGATTGGCTGCACTCCGCCCCGCCCCTCCCGTCTTGCCGCTTCTTTGAGCGGAAGTTGGATCATTGAAGCGCCAAAAAAGAATTTAGAGGAAACCTGATTTTCGCTTGAGGCACGATTGCGGCGCTGTACGCTACAGATACTTTATGGAAGCTGCGGTGGGGAAACTGAGTTTCCCGAGCCGTTGAGAAAGATGGGATTCAGCACCGCGCGGGGACCACAGGAAAGCTGCGGCTGAAGAGAACCGCGGACTTGGCAGGAGCCCCCTGAAGAGCTCAGATCTCGGAGACTCTTAGTCCCGTTGTGCTTCTCTAAGGGACGGGGTGAGGGAGAATCCGGCCGGACAGATCTGCGCGTATCCTGGAGCCGGCCCAGTTGTGAACTAGAAGTTTGGGACCTCTGTCCCAAGCAAGTAAGAACTTAGCCTTAGGAGACGTAAATAAAGTAGTAAGCACAACTACCCAACTGTTATTTTTAACTCGTTCTCCGGTCCTACCTCTTACGTGTTTTGAATTTGTTACAATTCTCAGCATATTGTCTCTTTTGAGAAGGGTATGGCACGCAGCGTTGTTGAAGGAGCGCCTCAGCTTGGGAGCCTGAAAGAGTTTACCTAAGGATTTGGATAGGTTATTTTATAATGAATTGCAGTGCAGTGTACAGGTATATCTTTATTGTATACTTAGGGTATGAATCATTTTTAAGTAGACTTGTATTTTAAAAGAACGATTTTGGTTTTACAGAAAAATTGCACAAAAAGTGGATGTGACACTGCAGGATTGACTGTAAGAAGCTATGATGATGTATTCCTAGTGTCTTACAGGCCAGAATTATGTTCATCCTGTCCCGCCCTATAATAATAAGTCTCAAATACTGCGAATAAGTTTTCGTAGAGTTAATTACCTGTCCTATTTTCATTTCTGTGATGGGTACTACTTGTAAACAGGTACAGTACCTGTCCCTATTTTTTTTTTTTAATTTATTTATTATTATTAAACTTCAAGTTGTAGGGTACATGTGCACAACGTGCAGGTTTGCTACATATGTATACTTGTGCCATGTTGGTGTGCTGCACCCATCAACTCGTCATTTACATCAGGTATAACTCCCAATGCAATCCCTCCCCCCTTCCCCCTCCCCATGATAGGCCCCGGTGTGTGATGTTCCCCTTCCAGAGTCCAAGTGATCTCATTGTTCAGTTCCCACCTACGAGTGAGAACATGCGGTGTTTGGTTTTCTGTTCTTGTGATAGTTTGCTAAGAATGATGGTTTCCAGCTGCATCCATGTCCCTACAAAGGACACAAACTCATCCTTTTTTATGGCTGCATAGTATTCCATGGTGTATATGTGCCACATTTTCTTAATCCAATCTGTCACTGATGGACATTTGGGTTGATTCCAAGTCTTTGCTATTGTGAATAGTGCTGCAATAAACATACGTGTGCATGTGTCCTTATAGCAGCATAATTTATAATCCTTTGGGTATATACCCAGTAATGGGATGGCTGGGTCATATGGTACATCTAGTTCTAGATCCTTGAGGAATCGCCATACTGTTTTCCATAATGGTTGAACTAGTTTACACTCCCACCAACAGTGTAAAAGTGTTCCTATTTCTCCACATCCTCTCCAGCACCTGTTGTTTCCTGACTTTTGAATGATCGCCATTCTAACTGGTGTGAGATGGTATCTCATTGTGGTTTTGATTTGCATTTCTCTGATGGCCAGTGATGATGAGCATTTTTTCATGTGTCTGTTGGCTGTATGAATGTCTTCTTTTGAGAAATGTCTGTTCATATCCTTTGCCCACTTTTGGATGGGGTTGTTTGTTTTTTTCTTGTAAATTTGTTTGAGTTCTTTGTAGGTTCTGGATATTAGCCCTTTGTCAGATGAGTAGATTGCAAAAATTTTCTCCCATTCTGTAGGTTGCCTGCTCACTCTGATGGTAGTTTCTTTTGCTGTGCAGAAGCTCTTTAGTTTGATGAGATCCCATTTGTCAATTTTGGCTTTTGCTGCCGTTGCTTTTGGTGTTTTAGACATGAAGTCTTTGCCCATGCCTATGTCCTGAATGGTACTACCTAGGTTTTCCTCTAGGATTTTTATGGTATTAGGTCTAACATTTAAGTCTCTAATCCATCTTGAATTAATTTTCGTATAAGGAGTAAGGAAAGGATCCAGTTTCAGCTTTCTACTTATGGCTAGCCAGTTTTCCCAGCACCATTTATTAAATAGGGAATCCTTTCCCAATTTCTTGTTTCTCTCAGGTTTGTCAAAGATCAGATGGCTGTAGATGTGTGGTATTATTTCTGAGGACTCTGTTCTGTTCCATTGGTCTATATCTCTGTTTTGGTACCAGTACCATGCTGTTTTGGTTACTGTAGCCTTGTAGTATAGTTTGAAGTCAGGTAGCGTGATGCCTCCAGCTTTGTTCTTTTGACTTAGGATTGTCTTGGAGATGCGGGCTCTTTTTTGGTTCCATATGAACTTTAAAGCAGTTTTTTCCAATTCTGTGAAGAAGCTCATTGGTAGCTTGATGGGGATGGCATTGAATCTATAAATTACCTTGGGCAGTATGGCCATTTTCACGATATTGATTCTTCCTATCCATGAGCATGGTATGTTCTTCCATTTGTTTGTGTCCTCTTTTATTTCACTGAGCAGTGGTTTGTAGTTCTCCTTGAAGAGGTCCTTTACATCCCTTGTAAGTTGGATTCCTAGGTATTTTATTCTCTTTGAAGCAATTGTGAATGGAAGTTCATTCCTGATTTGGCTCTCTGTTTGACTGTCACTGGTGTATAAGAATGCTTGTGATTTTTGCACATTAATTTTGTATCCTGAGACTTTGCTGAAGTTGCTGATCAGCTTAAGGAGATTTTGGGCTGAGACAATGGGGTTTTCTAAATATACAATCATGTCATCTGCAAACAGGGACAATTTGACTTCTTCTTTTCCTAACTGAATCCCCTTGATTTCTTTCTCTTGCCTGATTGCCCTAGCCAGAACTTCCAACACTATGTTGAATAGGAGTGGTGAGAGAGGGCATCCCTGTCTTGTGCCAGTTTTCAAAGGGAATTTTTCCAGTTTTTGCCCATTCAGTATGATATTGGCTGTGGGTTTGTCATAAATAGCTCTTATTATTTTGAGGTACGTTCCATCAATACCGAATTTATTGAGCGTTTTTAGCATGAAGGGCTGTTGAATTTTGTCAAAAGCCTTTTCTGCATCTATTGAGATAATGATGTGGTTCTTGTCTTTGGTTCTGTTTATATGCTGGATTATGTTTATTGATTTGCGAATGTTGAACCAGCCTTGCATCCCAGGGATGAAGCCCACTTGATCATGGTGGATAAGCTTTTTGATGTGCTGCTGGATCCGGTTTGCCAGTATTTTATTGAGGATTTTTGCATCGATGTTCATCAGGGATATTGGTCTAAAATTCTCTTTTTTTGTTGTGTCTCTGCCAGGCTTTGGTATCAGGATGATGTTGGCCTCATAAAATGAGTTAGGGAGGATTCCCTCTTTTTCTATTGATTGGAATAGTTTCAGAAGGAATGGTACCAGCTCCTCCTTGTACCTCTGGTAGAATTCAGCTGTGAATCCATCTGGTCCTGGACTTTTTTTGGTTGGCAGGCTATTAATTATTGCCTCAATTTCAGAGCCTACTATTGGTCTATTCAGGGATTCAACTTCTTCCTGGTTTAGTCTTGGAAGAGTGTAAGTGTCCAGGAAATTATCCATTTCTTCTAGATTTTCCAGTTTATTTGCGTAGAGGTGTTTATAGTATTCTCTGATGGTAGTTTGTATTTCTGTGGGGTCGGTGGTGATATCCCCTTTATCATTTTTAATTGCGTCGATTTGATTCTTCTCTCTTTTCTTCTTTATTAGTCTTGCTAGTGGTCTGTCAATTTTGTTGATCTTTTCAAAAAACCAACTCCTGGATTCATTGATTTTTTGGAGGGTTTTTTGTGTCTCTATCTCCTTCAGTTCTGCTCTGATCTTAGTTATTTCTTGCCTTCTGCTAGCTTTCGAATGTGTTTGCTCTTGCTTCTCTAGTTCTTTTAATTGCGATGTTAGAGTGTCAATTTTAGATCTTTCCTGCTTTCTCTTGTGGGCATTTAGTGCTATAAATTTCCCTCTACACACTGCTTTAAATGTGTCCCAGAGATTCTGGTATGTTGTATCTTTGTTCTCATTGGTTTCAAAGAACATCTTTATTTCTGCCTTCATTTCGTTATGTACCCAGTAGTCATTCAGGAGCAGGTTGTTCAGTTTCCATGTAGTTGAGCGGTTTTGATTGAGTTTCTTAGTCCTGAGTTCTAATTTGATTGCACTGTGGTCTGAGAGACAGTTTGTTATAATTTCTGTTCTTGTACATTTGCTGAGGAGTGCTTTACTTCCGATTACGTGGTCAATTTTGGAGTAAGTACGATGTGGTGCTGAGAAGAATGTATATTCTGTTGATTTGGGGTGGAGAGTTCTATAGATGTCTATTAGGTCTGCTTGCTGCAGAGATGAGTTCAATTCCTGGATATCCTTGTTAACTTTCTGTCTCGTTGATCTGTCTAATGTTGACAGTGGAGTGTTGAAGTCTCCCATTATTATTGTATGGGAGTCTAAGTCTCTTTGTAAGTCTCTAAGGACTTGCTTTATGAATCTGGGTGCTCCTGTATTGGGTGCATATATATTTAGGATAGTTAGCTCTTCCTGTTGAATTGATCCCTTTACCATTATGTAATGTCCTTCTTTGTCTCTTTTGATCTTTGATGGTTTAAAGTCTGTTTTATCAGAGACTAGTATTGCAACCCCCGCTTTTTTGTGTTCTCCATTTGCTTGGTAAATCTTCCTCCATCCCTTTATTTTGAGCCTATGTATGTCTCTGCGTGTGAGATGGGTCTCCTGAATACAGCAGACTGATGGGTCTTGACTCTTTATCCAGTTTGCCAGTCTGTGTCTTTTAATTGGAGCATTTAGTCCATTTACATTTAAGGTTAAGATTGTTATGTGTGAACTTGATCCTGCCATTATGATATTAACTGGTTATTTTGCTCGTTAGTTGATGCAGTTTCTTTCTAGCCTTGATGGTCTTTACATTTTGGCATGTTTTTGCAATGGCTGGTACCGGTTGTTCCTTTCCATGTTTAGTGCTTCCTTCAGGGTCTCTTGTAAGGCAGGCCTAGTGGTGACAAAATCACTAAGCATTTGCTTATCTGTAAAGGATTTTATTTCTCCTTCACTGATGAAACTTAGTTTGGCTGGATATAAAATTCTGGGTTTAAAATTCTTTTCTTTAAGAATGTTGAATATTGGCCCCCACTCTCTTCTGGCTTGAAGAGTTTCTGCCGAGAGATCTGCTGTTAGTCTGATGGGCTTCCCTTTGTGGGTAACCCGACCTTTCTCTCTGGCTGCCCTTAAGATTTTTTCCTTCATTTCAACTTTGGTGAATCTGGCAATTATGTGTCTTGGAGTTGCTCTTCTCGAGGAGTATCTTTGTGGCGTTCTCTGTATTTCCTGGATTTGAATGTTGGCCTGCCCTACTAGGTTGGGGAAGTTCTCCTGGATGATATCCTGAAGAGTGTTTTCCAACTTGGTTCCATTTTCCCCGTCACTTTCAGGCACCCCAATCAGACGTAGATTTGGTCTTTTTACATAATCCCATACTTCTTGCAGGCTTTGTTCATTTCTTTTTCTTCTTTTTTCTTTAGGTTTCTCTTCTCGCTTCATTTCATTCATTTGATCCTCCATCGCTGACATTCTTTCTTCCAGTTGATCGAGACGGTTACTGAAACTTGTGCATTTGTCACGTATTTCTCGTGCCATGGTTTTCGTCTCTTTCATTTCGTTTGTGAGCTTCTCTGCATTAATTACTCTAGCCATCAATTCTTCCACTTTTTTTTCAAGATTTTTAGTTTCTTTGCGCTGGGTACGTAATTCCTCCTTTAGCTCTGAGAAATTTGATGGACTGAAGCCTTCTTCTCTCATCTCGTCGAAGTCATTCTCCGTCCAGCTTTGATCCGTTGCTGGCGATGAGCTGCGCTCCTTTGCCGGGGGAGATGCGCTCTTATTTTTTGAATTTCCAGCTTTTCTGCCCTGCTTTTTCCCCATCTTTGTGGTTTTATCTGCCTCTGGTCTTTGATGATGGTGATGTACTGATGGGGTTTTGGTGTAGGTGTCCTTCCTGTTTGATAGCTTTCCTTCTAACAGTCAGGATCCTCAGCTGTAGGTTGTAGCTGTAGGAGATTGCTTGAGGTCCACTCCAGACCCTGTTTGCCTGGGTATCAGCAGCAGAGGCTGCAGAAGATAGAATATTTCTGAACAGCGAGTGTACCTGTCTGATTCTTGCTTTGGAATCTTCCTCTCAGGGGTGTACTCCACCCTGTGAGGTGTGGGGTGTCAGACTGCCCCTAGTGGGGGATGTCTCCCAGTTAGGCTACTCAGGGGTCAGGGACCCACTTGAGCAGGGAGTCTGTCCCTTCTCAGATCTCAACCTCCGTGTTGGGAGATCCACTGCTCTCTTCAAAGCTGTCAGACAGAGTCGTTTGCGTCTGCAGAGCTGCTGCGTTTGTTATTATTTACTGTGCCCTGTCCCCAGAGGTGGAGTCTACAGAGACAGGCAGGTTTCCTTGAGCTGCTGTGAGCTCCACCCAGTTCGAGCTTCCCAGCAGCTTTGTTTACCTACTTAAGCCTCAGCAATGGCGGGCGCCCCTCCCCCAGCCTCGCTGCTGCCTTGCCGGTAGATCACAGACTGCTGTGCTAGCAATGAGGGAGGCTCCGTGGGTGTGGGACACTCCCGGCCAGGTGTGGGATATGATCTCCTGGTGTGCCTGTCTGCTTAAAGCGCAGTATTGGGGTGGGAGTTACCCGATTTTCCAGGTGTTGTGTGTCTCAGTTCCCCTGGCTAGGAAAAGGGATTCCCTTCCCCCTTGCGCTTTCCAGGTGAGGCAATGCCTCGCCCTGCTTCAGCTCTCGCTGGTCGGGCTGCAGCAGCTGACCAGCACCGATCGTCTGGCACTCCCCAGTGAGATGAACCCAGTACCTCAGTTGAAAATGCAAAAATCGCCGGTCTTCTGTGTCGCTCGTGCTGGGAGTTGGAGACTGGAGCTGTTCCTATTCGGCCATCTTGCTCCGCCCCCCACCTGTCCTTATTTTTAACCTAGGAGCGTCTAGTATACTTAAACCATATTTAATAGTTATTAAACTATTATGGTATACCTTAAAAAGCGATAGAGATTAGAAACTTAACTTGGATCTTGTATCACAGGTGCACAACTTTGCAAGCCTGTTTGCTAGTCTTGAACCTAGAATACATTAATTTTTCCTTTTTTATTACATTAATACATTTTTAGGAGCACTTTTCCTTATAGTTTTGGTGAAGACCTTTTTAATATCTGTCTTTTAGGAGAGATGAATAGAGAGTATAGAGGCAGAGGATTTGGACGAGGAAGATTTCAAAGCTGGAAAAGAGGAAGAGGTGGCGGGAACTTCTCAGGAAAATGGAGAGAAAGAGGACACAGACCTGATCTGAGTAAAACCACAGGAAAACATACTTCTGGTAGGTGAGGTCAATGATTGATGAATTTTTTTCACTTAATGAAGGAAGCAATTCGTGTCTATCATACAAGGCGGTTTATCTCATACTTCGGTTTGTCTTTTATTTCATGCTACTCCTTAGTAAGTATTTGAACATCGACGTCCCAGATTCTTACTCAAACCTCTAATTTGTATATTCTATTAATGAGAGTCTCATTTGGAAAGAGAAGCACATTGGAAAAATGTTGACTCTGTTTCTACCAACCTAGTATTTTATTTTTTTCAGAACAAACCCCACAGTCTTTGCTTTCAACAAAGACCCCACAGTCAATGCAGTCAACATTGGATCAGCTCATACCATATAAAGGCTGGAAGCTTTATTTCTCTGAAGGTAGGGTTAAAAAAGTGCTAAAAAGCACCATAAATCATATTTTCTTAACTTGTCTTTGGATGCTATATCTTGTATTACTATAATTCACTTACTAACATATACCTGCTTTAATCTTAGTTCACCCAAACAATTAAATGATGTTTATGTTTCAAAAGCATTTTAGACTTTGTATCAGTCAGGAAAGCAGAAACCATAGGGATATTTCAAAAAGGGGACTTAATACAAGAAATTGGATACAAAATTGGAAGACTGAAAGAGTAGAAAGGAAATATTGAGGTAACCCCCCAGAAAGTAGTAACTTGAGGAAGCAGCAACCATCCTTATAGCTAAGAGAATAAAAGAAGTTCTGAGGTTACCAGAATGTGGGAATTCAAAGGTTGGAGAGGTCACAGCATAGCTGTTATTTTGACTTTTGAGGGGCACCCTACAAACCTATGCTTAGACTTCTGAAGGCTACCTTACAGAGCTGTACTCAGACCACTAAGGCATATGAAGGTGCTTGCCACTGGTAACTGAGGGGGCATGACTCAGTGGTGCTTGGAACTGGAGGCTAGCACTATCGTTATCTTATGCAGCTGCAGAGATGCTGAAAAAAATTGCAAACAATAATAAATTCCTTTCTCTCTTCCTGCCACCTTCTACACTCTAAAGTGCCTTCAACTGGCAGAATTTAAAGAGAATCTGAGACATATAGGGTACAGATCTGAATTATAGCATCACAGAGCAGAAAGAACTGGGCTTGAAATCAAGGAACAATAACAAATAGAGCTTTGTGTAGAAACACAGGTAAGGAATCTCCCTTTGATAATTAAGAATACCAGTTAACCTACATCAGTCTGTATAGGTGCAGGGAACTGTCTTTTCTGTGCTCTTAAAATACCCATTTGTTTCTTAGGTCTCATAAGGGGTGTGTGTGTGTATACTTTTTTTTTAATCACTAGATTGTTGAGGTCCAGGACCCTCCCGTACCAGGCACTCAGTAGTCATTTTGTGAATGAATAGAATACTTTACAAGTGTTTTCTTTATTGGAAACCTGTTCTTTTTTTTCCTTCAGTAGAATCTGTTTCATGTGATCACCGGCACTCACATTGTTCCCCTGGCAGGTAGCTCAGAACACTATAAGTGATTTTTGGACAGTCCTAAAGATGGAGTTCAAGTGGTGCTTTAGCCTTCACCATCTGTTCTTCCAAGCTACTTTATTGTACTGTTCTTCTGTGAGAGACATATTTGAAAATGTAGAACTTTAGAGTGTAAAAAAAAAAAATGCTTTTCAGTTTGGCCACCACGGCCAAGCGTTGTTGGTCTGTCTCCTGATCTCAGGAAAGACTGTGATTGTCTTCAGTTCTGTTTCAGAATAAGAGCTTAGTTTATGTGTCTGGCTTTGACTTTATTGTAATTTTTGGTTTAAGCTTATTGTCTAAATTATTTGAACTAACATGTCCTGTTAGGTGTCAAAGATGCAAAACAAAGTTTCTCAGATAGTGGGGCTTTTAGAGAGAGAAGAGTTTCTGTCTGCATTTCACGTTATGCAAACCTAAATTTGTTTTAGAATCTTAAGTTTACATTCTATACCAGTTTTTATATGAATGCAATCAAAATACAAAGCAATTAGAAAAAAATCATCTACCATGTATATAGTGCTGCTTTTGTCTCATGAAAAATACGCATGTACATGTGTGATTATAGTGCTAATGCCATATTTGTTGGATTAGTTTACAGCGATAGCTCTCCTTTGATTGAGAAGATTCAAGCATTTGAAAAATTTTTCACAAGGCATATTTATTTGTATGACAAGGTAAGATTCCTCTACAGCAAAGCTGCCAGTCGTGTGACATCTTATCAATGTATTTGAGGTACTTGTGATTATGGTCACAGGCACTGGAGTCAGACTGCGTTGGTTCAAACCTCAGTTCTGCCACTTACCGGCAGTATGGCCTTTGATTAAATCAGTTACTTCTCTGTGCCTCGCTTTTCTTTCATTTGGAGATAGAGGTATAGATACCTACCTTAAAGGATTGTTGAGAGGCATCAATACATTAATATATTTGAAATATCAGAACCATGCTTGGCACAAAGCTTATACTTTTGTGGTACTTACCATTATCACATATAAACCTTGTATGCTTTCTCAAAGTGTATAACAGAATGCTCAGTTAATGGTAATTGACTACAGAAAAGCAATTATTGTTTTCATACTTTCTGTTTTATAGGATGAAATAGAAAGAAAGGGAAGTATTTTGGTGGATTTTAAAGAACTGATAAAAGATGATGAAGTAACTAACTTGATACCAGATACAGCAAATGAACTAAGAGATGCACCTGAGAAAACTTTGGCTTGCATGGGTTTGGCAATACATCAGGTAACTATATGTCTTATGCATACTTTTGTCTAAACTTTTTTAACGTTTGCACACACATGCACACCTTGTCTAAGTTTAAAGGAAGATTTTACAGTGACTGTACCTTCTATAGGAGATACTTAGCTTTTACGAAAAGATGTTGGCTAGAATTGAGAGGTTGCAATTCCATTCTGAAAGATACCATTCATTCTATATACAACAGCTTATGTAATGAAATATTTACTTCTAACTCATTTGGATTTGCTTAATCTTGCTAAAGACTGTGCAGAAATTAAACCTCCTTTCAAGAAGTTATACAGTCTCATAGGGAAGATAAGACAAGGAATCATGGTGTTATCAGTTATGAACTTAGAGCAAAAAAGAGCAACCTTAGATTTAGGTTCTGTGGCATGAGGCAAACCACTGAGTGTCCCTGTATGTCAAATGTGAATAACAATTTGTACTGTGCCTGCCTGAGTTTTTTTCAGGGTCAGGTAATACAACGTATATGAAAACATTTTAAATTTTTTAAATTTTTAAAATTTATTTTTTATTTATTTTTTTGAGGTGGAGTCTCGCTCTGTTGCCAGGCTGGAGTGCAGTGGCACGATTTCGGCTCACTGCAACCTCTGCCTCCCGGGTTCAAGTGATTCTTTTGCCTCAGCCTCCCAAGTAGCTGGGACTACAGGTGTGCACCACCATGCCCAGATAAGTTTTGGATTTTTAGTAGAGATGGGATTTCACCATGTTGGCCAGGGATGGTCTCGATCTCTTGACCTTGTGATCCACCTGCCTCGGCCTCCCAGAGTGCTAGGATTACAGGCATGAGCCACTGTGCCCGGCCAAAAACATTTTTGAGGCTAGCCAGCAGATAAATGCTTCAAGGTAATGTGTAGTAAATCTCAGGACAGGCATACACAAAGTGCTGGGGCATTCAGAGGGGCATTCTCCTACCTCTTACATGTGCTATTCATTCAACGTAGAATCCCCTTCCCCTCACATAGACAGATTATTTGGGCCTAGCTCAGTTGTCTCTCTGTAAAACCTTTCTCGTGACAACTTTTCAAAACTTGCATGGTATTTTGTCTGTACATCTTTATGGTCCTTATAACAATTAACAGCTATATATATGCATCTTATTTTGCCTCTTAGGTTGTCAGCAAACTGCGGTACACAAGTGGTATTAAATGTTTATTTGTTTATTTATTTTGAAATGGAGTTTTGCTCTTGTTGCCCAGGCTGGAGTGCAATGGTGTCATCTTGGCTCACTGCAACCTCTGCCTCCTGGGTTTAAGCGAGTCTCCTGCCTCAGCCTCCCAAGTAGCTGAGATTATAGGCATGCACCACCACGCTCAGCTGATTTTTGTATTTTTAGTAGAGATGGGGTTTCACCATGTTGGTCGGGCTGGTCTCAAACTCCTGACCTCAGGTGATCCACCCACTTCGGTCTCCCAAAGTGCTGGGGTGACAGGTGTGAGCCACCGTGCCCAGCCTGTTTATATTATTTAATGTTAAATGCCAAGGGAGTGAGTATTAGATATTTTAAAGGCCATTTTTATTTTCTCTGTCTTGACTGATCAGTGAATATAGAGAAATAGGAATGCATTTTTTTTTTTTTTAATTAGAATCGAGGTGATGGTTTTGGGGACTGCTATAAGGGCTTTTAATGCTAGGTTTAGTTGGGACAGAAAGTAGCAGACTGGGATGCTGGAGTTTTTCAGTCCAAGGACAGCAAAATCCAAAGTAAAACATCCACTATAAAGTAAGTAGTCATAATTAAATATTAGATTTTTAAAGGGCTGTTAAAGTTTTCTGTTTTTATTCTGTTTCTGTCCATAAACTTTATATTCTGTATAAAAATAGAGTTCTGTATAAAGAGGATATTTTGTTTTCCAACTTCAGAGTAAATGTCTGTCCTGTGTAGGTATTAACTAAGGACCTTGAAAGGCATGCAGCTGAGTTACAAGCCCAGGAAGGATTGTCTAGTGATGGAGAAACAATGGTAAATGTGCCACATATTCATGCAAGGTGAGGAATTTGCTGTATTAAAGTATTACTTAGAATGGGACATTGAAGGCCATTTAAGAATGAGAATCCTCATTTTATAAGAACAGAGAAATTGGTAAAAAGGACGTGAGTTCCTTGCCATCTCACTGATCACACTGAAGTAAACTCGTTGAAAATTATTCAAAGACATCATGACAGATACTTCCTAAATAAGGACGAAAATGTTGATTTTCTAACCTGCAAATTTTTGTAAACATTGATTTTGGATGTGAACTCATCAAGACCCTGCTGTGTAAGTTTAATAATCCATGTATGGGTTGAGTATTCCTAATCTGAAAATCTGAAATCTGAAATGCTCCAAAATTCAAAACTTTGAGCCCTGACACGACACTGAAAGGAAATGTTCATTGGAGCATTTCAGATTTTTGAATTAGGGATACTCAACTAGTAATATTGCAAATATTTGAAAGTCCAAAAAATCCAAAATACTTCTGGTCCCACACATTTTGGATAAGGGATATACTCAGTCTGTAATATACAAAGTGGTGTGTATTTTGTTCAATTATTAGGTTTCTGTTAGATACAAGGGAATAAATGAAATTATTTTGTTTTTCTTGAATTCATCCTTATGATTTTAAATTCATTAGCAGAATTCATTATAAGGTAATCATCGGAGTTTTGTTTTTCTTTTCCAGAATTTATAGAAGGCAATCTCCTAGCAGTTCTTTAAAAAGAACTTAGAAACCCAAAGGTTTTTGAATCTATAGATTTTCCTTTTGGCATTATTTTTTTCCTTAAAATTTTTTTTTCTTTTTTCTTGAGAACAGCCTGTGAGATAAGAGGAAAAAGGAAGATTTAGTGTTGTTTCTTTCTAAGAATGGTTTGGCTGGGCATGGTGGCTCACGCCTATAATCCCAGCACTGGGAGTCCAAGGCAGGCAGATCACTAGGTCAAGAGATCGAGACCATCTTGGCCAACATAGTGAAACCCCATCTCTACTAAAAATACAAAAATTAGCTGGGTGTGGTGGCACGCAACTGTAGTCACAGCTAATCGAGAGACTGAGGCAGGAGAATCGCTTGAACCCGGGAGGCAGAGGTTGCAGTGAGCTGAGGTCGCACCACTGCACTCCACCCTGGTGACAGAGCGAGACTCTTGTCTCGAGAAAACAAAACAAGAATGGTTTAGTTCTTGTGAGATTTCTGATATATCAAAAGGATGATTTGGTTTAAGAATTCCATAGTTGCTCCTAAAAGGAACTTGTGAAAATGTAAAAAACATCAAGTTTCTGTTCGTTACTTCCTGTTTTGTCTTTAGGGTGTACAACTATGAGCCTTTGACACAGCTCAAGAATGTCCGAGCAAATTACTATGGAAAATACATTGCTCTAAGAGGGACAGTGGTTCGTGTCAGTAATATAAAGCCTCTTTGCACCAAGATGGCTTTTCTTTGTGCTGCATGTGGAGAAGTTCAGAGTTTTCCTCTTACAGATGGAAAATACAGTCTTCCCACAAAGGTAATATGTTCTTGAACTGCTTCTTTATTTATCTTGGTGAAGAAGGCAAATCAGAATACAGAAAACGTTTCCCAATGTTCCTGAACACAGAGCTTATTTTTATTTTTTATTTTTGATTTTCTGCTTTTATATTATGAAATACTTCAGGGTAAGAAAAATATAGAAATAAATAAAACATTCCACTAGTCATCACCCCAAATTTACATTTTTCAGCTCCACATACATTTTTTAATGATATAAAGCATTACTGGCACAATTAGTGTCTGTTTTTTACCCTTTACCTGTACCGTTCCCAGGGATGATCATTATCCTGAAGTTATTATAATATGCATCCCTTCTATTCATATTTCTGTTGACTTCTAGATACACACACCAAGTTTTTTTTCCCTTCATTTCTTCTACTATTTAGAAGTGATGGGTTTTTTTAATTAGCCTTTATTAAACTAGATTTTAAAACTATGGAAAAGTACAGAGAATAATGTAATTAACATTTATCTACTCTATGAGTTGGCAAATATTAATATTTTGTTACTTTAGTTTAGTTTGTAACAAAAATATGATTATATAAAGTTGAAGTCTCTCTGTTCTCCTCAGTTTTAGTCCCTTTATTTGCTCCCCAGATGGAACCACTATTCTGAAATTGGCATGTGTTCTTCAAGTGTACATTTTTATTCTTGACTATGTATGTAGCGTTAGTTTTTTGTATTGTGTTTACATAAATGGTATACTGAATATAACATGCAACTGTTTTTTTACTTGGTTATTTTGAAGTTCTACCTATTTTAATACATATCGAATTCTTTCATTTTTACTGTTGTGGAGTGTTGCTTTAAATAAATAGCCACTATTCATCCATTTTCCTGGAGGTAGACAATTGTGCTCTTTCCAGTTTTTTATAATTACAAATGATACTGCAGAGAACATTCTTGTACATGTCTCCTTAGCCGAGGAACACTAAGTTGTAGCCTGCACTTTTTTTTTTTTTTTTGAGACGGAGTCTTGCTCTGTTTCCCGGGCTGGAATGCAGTGGTGCGATCTCAGCTCACTGCAACCTCCGCCTCCCGGGTTCAAGCAATTCTACCTCAGCCTCGCAAGTAGCTGGGATTACAGGCACGCACCACCATGCCTGGCTAATTTTTGTATTTTTAGTAGAGACGGGGTTTCACTATGTTGGCCATGCTGGTCTCAAACTTCTGACCTCGTGATCCGCCTGCCTCAGCCTCCCAAAGTGCTGGGATTGGCCGGCTGTACTTATTTTTAACTGTATTAGGTGTTACCAAATTACTTTCCAGAGTATTGTTCCCAGCTTAAATCCCTGCTGGTAGGGTTAAGCAGTTACCATTTCTCCATATTTTCAGTAACACTTGGTATTGTTAGACTTGTACATTTTTGACAGTTTGGTAGGTATAAATAATACTGCATTTATAATGTGAATTTTTCTGATTTCTGTTGTGGTTGAGCATCTTTTCATATCTTTACTGGCCGTTCAGTTTCTTTCTTTATTGAATTTTCTATTTATATCTCATGTTCATTTTCCTGTTTATTGGTTTATTCTTTAATTTTGTTTTTTAGAGATGGGGTCTCATTCTGTTGCCCAGGCTGGAGTGTAGTGACATGATCATAGCTCATTGCAACCTTGAACTCCTGGGCTCAAGTGATCCTCCCATCGCAGCTTCCCAAGTAGTTGAGACTACAGGTGCCAGCCACTGTGCCTGGTTCTGTTAGTTTATTGATAGGAGTTCTTTATACATTCTAGATACTAATTATTGTTGATTATGTACATTAGATATTTTCTGCCTGTCTTTGGTTTGGCTTTTAACTTTGTGGGTTTTTTTGTTGTACAGTTTTACATTTTGACATGATCAAATTGTTATCTTTTCCTCCGTAACTTGTACACTTTATGCCCTGCTTAAGAAGCCATTCTTCGGCTGGGTGTGGTGGCTCATGCTTGTAGTCTCAGCACTTTGGGAGGCCGAGGCGGGTGGATCACCTGAGGTCAGGAGTTTGAGACCAGCCTGACTAACATGGAGAAACCCTGTCTCTACCAAAAATACAAAATTAGCCAGGCGTGGTGGCGCGTGTCTGTAATCCCAGCTACTCGGGAGGCTGAGGCAGGAGACTCGCTTGAAGCTGGGAGGTGGAGGTTGCAGTGAGCCTAGATCGCGCCATTGCACTCCAGCATGGGCAACAAGGGCGAAATAAATAAATAAATAAATAAATAAGCCCTTTTCACTCAAGCATTATAAACATATTTCCTACATTTGCTTCTAATAATCCTAAGTTTTGTTTTTTATCTTTAGATCTTTTGTCCATCTGGAATTTAAGGCATTGGTGAATGGCATAAAACTAGGAATTTAAGCTGGGCATGGGGGCATGTGCCTGTAGTCCCAACTACTCAGTAGTCTGAGGCAGGAGGATCGCTTGAGCCCTGGAGTTTGAGACTAGCCTGTGCAGCATAGTGAGACCCCCATCTCTTAAAAAAACAAACTAGTGATCTAATTTTTCGGTGAAAAGCTATTTGTCCTGACACCATTTATTAATTAAGCCCTCATTACCATGAATGTATAATGTTTTCTTGGTGGTTGAGTCATCGTTATTACCACTGGGCTTTCATAAATTTAACATTTGCTAAATTTTTGCTCACGTAAAGGGTTGAATCCTTAGTGAGGTAAATAATCCCTTGAAGAATTAAAAAGGGAAATGTAAGATGTTTGAAATTCCTAAGGCTTCTTTCTCTTACTGGAAGAAGAGGGTATGTGAGATTCAGCTATTGGTTCTAAATAATCAGTGGTGTTGACAGATGGGTTTCATCTGGTGTTTGTCTTGGCTTAAGGTTCAAGGTACAGCCTTGAGCTCAGAGGCCAGAATTTAAATCCTGATTTAAACCAGATATTTTCTTCCTTTTATTTTGAAGATGGTCTGTCACTCTGTCACCCAGGCTGGAGTGCAGTGACATGAATACAGCCCACTGCAGCCTCGACCTCCTTAAATCAGATATTTTCTAGACAGCATTTGTACAGGGTATTTTCATGCCCTCTAATAAAGTAGGTAGTAGCATTGACTCATGAGTGATGTCGTGAAGAGGTCCTTCATTTGTCTGAACTGTAGGAATTTGAAGTGACAGAAAGATGGCTGTTTCAGTTGATCTCTATTCCAGCCACTATTGCTGCATAACACATCACCCCAAAACTCAGTGGCTGAAAATAAAGCCAATCATTTTATTCTTATGATTTCTGTGGGTCAGGAGTTTGGAAGAACTACTCAACTGGCTAGTTCTAGCTCCAGGCCTCTCATGGAGTTGCAGTCAGATTGTGGCTGGAGTACAGCAAGGTGGCTGGGGACTGGCCAGGCATCCTCTTCTCCCTGTGGCTGTGTGGGCTAGTTTGGGCTTCTTGCACACAGTATAGCAGCTCAGGATGCTCAGTCTGCTTATGTGGCTGCTGACAGCTTCAAGGCAAGAAGTCCAGTTTGTAGGCAGAAATGGCCTTGCCTTTTGTGAGCTAATCTCAGAAGTTGTGCAACATCACTCTGTCACATTCTGTTGGTTACAAAGTGAGTCACAAACCTTCTCAAATTCCAGGAGAAGGAATTAGCTTCCCTTTCTTAATGGAGGAGTAGCAAGGTTCTAAAAAGGTTGAAGAGAAATATTGTTGCAATCATATTTGGCAAATACAGTCTGCCACAGTCTGAATTTATAAATGCTTCTTGAGATCCAAACACCAAACAAGTGCCTGTGTGGTGTAATAAGTATTACACTATACAGAAAGTGCAAAAGGGGCCTAGATGAGAAAGCTGGGGATTAAAGAAAACTCTGGAAAGCCTTTTGAAAAGGAGAGGATTGGCACTGGGCATGTGGGACAGAATGAGAGGGGGTGTTCAAGGAGCGAGAGGTGGCATGAGCACAGAGGAAGCAGTAAGTGCTTCCTGTGGGAGGCAAGGAAAGCACCTTGCATACCCATAGCAGGATAAGAACAGGAAGCGAGAAGGATCAGTTGGAAAGTGCCTCAAAAGCTCTTGATATTAAATTGTTGCAGGAGAAAATAGTCCTTGGATTTTGCTTTACTAGCATCGTGAGACCAACTTTCAAAACAATGTTAAATGAAATGTTTTAACTGAATTTTCCTGAGGTGTGATTATAGTTTATCAAAATCTGAATGTGAATTACTTTTGTTTCATTCAGTGTCCTGTGCCTGCATGTCGAGGCAGGTCATTTACTGCTCTCCGCAGCTCTCCTCTCACAGTTACAATGGACTGGCAGTCAATCAAGTAAGCAATCTGTTATGTAAATGGCAGGCTTTAGATGTCACACTGTTGAGTAAATCCTTAATTTTGCTGTATTATATTGTACGTTTTATCTAAACAATGACAAAGTGTATAATAGTGTATAGTAGACGGTTTATTTGATGAAGAGTTTGTATGTTAAAATAATTGTCTTTTTTTTTCAAGAAGGAGTCTTGCTCTGTTGCCCAGGCTGCAGTGCAGTGGCACGATCTTGGCTCACTGCAAGCTCCACCTCCCGGGTTCACACCGTTCTCCTGCCTCAGCCTCCCGAGTAGCTGGGACTACAGGCGCCCGCCACCACACCTGGCTAATTTTTTTGTACTTTTAGTAGAGATTTAGTTTAGAGGTTTCACCGTGTTAGCCAGGATGGTCTTGATCTCCTGACCTTGTGATCGTTCCGCTTCAGCCTCCCAAAGTGCTGGGATTACAGGCATGAGCCACCACTCCTGGCTGAAATAATTGTCTTTATTTGAAATTTATTGTCTGTCAGATTCCAGAAAGGATTCATTATGCAAATATTGTGTCCTACTGAGAAATAGTTGATTATATATCTCAATTATGTGATTAATTGAACTGGATATAGGCCATAAGCAAAGTTGTATGATTCATTCCATAATAAGCTGTGATAGAAATAATATTGTTTTGAAGTTTTCAGATGAAGACTTCCTTTGAAATGGCATGTTTCATTTTATGTTCTCAATGTTGCAATGGGGCATTTTACTATAGGTTTTTTTTTAATAGCTTTTTTTATTTTTGCAAGTCAGAGTTTTGTGTATGTATTTTTCATCCTGTAATTGATTCCGTTTTTTCTAGCTGTAGACCTATAGCTCATCCCTAAATATAAAATAATGAATGGTTTTGAAGTCAGTGCTCTCTAGGAAACCTGGCTGAAATGAGATGGTCCTAAAAACTAAGAACCTAGGGAAAAGATAAGATGGTCTGCTACTAACTGCTTCACCCCCTTCTTCCCTGAAAAATTAAGACCAACTTGTGTAATAATTGTACTATAGTGAGATCTTTACAAACACCCTGTTTTATGAGAGGAAATGTTTAAGACTCTTGAGTATGATCGTGTAGCCTGTGAGTATAGTAGAGCCTGATTTCCAACCCAGTCTGTGGGACTTTTACCACTTAAGAGGGACAAAGGGTTAGTCTGGAGGTAGTGAGTTATTTCCATTGGTTATTCACAGTCACTTACAGATCAAACTCCTTGTTCTACTCTTTCCTTCCTTCTCACTACTGCACATGACTTATCTTTAAAAAGTGGGTTTTGGGGGGTGAATTGATGGTGAAGGTGGTGAGTGAACTTGGAGCAGGTTTTGAAGTCGTGCAGGTTAGGTGGATGTCAGCACCTGGCCCATGACCTGAAAAACATTGAGAGGTAATCTAGATGTATGATGAATGTATTCCAAAGTTATTATTTTAATGTTCAATGATTGTACTTACATTAATTATTAAGTAAAAAATGCTTTAATGTGATAACATGTACATGTTTTTAAAAATTCAGTCATTGTGGAAAGGCACAGTCCCCACAGCTTGCTGTTACATTATACATAACTTTAGATACCATTCTTGCATGTCTTTCATCCTTCGCTTTACTGCATTCATTCTATGTGAGCTGAGGACTTTAGAAACATACTTGTTCTTTTATCTTCCACTTCTAGACTTTCTCAGTTTCGACATTGCTTTAAATTGTCAAGGTTTACCTTTTGTCTTCTAATTATAATTGTCTTCCAGACTTTATTTATAGGTCATGTCTAACAACAACAATAAACAGGCATTTGCATTTTTATGTTAATAAAAATGCCCGATATGGCATTCCCCCAGATAAATAATATGAGCCTCTGACTTATCCCACCATCATTTCTACTCCTACTTGCGTCCTCAGTAGTCGAAGCTGGTGCTGGATCTGGCTGTACAGTTAACCCTTTAGCAAGAAACCTAGCACATGCAGAAGCCTCTGTGGATCTGACCATCTTCACGCTCCACTTGGCAGGTGTCTCTTCCATTTTAGGGGCCAATAACTTTATTACCACAATAATTAACATAAAACCTCCAGCTTTGTCCCAATATTGAACACCCCTTTTCGTCTGATAAGTCCTCATTATGGCGGTCCTTCTACTCCTTTCCCTTGCCATTTTATTAACATAAAAAATGTAAATATAGCTCAACAAAGAACCAAGTGAGGTGATCAAATGCCAAGCAAAGGAGATGTAATTTATGTCACTGGGTTTTGTAGTTTTGTTTTGTTGGTTTTTACCCCTTAAATGAAAATAACCCAAGCATCAAATTATCTTTTCTTATACTCTGCTAGTTATTTGGAATTATCCCACATTTTAGTGTGCATCATATTTGGACTGTAACTTTGCTGTTTAGTACTTTATTTTTCCTAAGGCTTCTAAGTGCTGGTTTTACTTCTTTAGAGTATGCCTGTGCCATTTCACCATAATTTTCCATTCTCTCTTAAATATACTATGGAATACATGGAATCCACCTTTTATTCTTAAAAAACAAAAACAAAAAAACACACCTTCCTTCTGCTTGAGTCTGGATCAGTAGTTCTCCAGGCCTGCATTCCTGCTTCATCCTGGGATGTTGCTTCATTGCACATTTTGTTTTTCTAAGGAGTATTCTCAAGTAAATTTTCAGAAAGTATACATGACAGGTAAAAAGTTCTAAGCCCTTGCATGTCTGAAAATGTCTTTATTTGGATCTTAGTCTGGCTAAGAGTTTGCCACCTATTGAAGTCTATTTGGTTTTAATTTTCTCTGCTGTTTATGAGAGGTCTGGTGCTGGTCTGATTCCCATTCCTTTGAAGACTGGACTTTTCCTCCTCTTTGTAACCATTTTATCTGTCATGCTCTGAAACAGTGAAAGTGTATCTAGTTGTCTCTATGCTGCTTGATTAGCAGGGTCTTTTGTCTTCAACTCTAGAATATCTGACTGTTTTCTCAGCTTCCTATCAGAGGCAGTCCTTGGATTATTCATTTGTTTTAACTTTTTCCTCATTCTTTCATTTTCTTTGTGCTGTTTTCTAGATTTCTTTGGCTTTTTCTTATATCTTCTCTACAAATGTTTGATTTTTATATACATACTTTAAATTTTCTTGATTTTGTACTTGTATTCCCATGGTTCCCTCTTTATAGCAGCTTATTCCTGTTTTATGATGGCAATATTTTCTCAAAACTCTTAGGCAGTTTTGTTTTTAATGCTCCTGAATTATTGCCATTTAGTTTTCAAATATCTGATGAGGAATGAGAAAGCATTTGAAGTAGGTAGGATAGGTTTCCTTTGCAATTTTTGAGGTAGTTTTTCTCATAAGACTTCACCTCTGAATACAAAGATAGGGGTTTGGGCTGTCAGATTTTGCTTTATGAATGTGTTTTTGAATTGGAATTGGGTTTCTCAAATGGTAGAATGAAGAGTCTTTGTTCTGAAGCTCTGATATTCTCACTGCACACTTTAGCTCCCTTCACAGAGGAGATGGGTTTGTTTCCTTAGAACAGTGCTCTGGTTTTTGCCAGATGATAAAGTACTCATTCTTCCCCTACCCACTGTCCACTCACCTTCTCCAAAAATTCTCAACAACTATTGTCTTTCAATTGATAACCCTGTTTTCTTCCAGCCATCCACTCCTGCTCTCCATTCCTGCCACATCCAACTTGGAAGCTCCTCTGGGGCTCTGCTAAGAACACTGGGTCCCACTTTTCTTGTACACTTGTAGCTTTTGCCTATGTGTATTCCGAACTTCATTTTGTTTTATCCATCAATACTTTACCATTTGCTGTTTTCAAAAATTTCATTAATATCTCATTTTCTGATGATACCTCTACATACCCCCAAATTTTTAGTGACTCATTTTGATGGACATTTTAGAGGGAGGCTAGGCAAATACATACACTCATTCCGCTATCTTGAATTGGAAACTGCTGAAGTAATTTTAGATACACCATTAAACTGTTAATAAACAAATCTGCCTTTATCTTGCTCAGCATCATGTGAACTCTGAATAGTTAATGTCTTGCAGAAACCATCCAAAGTAAGTATTCTAACTGAAAACTATTTAAACTTTTTAGAATTCAGGAGTTGATGTCTGATGATCAGAGAGAAGCAGGTCGGATTCCACGAACAATAGAATGTGAGCTTGTTCACGATCTTGTGGATAGCTGTGTCCCGGGAGACACAGTAACTGTTACTGGAATTGTCAAAGTCTCAAATGCAGAAGAAGGTATGGTACAACTCTTTTCATTATTTGTCTCTCAATAATGATTTGTCAACATTCATCTTTTCTAAGATGCTCCTGAATCTCAAATAATTTGAGGAATTTCTTGTTGCTTACATAAGATAAAACATTCCCTTTAAAAAAAAACATTTATTTGTAGCTCACTATGACTTTGTTTTATATTCTAGTTGAGTCATTATAGGGAAAATGAAAATACCAACTATTGCATTTAAAACTTTTAATTTACAGGTTCTCGAAATAAGAATGACAAGTGTATGTTCCTTTTGTACATTGAAGCAAATTCTATTAGTAATAGCAAAGGACAGAAAACAAAGAGTTCTGAGGATGGGTGTAAGCATGGAATGTTGATGGAGTTCTCACTTAAAGACCTTTATGCCATCCAAGAGATTCAAGCTGAAGAAAACCTGTTTAAACTCATTGTCAAGTATGTACGCTGTCATTTGAAATTTTACTACATACATGCATGTTGGGGGTTCTCTTGGCTACAGGTAACAAAAAACTAGTCAAAATGGTTGGCAAACTACAGTCTGTGTACCAAATCCAGTGCACCATCCACTTGAGTGTGGCCTTTGAACTGAGAATGGTTTTTATATTTTTTAATTGTTGAAAAAATTTAAAAGAATATTTCACAACACATGAACTTATATGAAATTCAGATTTCATCCGAATGTGGTGGCTCATGCCTGTAATCCCAGCACTTTGGGAGGCCGAGGTGGGCGGATCACTTGAGGCCAGGAGTTTGAGACCAGCCTGGCCAACATGGTGAAACCCTGTCTTTACTAAAAATACAAAAATTGGCCGGGCGTGGTGGCAGGCACCTGTAATCCCAGCTACTTGAGAGGCTGAAGCAGGAGAATCACTTAAACCTGGGAGATGGAGATTGCAGTGAGCCAAGATCGCACCATTGCACTTCAGCCTGGGCAACAAGAGTGAAACTCTGTCTTTAAAAAAAAGGAAAATCAGATTTTAGTGTCCATAAGTAAAGTTTTATTGGAACACAGCCACACTCATTCATTTACATAGTGTGCTGCTTTTGTGCTGCAGTGGCAGAGTTGAATAGTTGTGACAGAGAACATATACATGGCTCACATATTTTTGCATTGTCCTTTTATAGAAAAAATTTGCTGATCTCTAGTTTAAACAGTACGTAGTGTTTACTATCTTACACAAGAAGTTTGTTGCTCAACAGAAGAGTGAGGTGACAGTGAATTCCAAAGCCACTTCAATTAGTTCTATGTAGGTTGGTGTTCATAGGGATTCAAATAGAAGTAATATATATTCAATAAATATTTGATAATTTTATTTCCATGCTATTGCCATGCCGTGGAGAAGAAGGCAAAGTATAGGCATTTTTTGCTTTAGTGGTTAAGAGCTTTTCTTTGGAGACAAACCTAAGTTAGACTCCTGCTTTGGGCATTTACTTCCAGTGTGATCTGGGACACCTTACTTAATTTCCCCTTTATTTGTATCACCTTAAAATGGAAATAGTAAGACTTACCTCAGAAGGTTGCTCTAAAGATTAAGTGGGATTTTATAATGTACTTAATTACTGCAACATACTGTTACTTTTGATAATTTTTTGACAATTGTGGGGTAATTTTGAAGAAATAGGAGAAAATGAGAGAGACTGAATAATAGATATATCTAAGAGAGGTGAAAAACTGAGAATGTTTTGAAATACATTGTATTATAAAAAGTGATCTTAGCCAGGCACGGTGGCTCACGCCTGTATTCCCAGCACTTCGGTAGGCTGAGGCGGGTGGATCACCTGAGGTCAGGAGTTTGAGACCAACCGGACCAATATGGTGAAACCCTGTCTCTACTGAAAATGGAAAAATTAGCTGGGCATGATGGCGGGCACCTGTAATCCTAGCTTCTTGGGAGGCTGAGACAGGAGAATCTCTTGAACCTGAGAGGTGGAGGTTGCAGTGATCTGAGATCGTGCCACTGCACTCCAGCCTAGTGACAGAGCAAGACTCTGTCTCATAAAATAAAATAAAATTAAAAAATAGTGATTTTGTCATGCTTTGCTGTTCAGTAGGCTCAGGTCTGTAAGAGGAGTTGATGCTTTTTCTTTCTGGCTTTAATATGTTAATTAGCCGACTGAGTAAAGAATAGTGCTCCACAGGGGCTTTTTGTCCCTAAATCCTACTTCCCTCTGAATAAATAGCCATCCAGCCCACCCTGGAAGAGAGGCTGCTCTAATCTAGGGTTGCTGGGGTAGTCTGGGAGTGAGTCCTTTGAGCAGGTGGCCAAGGAAGCAACCTGGTTGAGAATCCAAACATCTTTGGTTCGTTTTAATGGTTATAAATTAAATTAAAACAACCTTTTTAGTGGTCCCTCTTCTCCCATATTTATAGAAAAGTATGGAAAACTTTAGTTTTCTTCCCACAGTTTGCTTCCCCCACCCCCATGTTTGTGATTTCAGCATCAAAACATGGTCCTCCATTATCAGTCTAGCAGAGATTGGCAAACTAGGCAGGCTGCCTGTTTTTGTAAGTCAAGTTTTATTAAAATACAGCCCCACCCTGTTTACTTACCTTACTGTTCATAGTTGCTTGCAGGTTTACAAGTTGAGTAGTTGTGACTGAGACAGTATAGCCTGCGAAGCTGAAAATACTTCCTGGCCCTTTAAGAAAAAGTTTGTCAGCCCAGCCTAGGTGACAGTGGAAGTTTATGTTTTAGTTTAGATTCCTTCAGAAGCAATGATTTGGGTCAACATAGTTTACTTGGGAGGTGATTCTGGAGTTACTGGTAGGGAAATGGGGAAGTGATTGCAGCCAGTGTAGGTGCCTTAACGAACAGGTGACCCACTAGCATCTGGGACATAATCCTCCTGGGCCAGTGGAACACTCCACTGTGGAAAGCCAGCCTCAATATTTCTCCATTTAAGGGCCTACATTTGGGACTGCCCCCAGGAGTATTAAACACCTCAGCACTTCTGGCCTGTCCATCCTGCCTGCTGATGATGCTTGTGTGGCCATAGAAAGGTCTTTGGCAGACAGGTGCAGGTGCCAGTAGGAAGTCGGAACATACTGAACAGTGAGTGCCAAGGGGATACGAGCACACCACCACCTCCTTCTGTGTTTACATATATTAAAAGGGAATGAAGACTCACATTTTACTCCTGATTTTCTCTCCCACCCTATTTTTGTTTGTTCCTTGTTTATAAATTGACAAATATAAATGTACTGCTTTATACTCTTTTTCTTTTTAAATTTTTTTTTTTAGAGACAGGGTCTTGCTGTGTTGCCTAGGCTGGATTGCAGTGGCACAATCATAGCTCACTGTAGCTTCAAACTCCTGGCCTCAAGTTATTCTCCCACCTCAGCCTCACAAGTAGCTGGGACTAAAGGTGTGTGCCACCACGCCTGGCCAGTTTTTAAATTTTTTTTGTAGATATTGGGGTCTCACTTTGTTGCACAGGCTAGTTTGCACTTTTGGGCTGAAGCAGTCCTCCCACCTTGGCCTCCCAGAATGCATGCTGGGATTACAGGCATGAACCTGTAAACCAAAAATAAAATTCTAAGGCCCCCCACCCATTTCAGCAGACTTCCTCCTCAGCCAGGGCTTTCAAGATATAACCTGAAAGACTGATTCAGACCACGAAGGGAAGTGGGGGTCCGACATGCCTTATACCTCTCTGGCATTAACATCAACACAGATTTTAAGTCTGATAAGAAACATTTTACAGCCTGTTCTCTCTCAAACCTGCTAGCTAAAAGCTTCATCTGCATGGTAAAACTTTGGTCTCTACAACCTCTTGCAACCCAAACATTCCTTTCTGTTGATCCCAGGTCTTTAGACAAACTCAACCAATTGTCAACCAGAAAATGTTTAGATTTACCTGTAGCCTGGAGGCCCATGCTTTGAGTTATCCCACCTTTCTGAACTTTCTGGTTCTACGAATCACTGCACCCCGCCTCATTTTCTTATTTAATTTGACCTTTTGACTTGAATTGAAAAAAAGGAAATTTTATCACATCTTACACTATTATATACTGAGTTCACTTCTTAGTCTCCAGTCAATGTCTTGGCTTCACAGTCTCAATATGTCTATTCACATAAAATACAATATAATCCTGTATCCTAAAATGGAAGACCATGATTGTGATGCATTTTAAGGCCAGTTGTACAAGAAGAACAGCATTGTATTTGGTTACTTTAAGATGCTTTGCAAGTATCCTCTTTTCCTTATCCAGGCAGAGTTTTTTTAAAACATTCTAACCTTTATAGATTAACCAAGAATTTTGAGAAATTTACTGTAAGAATAAAATTTGAGTTGAGGGGATGTAAATTTTTTACATTTGTCTTTGTTGATATTAAGCAAGTTAAACAAATTGTAAAGGAGATCTAATGGATCAATGAAGTATAAATTGAATTTATAAGTTGTGTTCTGTTTTTCAGCTCGCTTTGCCCTGTCATTTTTGGTCATGAAGTAAGTATTTTACTTCGTTTTTACTCAAAAAGTATATAAAGTTAGCAAAAATAACATATAAAGACTTTCCAGAAAGTAGCAAATTTCTATTGGCCAGTTATTTATATTTTAATATGAATCTTTATTTGTAAACTAATAATATGGGAGGCAAACAAACTATAGCTCCTTTATTTTTATTTTTTTATTTTTTGAGACAGGGTTTCGCTTTGTGACCCAGGCTAGAGTGTGATGGCGCAGTCGTAGCTCACTGCAGCCTCGAGCTTTGGGGCTCAGGTCATCCTCCTGACCTCAGCCTCCTTAGTAGCTGGGACTACAGGCATCCTCCACCATGTGCAACTACTTTTTTTGTATTTTTTGTAGAGATGGGGTTTTGCCATGTTGCCCAGGCTGGTCTCTTAAGTCCTGGCCTCAAGTGATCCACCCAATTTAGCCTCCAAAGTACTGGGATTATAGGTGTCAGCCATATAGCTCCTTTTAAGAAAAAAACTTTTACCAACTAGAGTAAATATAAATGGACTTTTATTTTATTTGTTTATTTATTTATTTTGAGACGGAGTCTTGCTCTGTCGCCCAGGCTGGAGTGCAGTGGTGTGATCTCGGTTCACTGCAACCTCCATCTCCCAAGTTCAAACAGTTCTCCCACCTCAGCCTGCTGAGTAGCTGGGACTACAGGCACGTGCCACCACACCCAGCTACTTTTGGTAAGAAATGGGCTTTTAAAGTGACTAGACACTGCCAGTATTAAAGCAGAAAAAAAATATTTCTCGTTTTTGTGGAATGGATTTATGCCTTGCAAGGTAGGTCTTAGCAATTTCTAAAATACCTCTCTGATTTTGTATGCTTTCAAGTTTTTACTTTTTAATCATTTACATGATAGAAGTTTGTTTTTAGACTTCCTTTTCTTAGAAAAAAATTAACATTCAATCAGGCTTTTAAAGCAATCCCCAAACAAATCAATGTTATAGAAGGAGGGGAGTACCCTCTTTACTAGTCACCTTTATGTTTTCCTTACTTTTGTTTTTTGTTCTTTTTTTTGCACTTGAGCTTGTTAAAGCAGGTTTGGCATTAGCACTCTTTGGAGGAAGCCAGAAATTTGCAGATGACAAAAACAGAATTCCAATTCGAGGAGACCCACACATCCTTGTTGTTGGAGATCCAGGCCTAGGAAAAAGTCAGATGCTACAGGTAGAAAATCAGTCATTTAGTGTTTGTTCTTTTGCTTGTAAAATGCATTAATAATTCACAAGTGGATTTTCTCAAAGCGTGTACTGTGTGTGTTCCAGAGGACATGGTTAGGTGGCATAAGTGAATTGGAATTTGTGTAATATGTAACTTATATCTGACCATATTTTTGAATTGAGCCAGTCTCCTGTTACATAGGCTGTACAAACATCCTGGTCTGTTGAGACATCAACTATTAGGAAATATTAACCATTTCTCTAACCATTGTTTTGCTAGTCTTTGTCATCGTTATGTGACCTCACCTATGAACAGAATAGTTCAAGGGAGTTAAAACAGGGTCACCTATTCTCCCTCGTACAAGTACATAAACACTGTATTGGGCTTTAAGAACAGTCTGCTAAGCAACTTTTTTTTTTTTTTTTTTTTTTTTAAGAGACAGAGTCATACTCTGTTGCCCAGGCTGGAGTGCAATGGTGTGATCTGGGCTCACTACAACCTCCGCCTCCCACTTTCAAGCAATCCCTGTGCCACAGCCTCCTGAGTAGCTGGGATTATAGGTGTGCACCACCACGCCCAGCTAATTTTTGTATTTTCAGAAGAGACGGAGTTTTGCTCTGTTGGCTAGGCTGGTCTTGAACTCCCGGCCTCAAGTGATCCACCCACCTCAACCTCCCAAAGTGCTGGGATTATAGGTGTGAGCCACCACGCCCAGCCCAAAGCAAGGCAACTGCTGTGACCAGTCATTTGTAGATCCCCAAGAAGATTCTGCCTCTGCCAGTCAGAGCCTAATGGTTTTCCTTTCCTGGGTTTTATGATGGCTCTAGAAGGTGCTGCTTATTGGTATGCTTGTAGTTTCCTTAAAGTGACACCCAGTAAGCCAGCCGTAATGTGCTTTCTACTTTTATTTTTTTGAGACAAGGGCTCCCTCTTTTGCCCAGACTGAAGTGCAGTGGTGTAGTTTTGCTTACCGCAGCCTCCACCTTGGGCTTAGGCAATCCTTCCAACTCAGCCTTTCAAGTAGCTGGGACTACAGGCATGCGCCACCATGCTTGGCTAATGCTTTTTTTGTAGAGATGGGGTTTTGCCATGTTGCCCAGGCTGGTCTCGAACTCCTGGGCTCAAGCAGATCTGCCTGCCTCAGCCTTCCAAAGTGCTGGGATTACAGGTGTGAGCCACTGCGCTCAGCCAGTGTACTTTCTAAAAATGCCTGTGACCCCCTTCTTCACTCGATGTGGAAAATTGACCAGGGCTTCTCTGGCCCTTTTGTAAGTTGTAGTATTGTGTCTCCTAAATCTTTGTCCGAGGATTGGGACCTGGCTGTACATCTTAATTACCTTTGGAGCTCTTTGAAAATACCATAGCCCACTGCAAGCCAATTGAGTTCAGAGTTTCCATGTTAGAGTCCTAGTGTCTATGTGTGTACAACAGTCCACAGATGATTCTAATATGTAGCCAGACTTGCGAACTGCTTTGATCTTGTCATTACACTATAAACCCACTGTCCTTCATATCTGAGTTATCCTTTATTGCCTGTGGTTGAGTGTTAAACCAGTCATTTTAATTCCTATTAAGACATTTCATCTATGTTTGGTTCCTTTTGGCCAGCTGGGGCTACTTTTTAAAAAACAAATTCTGCTCTGAGACCTCGCTACAATGTAGCCTGACAACAGAGGCTCAGGGTACCCCTTATAGGTGAAACAAAGCTCATAATGAACAAGAATCTGGGTGCAGTGGCTTACGCCTATAATCCTAACACTTTAGGAGGCCGAGTCGGAAGGATTACTTGAGGCCTGGAGTTCAAGACCAGCCTGGGCAACAAAGTGAGACCCTATCTCTACAAAAAATAAAATAATTAGCTGGGCATGGTGGCGCACACCTGTAGCCCCTGCTACTCCGGAGGCTGCAGCAGGAAGATTGCTTGAGCCTAGGAGTTGGAGAATGCCGGGAGCCGTGGTTGTGCAACTGCACCCCAGCCTGGGCAATAGAGCAAGACCTTGTCTTAAAAAAAAAGGGGGGGGGGGGTGGATCACAAGGTCAGGAGTTCGAGACCAGCCTGACCAACATGGTGAAATCCCGTCTCTACTAAAAACACAAAAACTAGCTGGGTGTGGTGGCGGGCGCCTGTAATCCCAGCTCCTCAGGAGGCTGAGGCAGGAGAATCACTTGAACCCGAGAGGTGGAGGCTGCAGTGAGCCCAGACTCTGCCACTGTGCTCCAGCCTGGGAAACAGAGCAAGACTCCTTTTCAAAAAAAAAAGAAAAGAAAATAGTATATTTAGAATATGTCGGAAAAGATGCATGTGGGGATCTGAATTGTTACAACTTTTTTTTCTGTCTTTTGTGGTGGTGTACACGTATGTGTGTAACTTTGGAATTAGTGAATTATAGGTGGGAGCCTGCTTTAACCCCTGGAGTGTCTTATCTGTACACATCTCATAATTTATACATATTGTTTGCAGTATATAAAACTTCCTTTTTTTGCTCTTTTTTTTTTTTCCAATGTTTCTTGGCAGATAGTTGTTCTAAAATATATGTAGTGGTATTGAAAGTGTTAATACCAAGAAGTTACACTGGCAGTTTTTCTTGTTTTTCAGACCTGGAATAATGCTTTTGGCTCAATTTAAAAATAGAATCTGTAATATTAGTGGAAATTAAACATTCTGAATAGCATAGAGTATGACATCTAAGCCACACAAAGCCAGGGTTTTTAAAAACGAGACTAACAGGCTGGGTGCAGTGGCTCATGCCTGTAATCCCAACACTTTGGGAGGCTGAGGCAGGAGGACCAAGCTGGACAATATAGTGAGATCCCGTCTCTAAAAACAATTTAAAAAAATTAGGTGTGATGGCATGTGCCTATAGTCCCAGCTACTCAGGAGGCTGAAGTGGGAGAATCACTTGAGCCTAGAAGTTTTAGACCAGCCTGGGCAACATAGTGAGACCTTGTTTCTACAAAAAATGAATTAGTCAGTCATGGTGGCATGCTCTTATAGTCCCAGCTACTAGGGAAGTTGAGGCAGGACGATCACTTGAGACTCGGAGTTCAAGGTTGCTGTGAGCTAGGATTGTGCCACTGCACTCCAGCCTGGACAACAGAGTAAGACCCTGTCTCAAAAATTATAAATAAATAAATAAATGTAACAAAACAAAATAAAAATTAGGCTAACACCAACCGTTGTGAACCATTTACTTTGTATTTTTAATTGTGTTTTCTTCTGACCTAGTAAATCATCATACTCTGTGTGTTATAAGGTTTCTCAAAAAGACTATATAAGTAACAAAAATAATGGTAATTACTATTTATTGAGCCAGCAGCATAAGATAACAGTGGGTGTTTGAGATGTGAATACTATCTCAGCTTTCTGCAACCTCTGCCTTCCAGGTTCAAGCCATTCAAGCCTTATGTGCCAGGTACCAAATCAAGTGCCTTGCATACATGATTTCATTTATTGTTCAGGGCAATGCTGTGATAAAACATAAGGAAGCTGAGGCTCAGAGAGGTCTGAGAGCCACACAGCTGGTGCATGGTGGAGCCACGATTTAAACACATCTGCATGACTCCAGAGAGCTATGCTTTTAACTCTTATGCTGTTTACTTTTCTGGCCTGTTATAGCATGTTTGCTCAGAAGGTGAGCATGTATTAAGCCATTTTATTAACTGATGTTTAAAGCAGCATTGGAACCTTCAAAATTAAAATTGGTACTCATGTTTTTGCTTTTCGAACTAGAAAATGAAGGATAAATTAGAATTGTGTTGAGTATTTATATGACCACAGACTTCAGAATCTGACTGCCTGGGTTTGACTGAATCCTGACTTTCCACTTTCATAGCTGTGTAGTTCCTCATTCACTCTTTGTTGGCCTTGGTTTTGACATCAGTAAATCAGGATATAATAATACCTTCCTCTGATGGTGATGGTGCACCTTGTACAGTAAAGCTCTTAAAAGAATACCTAGCATGTACCTAACATTTGTGAGCAACTCCTGTTAGCTATTACTTCCCTTTTACTTTGGATGATTCTCTTAAACTTTTTGTTTCCTTAGGCAGCGTGCAATGTTGCTCCACGTGGCGTGTATGTTTGTGGTAACACCACGACCACCTCTGGTCTGACGGTAACTCTTTCAAAAGATAGTTCCTCTGGAGATTTTGCTTTGGAAGCTGGTGCCCTGGTACTTGGTGATCAAGGTGAGAAACCAAAGGGAATAACTAGTGATTCTGGGACTTTTTAAAAAGCTTTTTCCTTTTCAGTTAATTTCTTTACATTCTGTTTAAGAGACATTTAGATAGCACAGTCCTAACCAGTAAGTTGACACTGTCAGAAATAATCATTGGAAATGCAGTATCATCATTTTTATACTACAGAATTGAAACTGTACTTAATGTCATTCATTTTCAGAATCTTATAGCAGATACAGTATATGTAAAAATCAAATAAATATGTGTAGTTCCCTACACATCCCATTTCATACCACTTGTCACGTTTGTGATCTTTTTTTCTAAAGCCTATTTTGAAGCTTTATAGTAAGCTCCCTGTAGGATGGGATTTGGATGTCTTGTTGACTGCCATGTTCCCATTGCCTAGTACATAGGGGCATAGTAAATACTTGTTGAATGCATTACTATTATTTAGCTCTAAATAGTTTAAAAATCTTGGCACTGACAAAAAGGTGGATGTCATCCCTGGCTCACAGAGGACTTGCAATAAGAGATTAGAGCTGTTGGCGGCCAGGCGCGATGGCTCACGCCTGTAATCCCAGCACTTTGGGAGGCCGAGGCGGGCGGATCATGAGGTCAGGAGATCGAGACCATCCTGGCTAACACGGTGAAACCCCGTCTCTATTAAAAATACAAAAAAATTAGCCGGGCGTGGTGGCGGGCGCCTGTAGTCCCAGCTACTCGGGAGGTTGAGGCAGGAGAATGGCATGAACCCAGGTGGCGAAGCTTGCAGTGAGCCGAGATCGGGCTGCTGCACTCTAGTCTGGGAGACAGAGAGAGACTCGTCTCAAAAAAAAAAAAAAAAAAAAAAGATTAGAGCTGTTACTTTAGATGTTTTGTTCTTTTTATGAGACAGAGTCTCGCTGTGTCACCCAGGCTGGAGTGCAGTGGTGCAATCTCAGCTTTCTGCAACCTCTGCCTTCCAGGTTCAAGCCATTCTGGTGCCTCAGCCTCCTGAGTAGCTGGGATTACAGGTGTGCATGACCACATCCAGCTAATTTTTGTATTTTTAGTAGAGACGGGGTTTCACCATGTTGGCCAGGCTGGTCTTAAACTCCTGGCCTCAAGTGATCCGCCCACCTCACCACCCAAAGTGCTGAGATTACAGGCTACAGGCATGAGCCACCGCACATGGCCTACTTCAGAATGAATAGTTTTGCTGTATTGTAAACCAACTCATTGTTTTTTTTTGAGGATTTGAGTGATAGGTGATAAGAAATCCAGGCATAGGGCCCAGCAAGAAGAAACCTCTACACTGGGCTTTGCCACCTAAGTTTCTCTTTGTGATGCCTTCATCTTACTGGAAAAACATGTTCCTGTCAGGCAGTGCCCAGATTCCAGTCAAGTTAAGGTTGTTCACTCCTTCTGGTTTTCCAGTGACTTCCACTTTTCTGAACCCAGGACCTAGTAGCCACATTTGACACAGTTAATCACTCCCTCCTACTTGAGACCCTTAACTCTCGTTGGTTTCCAGGCCACTTTACTTCATTCTTTACTTCTTTCGCAGTCTTTACTGGTTCTTGATCTCCACACCCTCTTACCTGTTGTTAACTTAGGTGTAGTTCTTGGACCTTTTGTCTTCTAGATCTGTATTTACCTTGTTGGTGATCTTGTATTGTTTCATTGGCTTTACCTAACTATCTGTGAAAAATTCTAAATTTATAATCTCTTTTCCCTTAAATATCAGGCACATACTTCTTACTGTCTACACAGTATCTCCACAAATTTCTCAAACTTAACATGTCTAAAATTAAAATCCTGATTTCGCCTTTCAAATCTATTTTCATAGTCTTCCTCATCTCAGTAAATGACAACTCTCATTCTAATTGCTCAAATCAGAGAACATGGAGCCATCCTTGACTTTTTCTCATACCCCATATTAATCTGTCAGCAAATCTTGTTGACTCTACTGTCAAAATATATCCGCTATCTAACCACTTCTTCATTACCCTGGTCCATGGCACCATCATGTCTCACGTGGATTATTACTGTAATCTCCTAATTGGCATACCTGCAACCACCCTTACCCCTTCCTGTTATTTTTAATACAGTAATCTCATTAAAAATTAGATTATGTTACTCTTTTGCTCACAACCCTCCAGTAACTGCCCGTCTCGCTCAGAGTAAAAGCCAAGTCTTGAGAGTGGCCCAGGGCCATTCATGTTCTGGTGTTTCACCTCTTTTGCCTCCTTATCTGCTGCTTCCCGTGTTTCCTCTTCTCTAGCTCCACTGGCGGCTCTACCTTGGACACCACCAGCACACCAGGCAGGTCACATTTCCTCATAAGGGCCTTTGTACTTGCTGTTCCGTTTGCCTGGAATGTTCTTACCCCAGATAGAGCTGCAAAGGCTTGTTTTCTTTCCCCCTTCATGTTTTGCTCAACTGTCCTGATCCCAGTGAGGCCTTCCCTAAATACTGTATTTTAACTTATAACCTCTCCTGCCCTGCTGCCACCTTAGCAGACCTTATTTTCCTTACCCTAATCTACTTTTTCCTTCCATAGCACTTTTTACCTTCTATATTATTTACTTTTTTATTGCCTACCCCCATATTGGCTGAGTAGAACGTAAGCTTCACAGGAGCAGGGAATTTTATCTTTTCACTGCCATACCCGGCATGCCTAGAACATAGTACTTTTATATAGAAGGCATTCAGTTTATTGAATTTATACATTTATTGCATTTATATCCAGTAAATATTTGCTGAATAAATAAATACCAAAAACATGTATCTGGTTATTATATAGCTCATCAGAAGTGAGAATATCTTTGCTAAGTACCAGGTAAAATATAGTAATAAAAAGATGATACTCATGAAACCATGCAACTTTTCATTAACTAGAAGTAGAAGGTGATTTGGAGGTTTTTAAAAAAAATTTTAATGCCAGTACTTTGGGAGGCCAAGGCGGGCGGAGCACTTGAGACCATGAGTTTGAGACCAGCCTGGCCAACATGGCAAAATCCCATCTCTACTAAAATACTAAAAATACAAAAATTAGCTGGGTGAAGTGGCACATGCCCGTAATCCCTGCTGCTCAGGTGGCTGAGGCACAAGAATCGCTTGAACCAAGGACATGGAGGTTGCAGTGAGACATGATGGTGCCACTGTACTCCAGCCTTGGTAACAGAACGAAACTGTCTCTCAAAAGAAAAAAAAGGTTCAAAGTTTATGTTTTATGCTTTAAAACAAGGGGTCAGTAAACTTTGGTCTATAGGTCAAACCAGCCAGCAGCCTGTTTTAGTACAGTCCACAAGCTAAAACTGGCTTTTATATTTTTAAAAGATTGTAAAGTACAAACAAACAAACAGAAAAGCCCAAGAATATGTAAGATTGTGCATGGCCTGTGAAACTTAAAATATGTACTTCTGCATCTTTGCAGAAAAGGCTTGCCAGCTCCTGCTTTCCACTTTGAACAGTGACAGCCAGAGTAGGGAGTAGCTTGACTTTGTTCCTACCCCATCCCCATCTCTGAGGAACTGTATTAGCAATCTTGATAATTTCCATTAATACCGTGAATCCAGAGAGGTATAGGCAGACAGAGCAATAGACAGCCTAGGGAAAGGTGGAGATAAAGCCTATGAGTATACCACTGCTAGGATCTTAGCACAGGCAGGGTAGGCTCACTATGTCCCAGAGCTCCACATTGAACAGCAGGAACAGGCTAATGCACTGGGATCCCCTGCCATGAATATGGGACACATTCCCAATAGAGGGGGGTAAACCCTCAGAAGAGAGGTCAGCAAGAAAAGTGGCACAAAGTTCAACAAAGCCCCCCCTTGCTTCCCCCTCCTAAATCATTTAGGTTACCGAAAAGTGCAAACTGTAGCTGGAAAGGAAAAAATGGGACGAAATTACATTGGGAAAAGAGTATTGACGAGAATTCTTGTATACTGTGTCGGAAAAAATAGGTTTGGACAGAGCAGCCATTGTTATACACGAGCAAGATAAAGAGACAGCATAGCAGCTATGAAGAAATAATGTAGGAAGAAAGAAAGACATTTAATATGCCCAATAAAAGACCTCATTCTAGACAAAATTATAATCTAAGGAACAAATGAAAATTTCCCGTGAGTGTTTTATGTTTGATAAGAACATAAATTTAATGAAATAGCTCAAAACAAAAAGATAAGGATATGAGAGACAAATTGATGACTAACAATGTTATTAAACTAATATGTAAAATTGACACTGCTGAATGAGAAATTATAAAGAGTAGAGGCTTGAGATAATCACAGTGAATGCAAAAGAACAAAGCTTAATGCAATTAGAGGGGAAGTAACAGAGAGAACAAAGGAAATTCAACATAATTGGTTCCGTGAAGTAGAAAACCCAAACATGAAACCAGAAATGGATTCAAGGATAGAATAAAATCTGTTGAAATAAACTAAAGGCACTGAATGTACCAAGAATGTCATGTCTATTGCACAAGTTATTGGGGACTCTCTAACATTACCTTGTATTATTTGTCTTCCTTGCTCCTCATACCAGTTAGGTTAGCAGCTGGGGGTCAAAAAGACTAATCAGCAGTTATTTTCCATATACTCCTCTGTGCTAGCAAGGCTTACTTGGGTGTAGAGTAGATATGGAGGGGTTAAACCACAGCAAAGCCCTTCAGATGTGACCCCCAGATACTAACCTAACTGGTGTGGGGAGAAAGGAAGCCAAATATTACAAGGTAATGTTAGAGAATCTCCAATAACTTAATGCAATAGACATGACATTCCTGGTACATACAGTGCCTTTAGTTAGTGGTGGTGCATTGTGTTACGTTTAAAGAGGTTAAGTGATTTCCCTATAAGTGCATAGAAGTGTATAGACAATACCTGGTATAGGTTTTGAAATATACTTATTAAACATAATAAACTTATATGTGTTTTGAAGTATACTTAATAAAGTGTGTGTGTGTGTAAAATCTCACCTGTTTGAATTTAAGTACTTAAACGTTTTGAGGGTTACTCTTACCTCCTCTTCATTTTTGTAATCCTCACAACACAGTGCCTTGCGTATGAAAAATGCTAAAGGAATAACTATTACAGAAAACTTAGTTAAATAAGACAAATGCATTACTTGTGGTGAAACAAACAGTAATTCTCCATTGTATGACATTTTATAATTTTAACTGCTGAAACAAATGGCAATAATTATTGTCAAACAATTTCTATCCTATAAAATTTGGAACTCGACCAAAGAAAAAATGTTTTTGTCTGCATTATTCTATTTTGATTGTAGGTATTTGTGGAATCGATGAATTTGATAAGATGGGGAATCAATATCAAGCCTTGTTGGAAGCCATGGAGCAGCAAAGTATTAGTCTGGCTAAGGCTGGTGTGGTTTGTAGCCTTCCTGCAAGAACTTCCATTATTGCTGCTGCAAATCCAGTTGGAGGACATTACAATAAAGCCAAAACAGTTTCTGAGAATTTAAAGTAAGTCTCTTCAAATATTTATACCTTTAATATATTGAATCACTCTAATTCAATAAGAAAAAGAAATAGTTCACAGAACTATATGGGAAATACATGGATAGTTCACAGTAGTTACAGATGTCCAATAAATGCACAAAAATGTGCTTAAACACTGCAAAGTAAAACAATGAAGTACCAGTGAGATCCACCAGATTGGCAAACATTTTAAATATTAATCATTATTGGCAAAGTAGTGTGGAAATGGTTTCTCTATGGCTGGGCGAGTGGCTCATGCCTGCAATCCCAGCACTTTGGGAGGCTGGAAAACAATGAAGTACCAATGAGATCCACCAGATTGGCAAACATTTTAAATATTAATCATTATTGGCAAAGTAGTGTGGAAATGGTTTTTCACTGGCTGGGCGGGTGACTCACGCCTGTAATTCCAGCACTTTGGGAGGCTGAGGCGGTTGGATCACCTGAAGTCAGGAGTTTGAGACCAGCCTGGCCAACATGGCAAAACCCCGTCTCTAGTAAAAATACAAAAATTAGCCAGTCGTGATGGCAGCCGCCTGTAATCTCAGCTACTTGGGAGGCTGAGGCAGAATTGCTTGAACCCGGGAGGTGGAGGTTGCAGTGAGCTGAGATTGTGCTACCACACTCCAGCCCCCATGGGTGACAAGAGTGAGACTCCATGTCAAAGAAAAAAAAAGAAATTGTTTCTCACATACACAATTTATTATTTTGAAGGACCCCTTGGTATGTTAATCACAATTCTAAATGCACATTCTGTTTGTTATAGCCACTCTACTTTTAGGACTACTGTTCACAGAAATAGTCATACAAGTGCACAATGACAGGTTTATAGCATGGTATTGCAGCATTATTGCTGCCAAAAATTGGAAACACCTTAAAACTATAGTAAGACTGTAGTGATTATGAGAACAAAAATGGCTTTGTATGTACTAATGGGGGAACATGTCTGTGCTGTACTATTAAGTGAGAAGAGCACATTAACATACTTAAATATGTGGTGTGATCCCGCTTTTTTCAAAAACAATGTTTATATCTGTGTTTTCTCTTCTAATTCATTCTGTACCCCTTGGACAAAATGTGTGGAAAAGGAAAAATAAGTGATACAAAAGTGAGAAAAAGACAAAAGAGTGCCTCCTAAAAAATTAGAGCCTTAAGCCTAGTAGGGGTGGAGTTAATTTCCTGTTGTTTAATAATGTATCAATATAGAAACAGTCTTTGATACATAGTGAAATACACAATTTGTACTTGGAGATTTAGGGTATTTACCACCACCACCAAAAAAGTCGACCTACTAGTAGTTTTTCTTTAGTAAAATGACAAAGTGCTATATTAGAAAAATCAGAAAGATCTATTGAACAAAAATCCAGGGGACTTAGATTCTGTTTTTTAATGGTATCATGAACAAAATACTGAACTAGCTAACCTCTGATATGTCATGTAGCAGTATTGCTAATTAGTGATAATAGGACATAAAGAAGAATTCAGTGGGTTTGGTGGTGTGAGAAAGGGCCATGTCCTCAACCTACCCAGGGTAGATACGTGTAATTCTTGTGCCCATGTTGCAGTGGGTGGATATATCAAATCCAGGAAGCTATTTGCTTATTTCTTTAACCTAAATCTTGGTTTTTCAAGTTCTACATGGAACTTGAGTAGTAAACAAGTGAGTAAACAATTTTCTAGTTTTTCCTTTTGATTCCAATCATTGTTTCTTCTTTCTTTCATGCTTCGTAGAATGGGGAGTGCACTACTATCCAGATTTGATTTGGTCTTTATCCTGTTAGATACTCCAAATGAGCATCATGATCACTTACTCTCTGAACATGTGATTGCAATAAGAGCTGGAAAGCAGAGAACCATTAGCAGTGTCACAGTAGCTCGTATGAATAGTCAAGATTCAAATACTTCGGTACTTGAAGTAGTTTCTGAGAAACCATTATCAGAAAGACTAAAGGTATAAATGTTTCTTCTCCTTGTTCAGTTTGGTTCTGTTTGAAAGTCAAAGTTCAGTGTGTGGCTTATTGTAGAGCAGGATATAAACTTTTTTTATCAGAACTTTTTAATATTTCAATACTAGAGTTTATGTAAACTTCATTTGAAATAATCTAAGTCGGCCTGGCGTGGTGGCTCATGCCTGTAATCCCAGCACTGTGGGAGGCCAAGGCAGGCAGATCACGAGGTCAAGAGATTGAGACCATCCTGGCCAACATGATGAAACCCCGTCTCTACTAAAAATACAAAAATCAGCTGGGCATAGTGGCGTGTGCCTGTAATCCCAGCTACTCAGGAGGCTGAGGCAGAAGAATTGCTTGAACCTAGTAGGCAGAGGGTGCAGTGAACTGAGGTCACACCACTGCACTCCAGCCTCAGTGACAGAGAGAGACTCCGTCTCAAAAAAAAAAAAAAAAAAAGAAAAAGGAATCTAAGTCAGCTAAGATGAAAGCTACAGATAAAGTGTTTGGTTGATTTGGAGAGTCTTTTAGAATTATGTATTTATCTAAACAAGTTACTTATTTATTTTGAGACGTAGTCTCACTCTGTCGCCCAGGCTGGAGTGCAGTGGTGTGATCTCAGCTCACTGCAACCTTCATCTCCCGGGTTCAAGAGATTCTCCTGCCTCAGTCTCCCAAGTAGCTGGGACTACAGGCACGTGCCACCACGCCCAGCTAATTTTTGTATTTTTAGTAGAGACGGGATTTTGCTGTGTTGGCCAGGCTGGTCTTGAACTCCTGACCTCAGGTGATGTGTCTTCCTTGGCCTCCCAAAGTACAGGGACTACAGTTGTGAGCCACTGCACCTGGCCTAAACAAGTTATTTTAGCAGAAGGATTTTATTTGCCACTTATCTTTGTTATCTTGGGCCTTTTAATCATGCTTCAGGTGGTTCCTGGAGAAACAATAGATCCCATTCCCCACCAGCTATTGAGAAAGTACATTGGCTATGCTCGACAATATGTGTACCCAAGGCTATCCAAAGAAGCTGCTCAAGTTCTTCAAGATTTTTACCTTGAGCTCCGGAAACAGAGCCAGAGGTTAAATAGCTCACCAATCACTACCAGGCAGCTGGAATCTTTGATTCGTCTGACAGAGGTTTGTTTCTTTTTATGGTCATGCTTTTTTGGCTTAAAGGGGAAGGGTGTGCCTTGACTTCTCTTTTGAAATATTGTCTGCATAAGTGACTCCGTTTTTCTTTCTATTGAGAGACATTAGAAATGGATGGATGAAAGCTTTTAAAAAGATTTTGTCATGTCTGTAACATATCAAAGTATAGCTACTTCTTTCTAGTCATACAATCAATTACTTAGCATGCAACTTTTGTTTTTCTTTGACTGACTCTTAGGAGACTCCTGGAATGTCTGAAAAGTGATTAGGTTAACTAGGATTCTGAGATCCCAAGTTGAGTATATGGGAACATGGAAGGTGTCGCATATCTTGAGTATTTTATTTTATTACATGACAGGTTCACAAGGATAGTGCCTGTGTTTTTAACAGCAGTAATATCTATTCACAGTTGTGAAATACTAAGAGAACTCCAGCAGTTAAGATTAGCTAGCTTAGAGTTTGGACTTTTAGCTCCTAAAATCTGATTAGCTCCTCTTTGTTGTTTTACCATATTGGTTGGGCATGATTTCCTAAAAGTAAAAGGCAAGGGAAAACCAAGTGTATTTTATCATCCAATCTCCTGAAATGAATACTGAGAAAGATACATTAATAAGTGAAAACGAGTTTTATCCTTATTTTAAGTGAGTTGTAATTTTCATAGTCAAGGTTTCAGATTTTATTTTATTTTATTTTTTTGGCCCTGAGTCAGGGTCTCCCTCTGTCACCTAGGCTGGAGTGCAGTGGCATGATCAAGGCTTATTGCAGCCTCTCCTCCCAGACTCAAGCGATCCTCCCACCTCAGCCTCCCAAGTAGCTGGGACTACAGGCGTACACCACCGCACCCAGCTAATTTTAAAATTTTTTTGTAGAGACAGGTCCTCACTTTGTTGCCCAGGCTGGTCTCGAGCTCCTGGGCTCAAGTGGTCTTCCCACCTTGGCCTCCCAAAGTGCTGGGATTATAGGCATGAGCCACCACCGCCAGCCCAGAGAATTATTTTCATATTTTGACTTCTGATGTTATGATCTTCCTCATCTAAAGGTCAGTTTTTGTGTAAAATTAGTAAATGAAGTAAAGCTTAGACATATTATGGTCAATATATTCATCTTTTGTCATCTGAAAATGGTGTTTTCTTTTAAAGGCACGAGCAAGGTTGGAATTGAGAGAGGAAGCAACCAAAGAAGATGCTGAGGATATAGTGGAAATTATGAAATATAGGTAAGATAAAAATATCAAGTAGTTTTAAATGAAATACCAGTTATCTTCCCATCTCAAATTAGGCAATAGGCCAAGGCTGCTTTTATTTAGCCCATTGGGTCACTTACTTTCTTCCTGAACAGAGTATCATTTCTTAGTTTAAAATATTTCTCACTGTGTAAATAATCTTTAAAATGTTTTTTGAATGAGTAATACATTTACATAGTGCTATAATCAGTTCCAAAACCTATTGGAGAAGAGCTAGCTCCTGTGCTATTTACCACCTACTCGCCCTTCACCCAGAAACCCATTGCTTTTCCATAAATAGTCTACTGATTACACTCTTCTGTATCAGTTTTGAATTTTAACAATATATTCAGAGATCTTTTCTTATTAGAGATTCTTTTTTTATAGCTACAGAGTATTCTATAGTGTAGATATACTATATAGTATATTTGATCAGTTCCCTATTGACACATAGATATTTTCCATTCTTGTGCTTTTAAATAATGCTACAATGAGTAATGTTCTATGTAAGATACTATATACATGGGTAAGTTGTACACCTACATGATAAATTCTCAGAAGTGATATTTCTGGGTTCAACAGTAAATACTATAGGTTTTTGATAAATATTGGTAAATTGTATCCTTTGCATTTTATATCATTTAGTAGATAATGATTGCTAGAAGGTAGAAAAGAAAAATTAATTGAGCATATATGTTTACCTTAGACATAGACTTTTAAAAATCAGAAATATTATTTTAGGTAGGTTTTTTATTCCAGCTAAAAAATTTTTTAATAGGTCCATACTTTCATAAGCTTCAAAAATCCAAAGTTCAAAAAGTATAGGTCGGACACAGTGGCTCACACCTGTAATCCCAGCACTTTGGGAGGCTGAGGCAGGTAGATCACCTGAGGTCAGGAGTTCGAGAACAGCCTGGGCAACATGGTGAAACCCTGTCTCTACTAAAAATACAAAAAATTAGCCAGGCATGGTGGTGTGCGCCTGTAATCCCAATTACTTGGGAGGCTGAGGCAGGAGAATTGCTTGAACCTGGGAGGCGGAGGTTGCAGTGAGCTGAGATTGTGCCACTGTACTCGAGCCTGGGTGACTGAGCAAAAAAAAAAAAGTATATAGTGGAAAAAGTTTCCTCCTACTCTGCTTATTTAATAGCTACCCTGTTCTTCCTGCTAGCCAGTGGCAATTATTAGCAGTTTTTTGTGTGACTATGTATCTATATATTCTTTTTTCCTCTTTGTAGACAAATGGTAACTATAACAACATACCATATACATACTATACCTTGTTTTTTTCATTTAAAATGCGTTTTTAATATCCTCTCATAGCAATGAAAATACATATCTGTTAGGAATCTACTTTTCCAAGACCAAAAAATATATTGAAGATGAAATTATTTATCTTACTTTGTTAAGTAATTTCTGATTCTTCTAAGGTAGATGAATTCTTTTGTCCTAGTAGCTGCTGATTCAGGGGCTTGCGTGGTGTCAGAACCAGGTGGTTTTGCCCAGCTATTCCCCTTTGGCTGTGAACAAAAGTGCAGCATAGCTGGAAGAGCAAGGGCTCTGGAGTCCAACCTGGAGCTGCCATGGCAAGTTACACACTGCTTCTCAGTTTCCTCTGCTGTAAAACACACCACAAAGGATTGTGCTCTGAGGTGTCATGCAGTGATGCTCTATAAAGTGATAAATAGGGTTCTGATACATTAGAGGACACTCAGTAAACACTGTTTACTATCAATAGCGCAAGTCTTTTTTTTTTTTGAGACAAGAGTCTGGCTCTGTGGCCCAGGCTGGAGTGCATGTTGGCTCACTGCAACCTGCGCCTCCTGGGTTCAAGCGATTCTCCTACCTGAGCCTCCCAAGTAGCTGGGACTACAGGTGCATGCCACCACACCTGGCTGATTTTTGTATTTTTAGTAGAGACGGGGTTACACCATGTTGACCAGGATGGTCTCCATCTCCTGGCCTTAAGTGATCTGCCTGCCTCGTCCTCCCAAAGTGCTGGGATTACAGGTGTGAGTCACCACGCCTGGCCTGATAGTGCAAGTTTTGTTGATATTCAGATGAGACTGAGCAGATCCCCTTTTCTCTGAGTTATACCATAAACTGAAGGCCTCAAAAACTGGCAGATCTCATCCTAGATAAGAAGTTTCTAAAATTATCCTTTTCAAAGAATTTTTATGTTCTAGTCCTCAATGCCCTCCATCTAAATTATGCAGTATGTCTTAGCTGCAGATCCTTTTCTTCTTGTCTTTTCCTCATAGGGAGACACTTTACCTAGTTGTCTCTTTGACCCCAGCCTGGTACTGGCCCATCCCTGGAGGCTGCTGTCTTCTCTCTGCTGCCTCTGGAAGTATGCATATGGGTAGAAGGGCACCCATGTCACCTCCTGAACGTGCAATCATCTGCAGCTTGTTTCCTGCCCTTATAGGGAGTCCATGGAAGAAGAGGAACCTTTCTCCTTAATTCAGTCTCAGTTTGTAAGCAGCAGTGAGGTTCTACTGGCTGTCTTTGAAAGCTTTAAAGATTCTAGAATTGACAGGTCTTAATTTTTTATTGGTGGCACCAAAGTAACTGCCTCATAATAAGAAAAATTAATAATTATTGACTCCCGACCCCTTTCAGCTAATTTCTAACAACTCACCTTCTGTGTCTAAGTATCCTATTGGTATGGCATCACACAGTGCTTTTTTTTTTTTTTTTTTAATTTAAGACAGAGTCTCGCTCTGTCATCCAGGCTAGAGAGTACAGTGGCATGATCTCAGCTTACTGCAACTTCTGCCTCCGGGTTCAATCGATTCTTCTGCCTCAGCCTCCTGAGTAACTAGGATTATAGGCATCTGCCACCATGCCCAGCTAATTTTTTTTGTATTTTTAGTAGAGATGGGGTTTTGCCAAGTTGGCCAGGCTAGTCTTGAACTCCTGACCTCAGGTGATCTGCCCACCTTGGCCTCCCAAAATGCTGGGATTACAGGCGGGAGCCACTGCGCCTGGCATCACACAGTGCTTGATCCATCAATTTTCTCTTTATGTGATTCAGTACTAGGGTTTGAGGGATCTTGTAGCTGGAAATTTTGCCAGCCTGGCTTTAGTCCCTCTCCAGTTGATCTCAATATATGTTGGAGACCCTTCAGTTGCCATTTATAAGCAACCAGATAGTCTAGAAATTTACTAGACTTTCTCATACAACTTGCTGCTAGGGGTATGGCGTGCTAGCATATGAAGTAAAAGAATGGCCACAAAATCTAGTTGTCTGCCTGACTTCTTGTGGGTATGGCTTTCTGAGAGACCAGACTAGAGACTGACCTAGCAGAGAGATTTTTTCCCATTAGGAAAGTAAGTCACAACCCAACCAAAATTTCAGAATTTTTTTTATTTTAACTTTTTTTCCTATAACAAAAACAAAGACTAAAAATAGGTACTTCTTATTTAATGATGAGAAGGTGATTACAGTCTAGGATGTGTGCATCTTGCTTTCTCTGCTTCCTGCACTTGAACACTCCACCTTTGGGAGTGTGGCTGAGATTCCCACTCCTGATTTCCTTTTCCTTTTAATGACCTCTGGGTCTTCTGGTGCCTGGCTCTCCTGAATATCACGTTTCTACTTTGTAGACTGTTCATCTGTTGAGCAAATTAAGGGGTACACTACCCTGCTCCTTTTCTCTCTTACTAGAATTAACATTCTCCTTTTGAGGCTTTATCATTGCTCAGTTTCTGCAGGCCTTAGACCACAGACATCACCTCAACTGTCTAGTGTCTCTCCACAATAAATTCACTGATCTGTGGACACGGTAGATTAGTTCTCCTGAGCATCATGCTTAAGCAGAGTAAATTAGGCTATAATTACCTTTTCAATAAAAATGCTATGTTGCCCATTTTTGGTTGGCTTATACTTGGTATAAGATTTCTCTGCGTGTCTGAATACTCATGTTGGACAGTGTTTGCATGTGCTTTCCTATCCAGGAGGAACTCTTAAGTGTTGTCTCATGGAACTCTGTATTCGTACTGCTTCCCAGAGTTGCTTTGGTGGTAAATTTGAACAAGTTTCAGATCAGTTTACATCTGGGCCCCTGAAAAAAAGAGGTCTTATAATTAAGTGTAAACGGTACCGCGTACCCACATGACATTACCAGATTGTTTCCCTGAATTGTCTCAGTATGTTTACTGGCATTCATAAAAATTTTCAGGAAAAAGAAAATAGTTTCATTGGAATTACCTGACACTACTTCCATGGTAGAGATCAAGATCCAGTGAAACACAATGAAATTAGATTATGTATTACCTGTTTGTTATGCTTAACATGCATTCTGTCCTTAGTTCATGAGAGCAGGGACCTTATGTGACTCATTTACCAGTATATTCCCAGGGCCCAGAATCAAGCCTGCCATAAAGTAGGCCCTCAGTAAATGTCCTGCATTGATTGTAAAATTGACCTTAGTAATCATTCATTCATTCATTAAGTCTTCCATTTCAGGGTTTTCATCTCTTCAGCTTTGTTCAATTTTTGCCCTTAATGTGGTTTTAAACATTTTAAGATTACATTTTAACTGGGAAGCCGACAGTTGAATAAGAAAATTCTTAAACTGTGACATAGCTTGTCTGAGTTACCAGAGCACTTAGCTTTATTTTAAAAACTAAATGCTTATATTTAGTAAACAGTTCACGTAAGCTTTCTCCTAAAATTGAAAATATACTAGGTAGCAGAAGAGAACACAGCCACCTTCAAAGGTGAGAGATCACTGTGAGTTTTTTCTGTTTCAGGAAACTAGCTCAAATATTTTACATAGCTTTTTTTTTTTTTTTTTTTTGAGACGGAGTCTGGCTCTGTCGCCCAGGCTGGAGTGCAGTGGCTGGATCTCAGCTCACTGCAAGCTCCGCCTCCTGGGTTCACGCCATTCTCCTGCTTTAGCCTCCTGAGTAGCTGGGACTACAGGCGCCCGCCACCTCGCCCGGCTAGTTTTTTTGTATTTTTTAGTAGAGACGAGGTTTCACCGTGTTAGCCAGGACGGTCTCGATCTCCTGACCTTGTGATCTGCCCACCTCGGCCTCCCAAAGTGCTGGGATTACAGGCTTGAGCCACTGCGCCCAGCCTACATAGCTTTTTAAAATCTGAAGCAGTGTAGCAAATTCAAATCTGAGATATGCCACTTACTAGTTGTGTAACTTCTGGTGAGTCACTTTAATCTTAGTGTAGATTGGTGCAAAAGTAGTTGCAGTTTTCGCCATAAGAAAAAAAAATTTCAAAAACCACTATTACTCTTGCACCAACCTAATAAGAATGTTTTTTCATCCATAAAATGGGAATAAAAATAGTTCCTAAATCACAGGATTGCTGGGAGGATTAAGTGGGATAGCCTATGGTAAATAAATATAATTAAGATAAATTTTACTTCTTCTTATTAACCAAAAGCATTTTTAACAACTTTCTTATGAGAAACAAGCATATGGGAGGTTCATCATACAAGAGATTATGCTGTATTTCAGAGGAAAACACCATCTTACTGTTTTATCATTTTTAATAGTCTTATTTGAATGACTCATTCCTATGTAGGCTTTTATGTATAATGTAGGCTTTTAACTACTAAAGGAACAAAGGGAAGCTTTATTGTTTATAACCCATTAAAATCATTCCTGCACGCTCCTTAAGGGGAGGGATTATACCTGTTTTGTTCACCACTATAAGCCTATTGCCCAGCAGGTGACCAGTATGTATTTGACTAATTAATTAATTCCTGGTTAAATAACAGTTTTGTCAGTTATTCTGGCTGTGAAATACAGCTATTCCATTGTTCAAGCAGGGAATCAGCAATAGAGTTGGATTAAATAGGATGGTTAATTGTGTTTCTAACTGGTGTTTTCAGACTTCTAGCTAAAATGCACTATCAAGTACGTATTTCTTTCCTTGGTGATATTGGGAAAATAAGAGGAAGCAGAAGAAATCTGGCAGTAATAGGTGCATCCTTTAATATCTAACCATTATCACTGCAACTCACCATAACCTTTCTAGTTCATTCCTATAGTATTTTACATACCTTTTATTTAAAATACTGGTGCCGCCAGATGTTGCTCCAGGTGATAGGATGCATTTTTACTCAGTAAAGTCTAAATTATATTTAGAATTTCTTTTCTTCGTGAATCAAAAAGAATGTCCCAGGTATTTATATTGTAGTTTATCAATTTTGTGTTTTTATGCATTTCTCTCTTCAAATTTAGAAGTTTCTTAAAAGCAGTAATTGTGTCCAAAATATTTTTATTCCTTATCAATCCTTATTATAGTGAATTTCAAAGTGGCCGCTCAATCAACACATGTTGAAATGTTTACTAAGTGAGCCTAATGGCTACTTCCAAATTTTTCTTCTGTAACCTCAAAGCCCAGGACAACAATTTCTATGGCAGTGCCACATTGGGTAATTTTTTCTTCCTTTCTTTTTAAGCATGCTAGGAACTTACTCTGATGAATTTGGGAACCTAGATTTTGAGCGATCCCAGCATGGTTCTGGAATGAGCAACAGGTCAACAGCAAAAAGATTTATTTCTGCTCTCAACAACATTGCTGAAAGAACTTATAATAATATATTTCAATTTCACCAACTTCGGCAGATTGCCAAAGAACTAAACATTCAGGTATGTTAAACTAGTTAATCTCTTTTGTAATAATTTCAGGAGGTCCTTATTAATATATAGTAGAACAGAAACAGTTTTTACTTATTTAAAATTCATACCTGCTTCTTCTCAAAGGCTTTTCAGCATCTTGATAGAGGTAAACATTGTAGTAAGACACAGTCTGTATGTTTTTTTGACAGTTTCTTGTGGATAAGTCATTTCAGTATCTTTTAACCTCAGTTCCCTCATCTGTTAAATGGACATGATTATACCTGCTATTCCTACTTCAAAGTTCTTGTGAAAATCAACGTAATAGCACTTCAAACATGCTATTACACATTATGGAAAATTAACTTCTTAATTTCAAAATTAGTTTGATTTTTGTTTTTCAGCTAACCTGAAACAAATGTAAAATATTCTCTGCCTATTGGAATTTTTATTTTTTATTTATCTAGGCTTTATAGAATCCAGAGCTCAAATATAGGCAGTTTGCTCTGTAAGAAGTAAATATAATTTTATTTGGCAACGAAACTTTACAGTTACATATTATTGTTTGAGAGATTTATTTTAAAAGTAATATTTTGACATGTTACTTAATGGGCTAAACCTTTTGATGTTTTCTTCCAGGTTGCTGATTTTGAAAACTTTATTGGATCACTAAATGACCAGGGTTACCTCTTGAAAAAAGGCCCAAAAGTTTACCAGCTTCAAACTATGTAAAAGGACTTCACCAAGTTAGGGCCTTCTGGGTTTATTAGCATATTAAAGCCATTTCAGTGAAAATATGTGTGCACGCACAGACACACACACACACACATACACATACTCAAATACTGTTCTCTGAAAAATGATGTCCCGAAAGTATTATAAGAAAAAAGCGTTAAATATAATAAACTAATTTAAGAAGTGATAAAGTTTCCAGATGCAGTAGCTCACACTGTAATCACGGCGATTCAGGAGGCTGAGGTGAGAGGATTGCTGGAGACCAGGGTTTGAGACCAACCTTGGGCAACATAGCAAGACCCCATTTCTTTTATAAAAAAAAAAAAAAATTTAAACTTAGCTGGGTGTGGTGGCACATCCCTGTGGTCTCAGCTACTTGTGAGGCTGAGGCAGGAGGATTATTTGAGCCCAGGAGTTTGAGCTTACAGTGAGCCACGAACACACCATTCACTGCACTCCAGCCTGGGCAATAGAGTAACTCTTGACTCAAAAAAATAAAAAAAAATTGTAGTGGTAGCCATGTGTTAATTGTTAAATAAATTCTCCAAAAGGCTAAAATTACTTATAAATTTTTTATAGTTATATTTTTGACCTGCCTTTTATATGTGTATTTCATAGTTTTGCATATCAAATGTAGGCATTCAGACAAATACATAAACCAATGAACATTTACGTATTCTGCGTTCCAATAAATATTTATGGACACTAAAATTTGAATTTCATAGTTTTCCCATGTCAAGAATACAAAATCCCCGATTTTTGATTTTAGCCATTTAATAATAGGCCTCATTTATTCTACAGGCTGTAGTTTATAATAGAGTCTTGCTTGCAAACAATAGAAACAGACTGATTAAGCAGGAGAAGTTTTTTGAAAGAATTTTGGTTAGCTCATGGAATTATTAGAAGGCAGGTGAACCAGGAGGGTAAGCTTACAGCAGCAATTTGTAAAACCATGCCTTAGAATTAGACCAAGGAAGAAGCTGCTGACACTGCTGCCACACAGGGCACTGGAAGAAAGTGCTACACTGCCACCATGCCCTACCTTTGCCACTTCTGCAGCAAGAATAGAAGAATGCCCCCACCCACACCAGAACAGCAACAAAAGGATTCTCCATGAGGCGCCTCCCTAAATTGCTGAATTCAAAAAAGAAGTCTCATCCAAAGACATCTGACTGAAAAAGGTTATGTTATATGCCCCTTTCATAGGCTGCTAGGGAGTTTTCCTGGTTCTACTTTTGGGTGGTGGGATCAATAAGACCAGAATTTCTCATATGTTGTTAGAGGATTCAAATGTTACAGGGTTGCCAGCCAAACTATCAATCATGTATAAATCCAACCAACACTTTGTAACATACAAGAACTCAGGAAATAACCATTGTTGGAGAATCTACTGAAATACAGCTTCCAGCAAACCAGAAGATGAATGGAAAATGTAAATAAAAAGAACTGGCAGTATATATCAGATGTTTAACTGTAGGACCAAAACTAAGATGTGGAGACTATTGTTACAGACCACAATGTAAATTTTTTTTCTAAGTGAGGAAGAAGAAATCAGGAATAAAAAGAGGGGCTAGGCGCAGTGGCTTACATCTATAATCCCAGAGCTTTGGGAGGTTGAGGCAGGAGGATCACTTGAAGCCAGTTTTGAGAACAGCCTGTGCAACACATTGAGACCCTATCTCTACAAAAAATAGATTAGCTGGGCATGGTGGTGCATGCCTATTATCCTAGCTACCGTGCAGGCTGAAGTAGGACAATCACTTGAGCCCAAGAGTTTGAGGTTACAGTGAGCTATGATTATACCACTGTACTCCAGCCTGGGCAAGAGAGCAAGACCTTGTCTCTTACAGGGGAAAAAAAAAAAAAAAAGGAGAAAGTAGATAGTAGCATAAATATAGTGAAGTCTTTAAAAGCTAGGGGTTAAAAGATATTTAAAGCAAATAACTCAGGAATGGTGGCACGCGCCTGTAGTCCCAGCTACTAGGGAGGCTGAGGCAGGAGAATCGCTTGAACCCGGGAGGCAGAGGTTGCAGTGAGCCAAGATCACACCACTGTACTCCAGCCTGGGCAATAGAGTAAGACTCTTTCTCCAAACTAAATAAGAGATATTTAAAGCTAAAAAAAATCTATTAATAGAATTTAAAACTTTTCACGAAAGTCAACATATAAATAATATCAACCAAAATAAAGTGGTAGACAGAAGAGGAAATGTACTAATTTATTGTTCAAAGAGGAAAATAAGTCTCAAAGGTTAAGGATATTATATACATTTATTTTTTAAAAGACATAAATGTACATTTTCAGAAGAAATTGTTCCATGTTTCCTTAGATTCTGTATTTAGCATCCATTAATCACAGGGCCAAACTAACAAATGCTGTTTAGCTTTCCCTTACCATCCAGCTTTTGTGGGTATGCAAACATCACATTACAGTCCCTCCAACCACAAACCCCAATATATAGTATTTCACTTCCTGCCCGATAGGGTGTGTCCCCACACCTTTCAACCACTGTAGCAACAAAGCTCTGGCCTAGGCTTTTCACTTGCTTCTGTACTGCCTGACTGACTGTGGTGTTTCCTAATGTGGCCTGGTGTGGTGTGGCATGCCCTCTTGGGAGACGAAAGTAATTTTCTATAGGCAATTGTTTCTGTGTCACCGTTGCTGATTAAAACAAATCCTAAGTACAAATGTCAGAACAGAAACATGCAAAACAAGAAAACATGACATCATGAAAGTTTCTTTTTCTTGTTTTTTTTTTTTTTTTTTTTGAGACAGAGTTTCACTCTTTTTGCTCGGGCTAGAGTACAGTGGTGCGATCTCGGCTCACCGCAACCTCCACCTCCTGGGTTCAAGTGTTTCTCCTGCCTCCACCTCCCAAGTAGCTGGGATTACAGGCATGTGCTACCATGCCGGGCTAATTTTGTATTTTTAGTAGAGACGGGGTTTCTCCATGTTGGTCAGGCTGATCTTGAACTCCCGACCTCAGGTGATCTGCCTGCCTCGGCCTCCCAAAGTGCTGGGATTACAGGCATGAGCCATCGTGCCGGGCCGAAAGTTTCTTTTTTAAGAGATGGTGGTCTTGCCATGTTGTCCAGGATGGACTTGAACTCCTCAACCCAAGCAGCCCTCCCACCTCAGCCTGTTGAATAGCTGAGACTACAGGCATGCACCACTACGCCTAGCTGCGAGATGAAATTTTAAGAGATGGGGGTCTTGTTCTGTCACTCAGGCTGGAGTGCAGTGACATGATGAAGCCTTGATCTCCTGGGCTCAAGCAATCCTCCCACCTCAGCCTCCTGAATAGCTAGAACTACAGGAATGCAACACCATGCCCAGCTAATTTTGATTTTTAGTAGAGATGAGGTCTTCCTTTGTTGCCCAAGCTGGTCTCAAACTCCAGGGCTTCCGGAGTAGCTGAGACTACAGGTATGAGGCACCATGCCCAGCCTCCTCTCTTTTCCAATATTGTGTTAAGTAAATTGTACTGGTGGTAATCAACTTGGTCATTTCATTTTTAGGCTAGAGGATATCAAGGTGAAAGTATAACTGAACGAGGAGAGGAATAAACACCACCCTGTGACTGATGGATCTTTATAGCTCCTCTTTGATAAAGGGAAATACTGTACTTCCATTAACATAGTTGCTGCTGTTATACAGAAGAATATTAAACAATATTCGTATATTATTTATGAATGCATTGAATTCATAAACAACTGTATGGATACTGACTAGCTAAAGAGGTAGATAAATGTAGATACAATGATACGGTGATTTGGTATTCAGGGTTCATTCTGCTCTCCAGTGTGCCTTCCTATAATGCAGAGGCTGGAAGGTGAGAAAATAACCACATTTCCCAGACTCCCTTTGCAGGTAGATTTCCAGATGTGAATTGGGTTCCACTGATATATAGTGTATATATAACTTTATAGTTATACAGATATAGTATATATCTATATATATTTTATAGTATATATACTCTATATAGAGTATAACTATATACACTCTATATATACTCTGTAGTATAGAGTATATATACTATACAGTATACTCTACACTATATAGTATACTATATATACTATGTATATAGTATATACACACTATATATACTATATATAGTATATAGTAATCAGCTTCCTCAGGTTGAAACATCTAGATATATTGAAAACACTGGATAGTCTGCAAACTCCTCTTCCTTAGAGAATGTGTATTATCTTTAGTATTAAAATGACTCTTCTAAGTCCTGAGAAGCACCTCAGAACACTGCATTCATGCATTCACATGTTTGCTAGGCAGAATAGCACCCATCCTGCAAGACATCACATCCTAATGCCCAGAACTTGTGAATGTCTTAGGTTACATAGCAAAGGGAAATTAAGATTGCTAATCAGATGACCTTAAAACAGGGAGATTATCTTGTATTATCTGCATGGGTCTAATATAATTAGAAAGAACCTTTAAAGTGGAAGAGGGAGGCCAAAGAGAGCCAGAGGAAGATGTGACTACAGAAGAAGGCACAGATGCAGCATTACTGGCTTTGCAGATGACGGAAGGAGGCCTTCAGCCAAGGACTGTGGGTGGCTCTAGAATCTTTTTTTACATCTCAGTATGTACACCACAGTTAAGGTTTTTGTTTTTGTTTTTTTATTTTTGAGATGGAGTTGTGCTCTGTCATCCAGGCTGGAGTGCAATGGTGAGATCTCGACTCACTGCAACTTCTGCCACCTGGGTTCAAGCAATTCTCCCGTCTCAGCCTGAGTAGCTGAGACGATAGGTGTGCGCCACCACCCCCGGCTAATTTTTGTATCTTTAGTAGAGACGAGGTTTCACCATATTGATCAGGCTGGTCTTGAACTGCTGACCTCAGGTGATCTGCCCACCTCGGCCTCCCAAAGTGCTAGGATTACAGATGTGAGCCACTTTGCCCGGCCTCACAGTTAAGGTTATTAAACAATCTGATTTAACTGAATACAAAATGCTGGGTTGTGTGGTGACATGGTTTGTAAAAATGTAAACAGGGCTGGGCATAGTGGCTCACATCTGTAATCTCAGCACTTTGGGAAGCTGAGGCAAGAGAACTGTTTAAGGTCTGGAATTGGAGACCAACCAGCCCAGGGAATATACAAGGAGACCCTATCTCTAAAAAAAAAATACCTGGGCATGGCAGCATGTGCCTGTAGTTCCAGCTACTCAGGAGGCTGAGGCAGTAGAATTACTTGAGTCCAGGAGTTTGAGGCTGCAGTGAGCTATGATCACACCACTGCATTCCAGACTGGGTAACAGCGAGTCTATCTGGAGTGCAGCGTCTCTAAAACAAAACAAAAAACCCAAAATATAAACAGTAAGGACTATGAGGTATGTATAGGATATTAATAGCTGAAGAATATTTTACCATGTTCAAAAACAAAATTCTTCATGTGGCTGAGAGAAGAAAAAAATGGTATGTTTGCATTCCATTTGCAGGTATTACATAAACCCATTTTAAATTAACTAAAATGCCTAGGATTTGGAGGGAAAAATTATCTCGTGCTCACATTTGAAGGTTCCTCTCAGAAATAAACCATTTAAAGAGACCACAGTACTGGTATAATTTTTTTCTGGTAGGGACAGAGGGAAACAGGTGGTCTACCACCTTTCAAAATTCAGTCACATGTTCTGAATAGAAAGGACAGTTGCATGTGACATTAAAACAAGGCTTTCTGAAGCAGTAATCCCCAACCTTTTTGGCATCAGAGACTGGTTTCAAGGGAGACAATTTTCCACGGAGTTGGGTGGGGGGATGTTTCGGGATGAAACTTCCACCTCAAGTCATCATTAGTTAAGATTCTCATAAGGAACGCACAACCTAGATTCCTCGCATGTGCAGTTCACAATAGGGTTCACACTCCTATGAGGATCTAATGCGCTGCTGACCTGGCAGGAGGCAGAGCTCAGGTGGTGATGCTCGCTTGCCTGCCGCTCGCCTCTTGCTATGTGGCCTGGTTCCTAACAGGCCATGGATTGGTACTGGTCCAGGGTTTGGGGACTCCTGTAACGAAAGGAAAACAAGATTCTTAAATCTTTACAGGAAGGAGGAATGGAATGGAAAATAAAGCAAGTTGTATACTAAATGATGTTAAAAATCCCTTTGTCACCTTTAAAATATTGCAAGCAGAGAGGAAAAAAATATTAAAACCAACCATTTTACTTTCTTATTTGTAGATAATGCCTGCCTTATGAGAATGTTGTTTCTTTTAAAGATTCCAAAAGAACCATATAAAAACTTAGTAATGACTTAATTGTTCACATATTCTAGTGACATCAGTACTTTTTCAGGAAATAATGTGGAAAGGTTGGCACTAGAAGTTGACATAAGAATTAGTTTAGCCAGGTGCAGTGGCACATGCCTGTAGTCCCAGCTCACAGGAGGCTGAGGCAAGAGGATTGCTTGAAGCCAGGAATTCTGGGCTATTATAGTGTGCTCTGCTGATAGGGTGTCTACACTAAGTTCGGTATCAACATGTTGATCTCCTGGGAGTGGTGGACCTGCTCAGGCCAGAAATGGAGCAGGTCAAAATTCCCGTCCTGGTCAGTAGTGTTATCGCCCCTGTGAAGAGCCACAGCACTCTAGCCTGGGCAACATAGTAAGACCCTGTCTCACATAAAAAATAAAATAGGCCGGGCGCGGTGGCTCAAGCCTGTAATCCCAGCACTTTGGGAGGCCGAGATGGGCGGATCACAAGGTCAGGAGATCGAGACCATCCTGGCTAACAGGGTGAAACCCCGTCTCTACTAAAAAATACAAAAACCTAGCCGGGCGAGGTGGCGGGTGCCTGTAGTCCCAGCTACTCAGGAGGCTGAGGCAGGAGAATGGCGTGAACCCGGGAGGCGGAGCTTGCAGTGAGCTGAGATCCGGCCACTGCACTCCATTCTGGGTGACAAAGCGAGACTCTGTCTCAACAACAAAAATAAATAAATAAATAAAAAATAAAATAATAAAAATGAAAAAGAGAATTAGTTTAGATCTCTTGATAATTTAAACAGTAATCTAAATTATAGGGTTTAGGTGGAGTTAATCTCTGCAAGTCCTGAGGCGCTATACCCAAGGTGCTTGGCCCTACCAGGAATGCACTCTTGCTTACATGTGTTTCAAATCTAAATCCCATCATTTAGTTTTTTCCTATTTAGGCTGTGGGATGGTGTGTTTATTACAATGATTGAAACCTGTGCCTTATTTGAATTACTAGTTATTCAAAACACACTTTTGGGTTTAGTGCCCGGTACAGTACTCCTGTAAGTACAGCGTACTCCTGTAAGACTTAACTCTCATTGATTCCTAGAGAATTGTTTTTGATACGGTCTTGGTCTGTCATCCAGGCTGGATGGAGTGCAGAGGCACAATCTCGGCTCACTGCAACTTCTGCCCCGCTGGGCTCAAGCAATCCTCCCACCTCAGCCTCCTGAGTAGCTGGTACCACAGGCACCCACCATCATGCCCAGCTATTTTTTTTGTATTTTTGGTAGAGATGGCGGGGTGCTTGAGGGGGGGACGGGGGGAGCAGGTGGGGTACGGGGGTCAGCGGGGGGAGTGTCCTCACGGTGCCCAGGCTGGTGTTGAACTCCTGAGCTCAAGCAGTCCACCCACCTCGGCCTCCCAAAGTGCTGGAATTACAGGTATGAGCCACCATATCCAGCTGTTTTAACTTGATTTAACTTCCAATCATTAATATTTACATAAGACCCATTTGCAAAACTACCTTCTTTACATTATCTTCTTTTGGTTTTAGGAAACAAAAAGTAGCTCAAGTTTATTGTGTCCTAGACTAAATAACACAAGTAGCTAACACTACATTACACTGCATATCTGATATAAAAACGCAGTACACATATTTCTAGACTTTGTTCATTTATCCCTAGGCAGAAAATACTCATAATAGATTTGGAATAAAATTTCCTTCTCAAAAAGCTTAAACTTCAAATAGAAGTGATAAATGAGAAAGAATGATTGGGTTGCAGAATTTTCAAAAGCCTAAAAAGAGCCTGGGCATGGTGGCTCACACCTGTAATCCCAGCACTTTGGGGGGCCGAGGTGGGCAAATCACTTGAGGTTGGGAGTTTGAGACCAGCCTGACCAACATGGTGAAACCCTGTCTCTACTAAAAACACAATAACTAGCCGGGTGTGGTGGCATCTGCCTGTAATCCCAGCTACTTGGGAGGCTGAGGCAGGAGAATCGCTTGAACCTGGGAGGCGGAAGTTGCAATGAGCCGAGATAGCACCACTGCACTCCAGCCTGGGCGAGAACAGGGCGAGACTTCATCTCAAACAAAACAAAACAAAAAAACCCAGAAAGCCTAAAAACAGATTCCAAGAAGTTGTAGCAAAGAGGTAGTTTGTTCCAATATACAGCACAGTCATACACAGCACTTTGCAACTTACCAAGGAAAACGTTAAACGTGGCAAGACAATACTACCCTCTAGGGGCAGAATTTTTATTTTCACAACTTCTCAGCAAAGGATGAATGAAAGGATGAACTAAACAGTTAATAGCAGGCTAATTATTCAAGATTGAACAATCCTTTCTCTTTCCACATTCTCTTGGTGTAAGCACTTACATGATTGACTACAGAAGCTGGGAAAGACACCTGACCAGTACATTTTGGTTACTTATGAAAATAATTCTGATACAAGGGTGGAGAGATAAAAATTTGAAATGAACTTCATAAAACTTAGAATTTATATATGGATTTTTATTTCTATTTTTATTACAGACTTACTATTCTAATTTTTTCCCCATTTTGGGAAAAAAGTTCAATGACAGAAATTCCCAGTCCCTTCACACATATGAGGTGCCTGTGTGTTTAGTTTATCTGCTTAGATAGAAATTATTACAGAATTCATAAAACAGGAAATGAGCATTATAAACCAGTTACTAACTGTAGAATATTTTGGTTTCCTCTGCCCCCTGCCCTGCTCTAAACCCTACTTCACTGGGTTTCTGCATTTTCTCCATCCTTTTTCCCAGATTAACCTGTTCATTTATTGACTTCTGTCAAGTTCTAGAAAATGAGATCAAAGACTGATAGCTGGATGTTCTCCTATCTTAAAATGTTAGGGAAACAGTTTGTTAAAAGCATGTTACTCTTTAGTCCTAAGTATTGAGCAGTCATTGTCCCTCAGGCCAAAATGCCAGCCACTTTATTTCCCTACTTTTTAAAGACTTAATTAGCCATCAGCAGTTTGTAGTAGAGCTGGCTTTCTTAATACAAAACAGTTTATTATTTTTTAATTGGCAGGCTCTATTGTATCTTGGAGTGTTTTTCTCTAATTTTATATTGAAGTGAAAAATAGGAAGAACATAAAATTTGCTACATAGATAATTTTGGAGATGTTCTATTTTAAACATTGATAACAGTATAATTTAATTCCATATTTTGAAATATATAAAAATATATACAACTAAAATGGTATCTAAAACAGAAACCTATGAGTGCTCGCTCCAAACAATAAGGCAAATAAGTGAAGAGCTCAGGTAATGGTGTTATTCTTGAGGACACAAAGCCTGGATAAAACTAGATTACCATAAATAGTATAGAAGTTGAAGAAATCAACACAGTAACTAGAATTAATTTAGAAAAAATTAAGAAAAGGTTGGACATATACCATAAGTAATAGAAATAAAACCTATCAGAGCAACAAACGGAAAAAACACACAAAAGCAAGTTTGTGTCCTCAGTGCCAAGGATTAGAGGCAGATGAAGTACTGACTGAATAGAGGGAATACTAAGAAGTCCCAAGAGACAATGAGTGTCTTAAATCAGGAAGCGGAGAGTGAATAAAGGCAATCTCATGAAAGGAAGGGAGAAACTGTAATCCTGCCCACTCCCTCTTGCCAGGGTTATCCAGAATCAATGTTTACCTATGAGAATTGTGTTTTTAAATAGTTTTTAAATTTTAAAAAATTTTTACATTGCTGGTACAAAAGTTTCCATTTTTCCGTCAGTGTCAGGATTTCAATGTAAGAAATAGATTTTTGTTTTGATAAAATGATTTTTGGATAAATACCCGCTGCTTCATCTACCATGTTGCTCACTTTCAGTTGGCCTTTCCCTTTCCTAACTACCCGAGTTAAGACTTTAAACTCAACTGTAAGGTAGTTCAGCCATCATAGATGGGGTTAGTGGGGGGGATAGTGGAGAGGCGGCAAGAACCATTCAAATTCAGTTCAACACTGAACAAGAAAAAACTGTAACATTGCAAATTAATACTGATATATCAATATATTTAATATACTAATCTGAATATATTAATCAGCTAATTAATGGTGAACTGATTCATAACTATCTGGAGTATTATAGGCAAGTTTCTTAACCTTTCTACACTTAAGTTTCCTTATCTGTAAAGTAATAATGGAACCCTCACCTTGCAGTGGTTGGGAGGATTAAACCTGATGATGCACTATAGCCTGGTTATATAGTATAATTGAAACTTTTGTACTAGCAATGTAAACATCTAAGATAATTTAAAAACTATTTAAAAGCACAATTCTCATAGGTTAACATTGATTCTGGATAATATATTACTGTTTTCAGCAAAACAATTAGCCATTGCTATTAACATTTTCTAATGCTTATATTTTTGGCATATGCATCTTCCTTCAATGCTCAAAAAGGAGAGGATTATGGAACCAATATTTATTAATCATTTCTTCTGCACCAGATACTGTAAACCACCCACAAGAACGGTAGGGCGCCGCACGCACCTTGGAGGGGGCCCTTCTGCCGGCCACCCGCCTCGGAGGGTTTCAGGCCAGGGCCTGATGTGGCTCATGCCTCCTCGCAGCTTCGTCGGCTGCGCAGTCATCCCACCTTGTTCGTTTCTCTCCTTCCCTCCCCGCTGGCCTTGGCTTGCCAGGGGCGCCGGGAAGCCCGACGGCGACGGTGTCGTAAAAGCGTCGCGAAGGCGTCCGCCCTTGGCGGCTCCCTGCCACCTGTATAAGTGGAGCGTGCTGGGTTGTGAAAAGTAGTATGGAGGCAGCGGTGGCAGAGTTTCTGTGTGGTTGCTGGGTCTCCATGGAGAAGCGGCTCGCCAGTGTCCCAGGCTGCTAAGCTCTCGCCGCCCGAGTCCCCGCGGCGCGGCCGCAGGGCCATGCTAGCTTTGCGCGTGGCGCGCGGCTCGTGGGGGGCCCTGCGCGGCGCCGCTTGGGCTCCGGGGACGCGGCCGAGTAAGGGGCGCGCCTGCTGGGCCCTGCTGCCGCCCGTGCCATGCTGCTTGGGCTGCCTGGCCGAACGCTGGAGGCTGCGTCCGGCCGCGCTTGGCTTGCGGCTGCCCGGGATCGGCCAGCGGAACCACTGCTCGGGCGCGGGGAAGGCGGCCCCCAGGCCAGCGGCCGGAGCGGGCGCCGCCGCCGAAGCCCCGGGCGGCCAGTGGGGCCCGGCGAGCACCCCCAGCCTGGTACGTACCGATGAGGCGGCGGCGGGCCGGCCCTGGGCTGGGGTCGCCGCCCCTGAACTCGAGTAACATGCTCTGGGTGGTGCAGCTCGGACGCTTCCGTTTCCTAACTTTTAGACTGTTCCCTGAAGAGAAGTTACTGGCAGGTCATTCGGTCGGGATGAATTTCAGGGTCACCAGCGGGGTCCACCTACGATCTCTGTGGCCAAGTTAGAAATCATCTCTCATCCCCCTTCTGTCTGCACCCGTTGCTGGAAGGGCCGCCTCTGCATATTGCATTGGTAAAGGTGGCCTTCGCTTGTCTTATTAAAAAGACTATTTTTAATTCTTTTGAAGTGAATCCCCAGTGTTTAGGCCAAGTCTCTGGGAATCTTTAGGAAGGTATACAGGCCTTTCTGTTTGCTTGTGCAAGCTTCGTTCACCATCATTTGACCTTTGGTAACCTTACACATTATAGGATGAAGGCTAATTAAACAATTTAGGTCGTAATTAAAAGATCTTTTAACCTTTAATTATAGAAAAAGATTTAAACTATTCTTGAAGTAACGGAGGGAAGTATTTGTCCACTTACCTGTTGATATGCTGCCCAGACAGAAGACACCCGAGCATGAGTGTGGGAGAGCTTTTGATGTCATGTTAGCAAGACTCATGCAATTATTACATCTTCAATTGTTATGTCTTCAGTGGCCCCTGTACTGCTTTCATCAGTTGTACAGCATGGGTTGAGGTGGCCAGATCCTGGCAGGGGTCTCAACTCCACTAATAGCTAAAGCATGTTGGGGTTTGAATGCTGGATACTTTGAAGTTGCCATATCCTGACTGAAGACCTTCCCAGAACGGCAGTAGTTGGTCGACTATGCCACAGGTTATCTGGTTGAGTAATCTGAGATTAGCTCTCCTAATGTTAACTTTGAAACTTTTACAAATTTAATGATTACAAATTAATGAGACACTTTAACTGAAATATTCTATGTGGAGCTAAAAAGAACTCCACTGTTCCAGCAACATTCGGTTCTGTTTGTTAATTCGCCAAATGAAATGATGTTTCTGTTTACAACTTTGTTTTTAATTTTGCCCTGTGGATAATTTCTGAAGTTAATTTGGGGCCCTTTTTTCTGATCTTTTGCTTACTGCTTTTTCGCAACCATGTGCAACCTTCTCCCCTCCCACTCTTCCCTTTGAGTTGCTGTAACCTTTGATCAGTATTTGACTTATTCTCTACCATAGTCTGGTCAACAGACTTACCTTTTTTCTCTGGACTCTGAAACACTCTGATATTTGAACTTGAATTTGGGATGTATTCCAAGAATGTTTTCGTTGTATAATGTGGATTACTTTCAGTAAAAGATCTCAGAATAGAGGTTTGTATTGCTTCTTGTTTTGTGATTGCTCTTCTGATAATGTGAAGTTTTTCTGTAGCTTTCAATGACAGTAGTCTGCCACCTCACCCCAGGGATAACTACTTAATTATCCCTCCAAGCTAAGGTGCTTTCTTGCTGGGTTTCTTTTATAAACACAGACATAGTGTCTTTAGAGAATCCTTTTTTTTTTTTTTTTTTTAACAGGATAGTTCATAGAATTTTAAAAGATATCTTTAGAAATGGACTTTGCCAACTTTTTTACAACCAAAATTAAGATTCAGGCAAGTTGGCTAGTACTGATTAAGAAAGAGGTTAAATGGGGTTCTAGTGAAGAGAAAATCCCATGGGGTAGAATTGGCAGGCTTGACTCAGTGGAGAAAAAAAATCTAGGCTTTAGGGAAAGGCGTTTTCTTGTCTTTATTTCTGTACCCTGTTGTGCAGGTTGTCTTAGCTCCACGGGGCTGATGCTTTTCAAAGCTCAAATACCCTCTCATGAGTCAGATTCTGTTTGGCAAGAAGGGGATGTTCTTCAGACAGCTGCCGAAGAGCTCTTTTGTTAGTGCCAACTTCAGCCAGCTTGGCTCCAAAAGAAGTGTCAAGGAATCGCAAAGCCCCCAGATGGGAACTGTGAAAGCCCTTGGTTTTTAGTTGAGGATCTTAACATTTCCATGACTGTTTTGAACAAATTTACAAAATTTCTCCATTTCCAAATATCACAATCTCTATTCCTATCTCCATTTTCTTCTAGCGGTTCTCTGACTTAGTGATGAGGTTATAGAATTCAATCTTTTTTTGTTCTCTTCGTTCATACCTCCATACACTGTATTAGCGTTCTTTAGATATGTGTAAGGGAGTGAGGGAGATTCTTTGCAGTTAATATTTCAAGGTGAATGCCTGGAGTTGATAATTTGGCTTTTTTTCCTGACACTTTTACTTGTAAGTAGACACTATTTGTCTACTTAGAAGATCTTCCTGAAGTTTCACCTTTAAAAGCAGAGTATTAAAAGTTCCGAGTTCTTCCAATGAAGTTATATGTGAAAAGCTTAGCTTATATGGCAGATAATGCATGTGTTCTGTCTTCCCTCTCTTAAGAAAACCTATAATAGGCCAGGTGTGGTGGCTCACGCCTGTAATCCTAGCACTTTGGTCGGCCAAGGCTGGCGGATCACAAGGTCAGGAGTTCGAGACCAGCCTGGCCAACACAGTGAAACTCCGTCTCTACTAAAAATACAAAAATTAGCTGGGTGTGGTGGCAGGTGCCTGTAATCCCAGCTACTCGGGAGGCTGAGGCAGGAGAATCACTTGAACCCGGGAGGTGGAGGTTGCAGTGAGCTGAGATCATGCCCCTGCACTACAGCCTGGGTGACAGAACTAGACTCCGTCTCAAAAAAAAGAAAAGAGAAAAGGAAACCTGTAATATGTAAGATGCCTTACTCCGTGTTTGGGTACATGATACATCTTCATCTTTTGTATTCTTTTTTTTTTTCTTTTTTTTAAAAAAAATTGAGATGGGATTCTCTCCATGTTTCCCAGGCTGGTCTGTAATTCCTAGGCTCAAGGGATCCTCCTGCCTTGGCCTCCTGAAGTGCTGGGATTACAGGCATCAGCCACCATGCCCAGCCATCTTCTGTATTTTTGAAAGAAGATTTTAGGGAGATATCTGTAAAAAGAACTGAATGGATTTTAAAATTCAATTTAATGTACTAAATTTAAAGTTTATGCAGCTTCTGACTGAAGCTGATGAAGTATATTTTTCTAATGTATATAGTTATTCAAAGTATGAATTCATAGTATTTTATTTAAATTTTGTTGTCTTTGTGTTTCAGTATGAAAACCCATGGACAATCCCAAACATGTTGTCAATGACGAGAATTGGCTTGGCCCCAGTTCTGGGCTATTTGATTATTGAAGAAGATTTTAATATTGCACTAGGAGTTTTTGCTTTAGCTGGGCTAACAGATTTGGTAAGTTGTAAATGCACTCCCAGTTTGCTGTCCTTCCAAATGCTCATCTGTACTACTAAGTTGAAATAGTATAGCCTTAGCTTGCTTTTCCTTGGGAGGAAATCCTCAAGATGAATTTGATGTAGTACTTTTTGTGAGGACTTTGTCTTTAGCATCTATATGGGATTTTTTTTTTTTTTTTTTCATATGATTTCAGGGAGGAAGCGAAGGTTGTAGGGAAGTAAAAGAGGGGATACTTTGCACTCTTGGTTTTTAAGAGTGAAAGAAACACCCTTAGAAATTTCCAAAGAGCTGAGTGCTTGCTTTAGGGATAGAAATAAGGGAGAGGAGATCTGAGATGACTTTTCTATGTATTGTGATAAAGAGGAGTACTCTGATCTGCAATTGGTTTTCCTAGCGGAGAGGGAAACTGGACCAGTTGTTAGGACCCCGGGAACTAGGATGTAACCAGGGAGCATGTAGAACTCATAGCTTTGCTCAGGTTTCATGCTAGCAGGAGGCTGTAGGTACCCCCACAGATTTATTTTCTGATCTCTGCTCTACTCCCCTCTGGCTGCCCTGCAGAATGCTCTGGGCTGACAATTGAACATCCTTCCTTCTTCTCCTCCCTCAGCAGATGGACAAAGAAGAGAAACTCTCCTTGATACCACAATGTTAGTTTTGATAGAGGAGAGGAGAATTTATTCAAATGATCTCAAATTAGAACTGGAAAATAATTTTATAACAAAAGGCTACGTTAAATAGGCTTTTGTGGACTGGCTAGCCATCATCATGTATGACATTATTTGTATTACCAACTTTATTTCATGAAAGTTTTGAAATGCCTTATAAAACTGGCTGGACACAGTGGCTTACACTTGTAATTCCAGTGCTTTGAGAGGTCAGGAGTTTGAGACCAACCTGCACAACATAGCAAGAGCCTATCTCTACAAAAAATTTAAAAATTGGCATGGTTGCACACGCCTGCAGCCCTAGGTACTCAGGAGGCTGAGGCAGGAGGATTGCTTGAGCTCAGGAGTTCAAGGCTGCAATGAGCTGTGATCTCACCACTGTGCTGTAGTCTGGGTGACAGAGCAAGACCTTGTCTGTTAAAAAAACAAAAAAAAAAGGGAAAACTTCATGCTGTATAAAAATGTAGTTGAGGGAAGTGTGGAAAAGATGAGGGAATAATTTTAAACCAGGGCGAAGTTAGGAGAAATAGATACATTATATTCAGGTACAAGGTTGGTCTGAGATCTATATGAGCATCCAGACAGGCGGTGCTTTGGTGCCTCTTCAAACTAATTTATGTTTGAAAAGCTTTGATCAATTTTGCTCAATATTTATTGAGTGAGATTTGAGAAAAACTAGTTTTATATTAATAAAAGTTGCATGGCATCTTTCTTTGTAACATCAGCCGTTGTCTTTGAGGTTCATAGAAACAAAATTCCACGTGCCTAGTAGCAGAAGCATTGGTAGGCAACATAGAATTAACTGAAGATTTTGGAGTGCAGACAGAAGAGAGCATTTGCACTGTTACATGGCATTTCCAAACCTGCTTCAAACGTAGTCTCTCAAATTGGCTTTACCTCTCTTTTTCCAGAGTTTAGCTTCTACTAATATTTGTCACCGCCTCTTCCCATTCTCACAATCCTTCTCCTTTTGTCTCTCCCTTTTTTTTTTTTTTTTTTTTTTTTGGAGACGGGAGTCTCACTCTGTCGCCCAGGCTGGAGTGCAGTGGCGTGATTTTGTCTCACTGCAGCCCCTGCCTCTCAGGTTCCAGCAGTTCTGCCTCAGCCTCCCGGGTAGCTGGGATTATAGGCACGCACTACCACGCCTGGCTAATTTTTGTGTTTTTAGTAGAGACGGGGTTTCACCATGTTGGCCAGGCTGGTCTCAAGCTCCTGACCTCAGGTGATCCACCTGCCTCGGCCTCCCAAAGTGCTGGGATTACAGGCATGAGCCACTGCACCCGGCCTGTCCCTTCTTTTCTCTCAAAGCCTCCACTCATTTTCAATATTGTCTCCAAGTCTGTCAAAGGCCGTTACACTGGTAACAGTTTTTTTTTTTTTTTAACGTAACAGACAAGATCTTTTTCAGTTACTGTAGTCTCCTTTTTTGTCTGCTCCGTTTTTTTTTTTTTTTTCTTTTAAGCTGCCACATGAGATTGCAGTATTAATGGAATGTTAGAGAGGCCCCATTAACATTTTTCTAAATATATAACATGATGTTTATGGAAACCTGAGTTAACTGGTGCCACATTTCACATTGGTTCCATGGAGATTTTAGTGCCTTTCGATTGGCCACTGGGAGGTGGCCAGACTCATCAATTTAAGCCGGAGAATGACAAAGTCTGATTGCATTGTGCATGGAAAATGGATTATAGACAGGTAAGAGTAGAAGCAGAGTAACTGATTAGGGGCTCACTGTGGTCTAGCAAGAGTGGAAGCAGAGTAACTGATTAGGGGCTCACTGTAGTCTAGCAAGAGTGGAAGCAGAGCAACTGATTAGGGGCTCACTGTGATCTAGCAAGAGTGGAAGCAGAGAACTGATTAGGGGCTCACTGTAGTCTAGCAAGAGTGGAAGCAGAGTAATTGGTTAGGGGTTCACTGTGATCTAGCAAGAGTGGAAGCAGAGTAACTGGTTAGGGGCTGACTGTGATCTTGCAAGAGTGGAAGGAAAGTAACTGGTTAGGGGCTGACCGTGATCCATGGCAGCAGTGGTAGGAACTTAGACTGTGGTTGGAGTTTGGAGTTGGAGAGAAGTATGTGGGTTTGAGATATATTTTAAAGACGGAAGTAATATGTTGATGGATTAGATGTGGAGTGACAGTAGGAAGAGTCAAATATGAATACTAGGGTGTTACTTTAAAAAAAAATTCTCTTCTAAAACCAGGTTCATGGAAATGACATTTTCTGTGATGGGCAACACTGGAATAGGGCAGAGTTTAAGGGAAAATACTAAGAATTCTGTTGCTTATCCACATAGAAGTATCATTTGGGCAGTTTAGTAGTTTGGAGTTGGAGGAAGTCATCGTTATAGAGAGAAATTTGGGAGCTGTCAGATATAGATGGTTGGATCTGGGTAAAATCATCCAGACTGAGGTAACAGAAATGAAGGGTCAGAGAAATGAGCAACAAGTAGAGCACCAGAAAAGAAGCCAGTCAGGAACCTTGGGAAGGAATAGCTGGCGAGGAAGGAATAAAATTAGGCAGTGAGATTTCCCAGGAAGTGGAGAAAGTGCTTCAGTTGTGTCGAGGTCGTTACTCTAAAAATGCGGAATTCGTTGGTGACCTTTATGAGCTTCACCTCTGGAGGGGTGGGGATTATTGGAGTGGGTTGATGAACAGATGTGAGATGGTAATGACATTGGATGTTCCTTTGAAGCAGTTTTGCCTTGTAGGGAAATACAGAAATAGGATCACAGAAGGGTCTTTTAAAAAGATATGTATTGGGGAATTCTATCTATCTATCTATCTATCTATCTATCTATCTATCTATCTATCTATCTATGTATCTAATCCTGTATGTAAAAATATATATGTTGGAGTATATGTATATACAGGGAAATTTTTCTTTGGTCTTTTTTTTTTTTTTTTTTTTTTGAGATAAGTCTCGTTGTGTTGCCCAGGTTGGCCTTGAACTCCTGGCTTCAAACAATCCTCCCACCTTAGCCTTCCAAGTAGTTGGAACTATAGGTGTGCCACTGTGCCCAGTGAATTTTTGTTGTTAGTTAAGTGATTAATTAAATGATCAGGTAGAGAGATTAAATGAAAGGGAGAGATTGATGATGCAAGGCGAGATGGGGAAGAAGGGAGGCAGGTCACAGAAGGTGACAGGGCATGGTAACGGATGAAGGAAAGCAGAGAGAATGAATAGAGGCAGGTAGGTGGAGGATTTGATGATGGGAATATGAGGACGGGCTGACTACATTTTTCTTTTTTCTTAAGGAAAATACAGACATGACCTTGTGCGAAAGAGATGGAGTTAGGTCTGAGGTGAGAGCAGAGACAGTGTGAAAGAGACAATGTGAAAAGAGAGGGTAAATATAGTAAGCAAATGTGGGATTGCTAGGCAGTATTGGGTGCCCATGGGAGATTTGTGGTCCCCAGTTTGAAGTGAGACCAGTCTTCCCATTTGTGTGTTTTCCTTAAGCACTGTTCAGCTCTTAGGTGCAGGCCCAGAGTACATGGAGAGTTGTTTTTAAGCAGGGTTGAAGGAGAGTGGGGTGAAGGGGAGTTACAGATGTTTGTAAAGGAATGATGTTGATGTCCTTGTAATCTAGTGTGGGTTAGAGGAATAGTGAAGATGAGAGGGTGATGATGGTGAAAAAGTGAAAGGTTAAGTTCCCTGAGGTCAGAAACTGAACTAAACCTGATCTTCCAAGGTCCCAGCTCCTCAGGCTAGGTACTTTTCTGTTCGTATGCTTAAGAAGAAAATAGATTTTTTTCAGTTGCGATGGTAATAGCTAGTAACTGCTTTTTTTGAGGATTTACTAAGTGTTGAGTGCTGAACAAGTATTAATCACATTATGTGCTGAAGACAACCACCCTTTTGAGGTAGTTAATTTATCTCTGTTTTACAGATGAGGAAACTAAGGCTTAGTCAGGTCAAATAACTTATACAAGATCACACAGCTAGTAAGTGGCAGAGCCAGGACTTGAACAGCTTTTGTTCTGCTACAAAGACCACATTTTTTTTACCATGGTCCTGAACTCCTGCTGTCTCCTCCAACTCATTGGAGTACTTGAGATATGGACAACTTATTTGTTCTTTAAAATGAACCATGATTAATTATGTCTAAATTAATCTTTTTTCCCCCTTAGAAATAGTATTAGGGAACTCAAACATTTGTTGAAACTTGAAGTTAAATGAGTAAAAGCCAGGAAGGGACTTGGATAAACCAGAAAATACGTGCCTTGTTTAATGTGGATAGACAATACTTTTCAGTCCATTTTGTGGCCCCAGAGTGGCCAGACCCCTCCCTTCTCAAGTTAGGATGGAGATCTGGGTTTTTATGGGAAGAATTGAATACTTAAATGTAGATAACTAATTACAGTTTTTAAAAGCTCTGGTAGATCAAACAGAACCAGCTTGCAGGCCCCATTTGGCCCACTAGCAACTAGATGTGACTTATCCTTTAAATATAGTTTATTTTTATCACAATAATATAAAAATAAATAATTTAAGTATCAGAATTTTAACTAGGTCAGGTAAAGAGGATTGAGTTTTCTACTCAAATGTGGGTAATGCTGATACAGTCAGAATAAGGAATAAACAGTGGTATTGAGCAAAATAAATTGAAAAACAGAAAAATGGTAAGTTTTAACAGAGTTGAATTATATTACTCTAGTCCAGGTTCTGCCATGCATGCTTTCTTTGAGTTTTCTTTGGGTTCTTTATAGCTTTAAATACATCACTAACCATATCTTTAAATGTGTGTTGGGTTCATCCACCAAAGGGGCCTTGTGAAAATACTGAGAAATAACCAGAAGGCCTTGAGGGGGAAAGAAAATAAATGTGCATTTCTTTTAAGACCAGTTGCTAATTTAAAAGCAAAATGTATACCAGTGAAAGAATGAGAATGTTTGGGGGTAAGAAACAGAAGAGATTTTGTTAACATTTTATGAGGTTATAATTGTTATTCTGGCATATCTTAAGCTTCAGAATATCTACTCTGTTCCTGTTATGACATTTATATAAAAAAAAAACTTCTATTTTCAGTTGGATGGATTTATTGCTCGAAACTGGGCCAATCAAAAATCAGCTTTGGGAAGTGCTCTTGATCCACTTGCTGATAAAATACTTATCAGTATCTTATATGTTAGCTTGACCTATGCAGATCTTATTCCAGGTAAGAACGCGTCATGCGTACTTTTGAATAGTACAGGGAAGAATGACATTAGTCAGCTTAGGATTTCTCTTGAGACACAAATAATTTTTGTTCCAAAAATATAGTTTTCAACTTTAAACTGTTTTCCTAATTTTAAACTGTTGAACTGTTTTATTTGTCAAACTACTTATGGATTTTAGAATTTATGTCCTTGTTTTACTAGTAAAATCAGTTGCTTTCCTAGTAGGATTGTTTAAAATTAAAATCGAACAAATATTTCACAGTGCCAATTCATATTACTCTGAAATTTTTTGGTGCTATATTATATATTTTTAGTGCCTAGCTTTTTGAAAGCAATTTAGTTTTCTTATGTTTATTATCTTTATTAATATCATTTAATCATAATAAGTGAGAACTCTGAAATCCTGAAGATGTCTATAAAATTTCACATTATGTAGACCCTATTAGGCAATTTTTAAATCATACATATAGTTTGTACATTATATGAATACTTTTTCTCATAAGATTTTATGATTTTTTGCTTTGTATTTTGCATGTGCTTTTCTGATTGTTCATTTTCTACTTCAGTTGTATTTCTCAGTTGTTCTCCCTCAGACGAAGTTAAACTGTTTTTTTCCCCAAGAGCTAGGAATCATATCTGATCACACTGGGACTTCCCTTCACTGTCAGTCTAAGTGTTTGCATTTTTGAGGTTTAGGAAAAGAAAAAAAAGGAAGAAAGAAAGAAATCGTATCTTAGAACAAAGAAGCTGCCACATGGTCCCTCGGTATCATGTTGTTATTGACACTTGGTAGAAAGAAGTATAGTGGCGTTTCAGTCTAGTGTAGTCCCCTCCAACTGAAATTATTTTTCTTTCTTGCTTTTAGTCTTCTAAGTTCTCGTACCAAAATAAAAAATAAATTGGACTAATGTTTACTTTTATGTGCTTCTTTGAAAGTTAGATTGAAGTGTGTATGTGATTGGGGTGTGTGTAAGTTTTCTTGCCTCGGCTGGTCTCGAACTTCTGGGCTCAAGCGATCCTCCCACCTCAGCCTCCCAAAGTGACTGGATTACAGGCTTGAATCACCTTGCTTGGCCCCTCCCATTTTTTCATAGTTACGTTGTATTTTGATGTATTGTTTTACAAAGGTTGGCCAGTTATTTTTCTATTGAACATAGAAATTGTTTCCAGGTTTTTTGGAATTATGAGTAACGTTGCTGTGAGTTTTACTTATATAATTGGTGTAGGTTGCTTTCCAAGCTGAGACTTCCCTTCACTGGGAATCTTAGAGTTTCCATTTTCTTTCTTCTGTGTTGAGTCTATTTTTCCAGGCTCCCTTGTCTTCCTTTGCATTAAGTTACTCTGTAGAAGGATGGAGTGTGGCAGCCAGATTTTTAGAGGTCTTAGACATCTCAATGTCTGTATTTTGTCTTCCATACATGATTGACAGTTGAAGTAGACATTACTTTTTTTAATCTTTTTTCTTTTTCTTTTCTTTCTTTTTGAGACAGGGTCTCACTCTGTGACCCAGGCTGGAGTGCAGTGGCACAGTCTCAGCTCATTGCAGCCTTGACCTCCCAGCTCAAGCAATTCTCCCACTTGAGCCTCCCAAGAACTTACCACCACATGCACCACCACACCTGACTAATTTTTCTATTTTTTGTAGAGAGAGGGTTTTGCCACATTGCCCAGGCTGGAGGCATAATTTTTAAATTGCAGATGATTTTAATTTGGAATTGTGAAGACCCTCTTCCATAGACTTGGAGATTCCAACTTGCTATGGAGCAGTCTCTTATCATTCTGATACGTTTTCCTTTACATCTGATCGTGTTTTATATTGGAAAGCTTTTAGGATTTTAAGAAAATGTGATTCCCAATTGATGTTTTCTTTAAAAAGTTATCTCTCTTAATTCATTTTCTAATGTTTATATCGCTACCTAGTTATCCCAGCATATTTTATAGAAAAATAGGTATTTTCAGACTCAGAGCAAAGTCATTTCTAAATTGTTTTCTTCTCCATTAATTTGTCTGTCTTTGCATCAGTGGCACCCTTCTTACTGCTTTGCTAAAAATCTTGCTATCTGGTAGAGCAAGTCCTTTCCACTTTGGATATTCTTAGCCCTTTCCATTTGTTATAAATTTTAGAATCAACTTTTCCAAGAATCAGCAATTTTCCAGAGAAAAATCTGTTCGGATTTTGATTGGGATTGCAATGAACTTATCTGTTTGGAGGAATTTGCATCTTTACAGTTTTAAGTCTTCCAGTCCACAGACATGCTGTATCTACTCTATTTAGGTCTTCTTTAGTATCTGTCAAAGTTTTATAGTTCTCTCCAGAAAGATAATAAACATTTTTGTTAGACTTACTCCTAAGTACATGATAGTTCTTGGTGCTTTTATGAATGGTAGCTTTTAAATTTCATTTTCTGGCCAGGCACAATGGCTTACCCACCTTGTAAGCCAGCACTTTGTGGGGCTGAGGTAGGCGGAGATCAGGACTTCAAGAGTAGCCTGGCCAGCATGGCGAAACCCCGTCTACTAAAAATACAAAAATTAACCGTGTGTAGTGGCATGTGCCTGTAATCCCAGCTACTCAGGAGGGTGAGGCACGGGAATGTCTTGAACCTCGGAGGCAGAGGTTGCAATGAGCCGAGATAACATGTCTGCACTCCAGCCTGAGTGACAAAGTGAGACTCCGTCCTCAAAAAAAAAAAAAAAAATTTATTTTCTAATAACTCCATGTTCATATGAAAAAGTCGGTACTATTTCTAATGTTGATTGTTGTGTCTAGTGAAACTTGCTAACTGGTATTCTAACAATATACATATAAATTCGCTTGGATTTTTTACATGCTTAATTATGTCTTATATGTAATTAATGACAATGTATTTCTTCTTTTCCAATCCTTTTACTTTTTGTTTCTTTTACTTGCCTTACTGCACTGAGTGGTACAGTGTTGGCAAGGAGTAGTGTCAATGTCTTGTTCCCAATCTCATAGAAAAGCCTTTAGTGTTTCACTATTAAAGATGATGTTTGCTGTTGGTTTTTGTAAGTATCCTTTTTCAAGTTAAGAAGTTCACTTCTGTTGGGAGTTTAAGAGTTTTTCTCACAATTGAGTACTGAATTTTTTTGTGTTTTTTGCAGAGATGCGGTTTTGCTATGTTGCTCATGCTGATCTTGAACTCTTGGCCTCCCAGAGTTCTGGGATTATAGGCATAAGCCACCACCCCTGGCCTGGATATAAATTTTGTCAAACTCCTTTTGTGTATTACTATGGTCGTATTGTTTTTCCCTTTAGCTGTTCATGTGTGGTGAATTACACATGTTAATGCAATATTAGTTCTAATGTTAAAACAACCTGCAATTCCTGTTATAAATCCAACATTGCCATGATATATTATGAAAAAATTGCTGGATTTGTCTTGCTAATATTTTGTGGAAGATTTCAAATTTTAATTCATGAGATTGGTTTGGAATTCTTCATATATTCTTGTTAAGTTTTCATATCAGATTTATAATTAGCCTCATAAAATGAACTGGGAACTTTTTTTTTTCTTCTGTTCTTGGAAGATGTTTCATTATGAATATTTCTACTTAAAAGTTTGGTAGAATTTGTTAAAGCCATTGAGGCCTGGAGTTTTCTTTAGGGAAAAATTTTGAAATAGCTAATTCATTTTCTTTAATTGTTAACAGGATGATTCAGGTTTAAAGTATATCTTTTTTTTTTTTTAACCTTCAGCCAACTCACTCCATATTGTATCTTTTGACCAGTTTTTAAGTTGTGATGTTTTTCTCGGAATTTGTCCATTTGATCTACATTATAAAAAATTTATCATATGGTATTTATGGTATTCTCATTAACTTTATTGACTTTCTACTCCTTGTGGAGCAGGGCTACCCCATAGGTAGTGTGCCCAGAATAGCTCTCATTAACCTTTTGTTGTCTATAGGATATGTAGTAATGTCCTTCTTTTCCTCTTGATTATTTTTTATCCCTTTTTTTATTTTTTTAATCTTTTTTTGCCAGAGGTTTGTCAGTTTTATGAATCTTTAAAAAGAACTAAGTTTGGGTTTTGTCAAGCCTCTCTGATATGCTGTTTACTGCTTCATTAAATCTTGCTGTTTTATTTTTTCTTCTTCAGGTTTTCTTTGCTGTTCCTTTTCTAATTTTTTTTTCTTTTTTTCTTTTTTTTTTTTTTGAGTGCAGTGGCCTGATCTCGGCTCACTGCAACCTCTGCCTTCTGGGTTCATGCTATTCTCCCGCCTCAGCCTCGTGCGTAGCTACGATTACAGTCCTATGCCACCATACTCGGCTAGTTTTTTTGTATTTTTAGTAGAGGTGGGGTTTCACCATGTTGGCCAGGCTGGCCTCAAACTCCTGACCTCAGGTGATCCTGAAGTGATCCTGACCTCAGGTGCCTCTGCCTCTCAAAGTGCTGGGATTACAGGTGTGAGCCACCATGCCTGGCTCTAAATTCTTTTAATCGATTCTGTCTAGAAATAAAATGGAGATTCTTATGTAATTAAAAATTTTTAGTAACTTTTTTTAAAAAAGGAAACATGAAAATTGATATATTTTATGTAATCCACTATCAAAAATATTATCATTTTAACCTAAATCAGTAAATTAATGAGAATTTTTTCCTATCACACCTTCAAAGTCTAGTGTGTATTTTGAACTGTGCAGCTATAGGTGGCTACTTGTTATTCAGCTTTTCTAAAGATTGCATATAAGACTATATATTTTCCTCTAATTACCACTTTAATTGCATCTCCTATGTTGGTTTTAGTGTGTCATTGTCCAGTATACAATATTTTCCTATTTCTATTATTATTCTTTCATTGACCTGTTAGGTTAAAAATAAATATATCTTAATTTGTTGCCATTTTGGGGGGGATTTTTTAAATTATCTTTTTGTTACAATTTCAATTGTAATAACCTTGTGTTCAGAGAACATGCTCTGTGATTTCAGCCTTTCAGCCTAGTACGGTCAGATTTTATAAATATTCCTTGAATACTTGAAATGAATGTATATTCTACAGTTCTTGGGTATGATGTTCTTCATAGGTCTATTAGATCAAGTTTTTAATCCTGCTCTTTAAGTCTTCTGTTTCTTCACTGAATGTTCTTTTGCTTTTGGTTTGTTCGGCAGTTAGAGTTTCCTACTGTGTGCCTAGTTTTCCAGTATTTGTCTTGTAGTTGTGATTTTGTTTTGTATCTTTTTTTTTTTTTTTTTTTTTTGAGACGGAGTCTCGCTCTGTCCCTCAGGCTAGTGTGTAATGGCACCATCTCGGCTCACTGCAGCCTCCGCCACCTGGGTCCAAGCGATTCTCCTACCTCAGCCTCCTCACTAGCTGGAATTACGGGTGCATGCCACCATGCCCTGCTAATTTTTGCATTTTTAGTAGTGACGGGGTTTCACCATGTTGGCCACACTGGTCTTGAACTCCAGACCTCAAGTGATCTGCCCACCTCGGCCTCCCAAAGTGCTAGAATTACGGGTGTGAGCCTCCACACCTGGCCTGCTTTGTATGTCTTGAAGTTATGTTGTTAAAGTGAGTATGAATTAGAAATTGTTATGTCTTCTTGGTGAATTGAATGTTTTATTATGAAGTGACCCTCTATAGCTCTAGTAATGATTTTTACCTTAAAATATATTTTGTGGGCTATTACTTAAGCTCAGCTGGCTTGCTTTTGGTAGTGTTTGCTTGATAAATATTTTACCTTCTACAGTTCTGCATCTTTTTAGATATCACTTGTAAATAACATATATTTATGTAAATATATATGTAAATAACATATTTAAAATAAAACCCATTTTCTCTTAACCCATATCGTCTTTTAACAGAAGCATTTAACCCATTAATATTTATTGTGATTGATAGATGTTTCATTCAGTCTTTTATTTTACTTGAAGTATTTTATTTGACACATATGTTTTGTCCTTTTTAGTATTTTTAAATTGTATTTTCTTTCACTCTACTAGTTTGAAAGTTTTACAGGGTTTCCATTCGGTTTTCCTCCAGATTAAAACATTTATCTTTATAAAAATATGATCTTAATAATTCTGTACTCAGTCTGGGCATGGGAGGCACCTTAGAATACTTGAACTCCAATTATTCTCTCAGCTTAGGTTACTGTTGTCATACTTTTATATGTTCCTTAAACTCACAGATATGTTTATATAATGTTCATTTAAATTTATCTTCATATTTATTACTTTTTGTTAGTCTGTATTGTTTGATGTATTTCAGACCTCCCATGTGAGATCATTTTCCTTTTGTCTGAAGTATGTTCTTTTGGAATTCTTTTTATTGTAGGTTTACTGGTAAATTCTTTTTCTCTGAAAATGTTTTCATTTTGTCTTTATTCTTGAAGAATATTTTTGTTGTATATAGAATTCCAGGTTGGTGTTAGTTTTTCTTAGCATGTTTAAGATGTTAACTCAGTCATCCTCTTCCATTGTTGATAATAAGAAATCAGCTGTTAATCCATTTTTTTTTTTTTTTTTCCCAAGGCAAGGTCTCGCTCTGTCACCCAGGCTGGAGTGCAGTGGTATGATCTTAGCTCACTGCATTCTCTGCTTCCTGGGCTCAAGCAGTCCTCCTACCTCAGCCTCCTGAGTAGCTGGGACTACAGGTGTGTGCCCATCTCATTTTTATATGGTTTTTAGAGATGGAGTTTCGCCTGTTGCCCAGGCTGAACTTTTGAGCTCAAGCAATCTACCCACCTTGGCCTTCCAAAGAGCTCTGATTACAGGCAAGAGCCACTGCACCTGGCCATATTGCTTTTTTTGAAGGCAATTTTGTTTTCTTGTGGCTGTTTTTAAGATTTTCTTTGTCTTTTGTTTTTCTCAGTTTCACAATAATATTTCTTGTTACAAGTTTCTTTTTTATTCTGCTTGGGATTTATTGGACTTTTAAGTCTGTGGATTATATCTTGAAGTTAGTGCTAGAAAATTCTCAGCCACAATCTCTTTAAATGTTGTTGTGTATTCTTTCTTTTCTTTTGGGACTGCAATATACCTATGTTAGACGTTCTCTCTGTATCCATTACATCTCAGTGGGTTTTTTCTGTGTTCGCTCATTTTATCTTTTTGAGCTCCATTCTGGCTGTACTAATAGGTTTACTATTTTTCATTTCATTACCTCTCTTTAACCATGCCAAATCTATTTAATCTTAACTTCTATTGTATTCTCTAACTATAGAACTCCTATTTTATTCTTTTTTGGACTTGCTAAGTCATCTTTTATAGTTTTCAGTTCCATGCTGAAGTTTTCAATATTGACTTTTATCCCCTTGTACATGCTAAGCTTAGTTGTTTTTATAGACTCTGGTGATTCAAAAATCTTACATCTTTTGGTAGTCTCTTTCATTTGTCCACTGTTTCTGTTGATTCTTACTCATGGTATTTTAATTATTTGTTATTTTTTTTTTCTGTTTAGATATATTCTTTGAAAAATAATTTGGAGGAATATTTGATTCTTATGAACATGGCATTACTCACCAGAGAAGATTTTTTTGTTCTACCAGGTGCCTAGGAATGCTAACAGTCTGGGACCACATAGACCACCAGGTGATGAGACAGTCCTGGGAGTCCTGTTTTACTTTGGGCCATCTTTTCTCTCAACCCTGTAGGAATAGTCATTCAGATCCTAGCTGCAAGCTAGGAGATGGTTTATCAGAGCCCAACCTCGAGGGCTCTGGGCTTTGGCTACTGTTACCCCATCATAACTGAGCTTCATGGATTGATTCTTTTCTTTCAGATTTTCTTTTAAAAATCTTTGTCTTTTTTTTTCTTCTGAAAGATTCCCCCAACATTACCATTCCCCCCTTCTGTTGACTTTTTTTGGCTCTCATTTTGAATTTTCAGGAGTTCATGTTCTCTATCTTCGTTTAAAAAAAAAATTCTTATATCGTGGATGAATGTCATTCAGGATATCTATACATACATGCGCATACCTCATTTTTATTGCATTTCACTTTATTGCACTTTGCAAAGTGACATTTTTTACAAATTCAGAGTTTGGCAACCCTATGTCCACAAGTCTATCAGCACCATTTTTCTAACATATGTGCCCATTTTGCCTCTCTGTCACTTTTTTTTTTCTCCTGAGACAGGGTCTTGCTCTGTCACCCAGGCTGGAATGCAGTGGTATAATTATGCCTCACTGTGGCCTTGACCTCTTGGGCTCAAGGGATCCTCTTGTCTCAGTTTCTTGAGTAGCTGAGACTGCAGATGTGCGCCACCACACACCCAGCTAATTTTAAAATTTTTTATAGAGATGGGGTTTCCCTATGTTGCCCAAGCTGCTCTCGAACTCCTGGGCTTAAGTGATCCTCCCACCTCAGCCTTTCAAAATGCTGGGATTACAGGCATGAGCCACAGCACCTGGTCTCTGTCACGTTATAATAATTCTGCCAATATTCCAGACTTTGTCATTATTAAATCTGTTATGGTGATCTGTGATCAGTGATCCCTGATGTTACTGTCTAATTGCTTTGGGATGCAGTGAACCCGTGAGAGTCATCCATGAGGGTTGGAATCAACTTTTTCCAAAATCCTGTTAATCCAGAGTGAACTTTATCGAGTAATGTTGTGTATCTTCTGACTGCTCCACCAGTCTGTGGGTCCCCTATCTCTCTCCCTCTCCTCAGGCCTCCCTATTCTCTGAGACACAATAATATTGAGAATAGACCAATTAATAACCCTACAATGTGAAAGGAAGAAGTTACATGTCTCTCACTTTAAATCAAAAGCTAGAAATTATTAAGCTTAGTGAGGAGGGCATTTCAAAAACTGAGGCTGAAAGCTAGGCCTCTTGTGCCAAATAGCTAGCCAAGTTGTGAATGCATAGGAAAAGTTCTTGAAAGAAATTAAAATTGTTACTCCAGTGAACATGTAAATGTTAAGTAAGCAAAACAGCCTTATTGCTTATGGAAAGAAAGTCTGAATGGTCTGAATAGAAGATCAAGTCAGCCAAAACATGCCCTTAAGCCAAAGCCTAATCTATAATAGATGAAGGCCCTAACTCTCTTCAATTCTGTGAAGGCACAGAGAGGTGAAGAAGTTGCAGCAGAAAAGTTGGAAGCTAGCTGACCTTGGTTTGTGCAGTTTAAGGAAAAAAGCCATCTCCATAACATGGAAGTGCAAGGTGAAGCAGCAAGCACTAGTGGGGAAGCTGCAGCAAGTTATCCAGAAAATCTGGCTAATGATGAGGGTGGATACAATAAACAACAGATTTTCAATGGAGACAAAACACCCTTCTATTGGAAGAAGATGCTATCTAAAGCTTTCATAGCTAGAGAGAGGTCAGTGCATGGGCTTCAAAGAACAGGCTGATTCTCTTGCTAGAGGCCAATGAAGCCAGTGAGTTTAAGTTGAAGCCAGTGCTCATTATCATTCTGAATATGGTAGGGCCCTTAAGCATTATGCTAAATCTCCTCTTACCTGTGCTCTAGAAATGGAATAGCAAAGCATGAATGACAGCATGTCTGTTTACAACATGATGTACTGAATGTTTTAAGCCTACAGTTGAGACCTACTGCTCAGAAAAAAAAGATTCAGTTTAAAATATTACTGCTCATTGACAACACACCTGGTCACCCAAGAACTCTGATGGAGATAAACAAGAAAATTAATGTTGTTTTCATACCTACTAACACATCCATTTTTCAGTCCTTGTTATTTTGACTTTCAAGTCTTATTATTTAAGAAATACATTCCCCAAGGCTATAAGTGCCATAGATAGTGATTCCTCTGATGGATCTGGGCAAAGTAAATTGAAAACCTTCTAGAAAGGATTCACCATTCTAGATGCCATTAAGAATATTGATGATTCATGGGAGAAAGTCAAAATATCACCATTAACTGGATTTTTGGAAGAAGTTGATTCCAACCCACATGGATGATTTGAGAGGTTCAAGACTAGTGGAGGAAGTCACTGCAGATGTGGTAGAAATAGCAAGATAGCTAGAATTAGAGTGGAGCCTGAGGATGAGTGAATTGCTGCAATCTCATGATAAAAATTTCCTGAGTTGCTTCTTAAACAAAGAGGTTTTTAGAGATGAAATATACTCCTGGTGAAGATGTTGTGAACACTGTTGAAATGACAAAAAAGGATTTAAAATATTACACAGACTTAGTGGATAAGGCCGCTGCAGGACTTGGGAGAATTAACCTCAACTTTTTTTTTTGAGACAGAGTCTTGCTCTGTCACCCAGGCTGGTGTGCAGTGGCATGATCTCGGCTCACTGCAAGCTCCGCCTCCCGGGTTCATGCCATTCTCCTGCCTCAGCCTCCCAAGTACCTGGGACTACAGGCGCCCACCACCACGCCCGGCTAATTTTTTTGTAGTTTTAGTAGAGACGGGATTTCACCATGTTAGCTGGATGGTCTCGATCTCCTGACCTCGTGATCCACCCTCCTTGGCCTCCCAAAGTGCTGGGATTATAGGTGTGAGCCACTGCGCCCGGCCTTAACTTCAATTTTGAAGGAAGTTCTGTGGGCAAATGCTATCAAATAGCATTGCATGGTACAGAGAAATCTTTTGTGAAAGGCAGAGTCAATTTATGTGGCAAACTTGATTGTTGTCTTATTTTAAGAAATTGCCACAGCCACACCAGCTTTCAGCAACCACCACTCTGATCAGTCAGCAGCTGTCAACATTGAGGTAAGACCCTCTACTAGCAAAAAGATTATGACTCGTTAAAGGCTCAGATGATCATTAGCATGATTTAGCAGTAAAGTATTTTTAAATTAAGGTGTGTGTGTTTGTGTGTGTGTATGTGTATATATATATATTTAGTGCTACTACCGTACACAAAATGGATTGTAGTGTAGACATAACTTTCATGTGCACTGGGAAACTGAAAAATTCGTGCGACTCACTTTACTGCAGTATTAGCTTTGTTGCAGTGGTCTGGAACAGAGCCTTCAATATCTCTGAGGTATACTTGTATTTATTTATTTATTTATTTTTTAAAAAACCTCTGTTATTGGGTCTCTTTCCTTCAGATTCTAGTTTTTGTTTGTTTTGGCCTCTCTTTTATGGTGGAGACTTTATTGAAATGTGTGGTGATCCTTGGCTGCTAACTTATATTTGAATGCGGCATGAAAAGTTCATTGGGAGCTCCCTAGGCACTGGGGTGCAGGGCCTGAATTCTCAGTATCTTTAAGCCTATTCTGTAGATCCTAGCTCTCCATCTGCTGCTTGGGAATTATAAAGGCCTTCCCATCAGGGTTTTGGGAGCTAAGCTGTGGGAGGAGGCTGGGGTCTCATTGTTCAGTATGTAGACCTTCGCTTGATCCCTACTGCACTCCAGTGCCCCTTGGTTCAGAGAGTGGGGGTTGGTAACTTTTCCTGCAAAGGACCAGATAATAAATATTTCCTGCTTTGTGGGTAATGTGATCTCTGTCACAACCACTCAGCTTTGCTATTGTAGCGTGAAAGCAGCCATAGAAAATATATAGATGAGTGAATGTGAATGTATTCCAATAAAATTTTACTTATGGACACTGGAAATTTATTTTATTTTATTTTATTTATTTATTTATTTATTTTTGAGACAGAGTCTCGCTCTGTCGCCTAGGCTGGCTTGCAGTGGCACTATCTCGGCTCACTGCAACCCCCGCCTCCCAGGTTCAAGTGATTCTCCTGCTTCATTTTCGCGAGTACCTGGGATTACAGCCACCCACCACGCCTGGCTAATTGTTTGTATTTTTAGTAGAGGCGGGGTTTTACTATGTTGACCAGGCTGGTCTCGAACTCCTGACCTCAGGTGATTCACCTGCCTCGGCCTCCCAAAGTGCTGGGATTACAGGCATGGGCCACCATGCCTGTTTTTTTGTTTGTTTTTGTTTTTTGTTTGTTTTTTAGACAGGGTCTTGCTCTGTCACTTAGGCTGGAATGCAGTGGCACAGTCTTGGCTCACTACAACCTCTGCCTCCCAGTCACTTTCAAGAACTGATTCTCGTGCTTCAACCTCCTGAGTAGCTGGGATTACAGGCATGCACCACGAGGCCCAGCTAATTTTTGTGTTTTTAGTAGAGATGGGGTTTTGCCATGTTGGCCAGGCTGGTCTTAAACTCTTGGCCTCAAGTGATCCGCCTGTCTCAGCCTCCCAAAGTGCTAGGATTATAGGCATGAGCCACCCTGCCCAGCCTAGAAATTGAATTTCATAGCATTTTCATGTGTCTTGAAATACTGGTCTTCTGACTTTTTTCCCCCAACCATTAAAAAATGTAAAAATCACTCTTAGCCACAGGGAGCCACAGCCCTAGCAGTAAGGTGTTAGGGAAGGCTTGGGGCAGGGATCTGACTGCTCTTTATATGGACTTCTTGAGTTTCTCTTGTGGAGTTGCTTCTCGTGGGAATTCGTTTCTGAAGAACTTAGGTTTCAGCTCTTCCCACCTTATTACTAATAAGCTTGGTTAAAACTTTGAAATCTGTCTCCTCTACTCATTCTCTTTGTGTTTTTATATCCTTTCATTTCTTTACTGTCATTTTAGGAGAGTTTTGGAAAGTAGAATGATGCATATATGCAGTCTTGCATGTTCCTACTTTTATGCTGCATTTTTTAAAAGTCACATCTACCTTCATTTTAATACCTTTGTTTCTCTGAGAGTAAGAAATATCTTCTGCAGGATTGGAGGTCAAGAAACTTCTTGCTTTCCTTTTTTGCTAGAATAATAAATCATTCTGCTATTCTTTTTGGTCTTTTTTGGGAGGGGGAGAAGGATGAAAACAAATTCTTTGGCTTATATGTTGATTAGAGAGTGGAAGGCAAATCCAAGTTAATTTCTACTTAGATTTATATCCACTGAACTTAGGTCTGTGTGTATTTGTTCTGCCATATTTTTGTATTATTATATTGTTTCTGGTTTACCATATGTTAAATTATTATTTCTGGCTTAAGTCAATTTCTAGAATGTTCTGTTAAATTTATTGTTTTCAGTGTAAAAACCTATGGTGTAGATGTTAACCATTTTTAATATGTAAACGATTTTATGAAATATTTCCCTTTAATGCTAATAAAACTTGACCATGATGTCTAGCTTTGTGGGCTATGTGATCTCAGTCACAGCTACTCAGCTCTGCTGTTATAGTGTGAAAGCAGCCACAGAAAATATTTAAATTAGTGAGTATAGAATGTGTTCTAATAACATTTTACTTACAGACACTGGAAATATCGTTGCAAATATTACTCATGTTTCAGAGTTAGCAAGTAGGGAGAAAAACCTGGAGAAATCCTTGACACATTTTACACTGTCCTACCCATCATTTTCTTACTCTAGTAGGCAAAATGAAAGCTGTTTTAACTGTAGAAGAGAAGAGAAGGCCAAGAGGGAAAGCCAGGAAATAGGATAAAATTTTTTAACCACAGTAGGAGCCCGTATCTTTCAGTTGGCTGAGGCCTTCAAGACCATCTGGTGCAGAAATGTTCCAGCCTTGCTGTGCATAGGAGTCACCCAGAAGAGAGCTTTCACCCTGAAGAGAGTTTCATCTGGGCTTTTACTGAACTCTCTCAAGGTGACTTTTGGATGGACAGTCAGTTTGGGGAACCCTTGTTTTTTGTTTTTTGTTTTTGTAATAGCTCTTTCCCCTACCAGATGGTTACAGATGGTAAACTGAGTCCAGAGATGCTAATTGTTAGGTCACACTGTTGGGTTGGAACCTAGTGCGCTGGCCCAAGCATAGTCTGAATTCCATAGGCCTACATTCCTGGTTGAATGCAATCTTGCATGTTCTTCCATGCATACATAGATTTTAATTTGCATGGATTTACTGCTTTTTTTTTTTTTTTTTTTTTTGAGACGGAGTTTTGCTCCTGTTGCCCAGGCTGGAGTGCAATGGCGTGATCTTGGCTCGCTGCAACCTCAGCCTCCTGGGTTCAAGTGATTCTCCTGCCTCAGACTCCTGAGTAACTGGGATTACAGGCATGCGCCACCACGCCTGGCTAATTTTGTATTTTTAGTAGAGATGGAGTTTCTCCACGTTGGTCAGGTTGGTCTCGAACTCCTGACCTCAGGTGATCTGTCTGCCTCGGCCTCCCAAAGTGCTGGGATTACAAGCTTGATCCACCGCGCAGGTTTGCTGCATTTTAAAAGTATGATCGTTGTTAGATTTTGCCAGCTAATGATTGCTACAGAAAAGTTTGTTTTACAGGTACAAAAATGTTCCTAAAAATTATGACTTACTGTTTTCATGCTTGGCTCATATAGCTGTATCTTGTTTACTCCAAATGCTATGACTTGAGTGGATATGCACTTTTTCTTTGGAATAGTGTTATCCATCAAGGACTCGGCCAAGGATCAACACTTACATCATAGCTATAACCAGCAGAGATTTAAATTTTAAATCTGTAATTAATTAGAGATTTTCTTCAAATTGCAGAGCCAGTTGAATGTCAAAACTGGAGAGGACCATAAGTACAGCCTCCAATAATTCATAAAAGATTTGTTTGAAAGTATTACGGAAGGGATATTCATGATCCTTTTTATTTTTATCTTTATTTATTTGAAATAGTTTGAATAGTGTTTGAACCGAGTGAACTCAGGGGTTTTTCCCCCCTTTTTAAAAATAATAATTTTTTTCTTATAAAAGATATAGTCACAGTTAAAAACTTTCTGCGGTGCAGAAGGATATAAAGTGAAGCAAGTTCTTTGCCATCTCATTCCCATTCAATAAGGAAATAGGGATTCCTTAGTTATTTATTTGAAAATATCCTTCTATTGGCTATGGCTCTGGGACCATAGTGTAAAATCTGAGGAATGATGACGGAACTGTTGATAAGCTGAATTCATTGAATGGACAAGGAGAAAAACAGCAATCCCTGGAAAGGAACTGGCTGGATAAGTATAAAATATTTCAGGCTGGGCACGGTGGCTCATGCATGTAATCCCTGCATTTTGGGAGGCTGAGGCGGGCAGATCACTTGAACTCAGGAGTTTTAGACCAGCTGGGATAACATGGTGAAATCCCTTCTCTACCAAAAAAAAAAAAAATTAGGCATGGTGGCATGTACCTGTGTTCCCAGCTACTTGGGAGGGTGAGGTGAGAGGATTGCCTTGAGTCCAGGAGGTCAAGGCTGTAGTGAGTCATTACCGTGCCACTGCACTCCAGCCTAGGCAACAAAGCAAGGCCCTGTCAAGAAAAAAACAAAACAAAAACAAAAAAAATTCTGTTTCCTCTACTAGTTGCACATAACAGCAAATTTTACTCTTCAAAGAATAGTCTAAAATGCAGAACAAGCAATCAAAGCTCCTGAGATTCCAGAAGAGTTTGAGGCCTCCCACATCCTTCGCCACCCCTTTATCATCTCTTTCCATGTAATTCTGAGTATGGTGATCTTTTTTTTCAAATGTGCAGAGCTAAGAAGTAGCAAAGGAGGAGAGAGTGCTGAGTAGAGCTGATGCTGACAACTTCAGACCAACAGCTTAAAAACATGCAAGAAAAAAACATAATCAGATGAGAAGATCGGCATACTGAAATGCAGATACAGACTTCAAAGCTATAGTCTGTACTTCACTTTGTTTTGAGGGCGGGTTAAAGAAGAATATAAAAATCAGTAGTTTGCTATAGGGAACCCTAAACCATCAATAGGTGTTCATTGAAAACAGCAGTTTGTGGTAAGGCTGAATGACATATTATTATATTCATAATATATGTTAGTAATTTTCAGAATCCCAGTTAAAATTATTTTATGTTTGATTTTCAGTTCCGCTTACTTATATGATCATTTCAAGAGATGTAATGTTGATTGCTGCTGTTTTTTATGTCAGATACCGAACTCTTCCAACACCAGTGAGTTTGTTTCCAAAAAGTATTCTTTTAGCATTGTATATGATTTAAGGAAAAAACAAAAAGACATTTTTTAAAGTCAACCTCTTTTAAATTGATGGCACGTGAAACCCAGACCAGCCAGCCCATATCCCTAGAAGCATATTCTTTAAAGGTGTTTCACATAGGTCTGAGACATATTGTCTAACCTCTACCAAGGATAGTCTAGAATTGGTTTTAAAAATCACAGTTGTATGAACATGGAACGATTTGTTTGCATATTTATTCATGAGCTCTATAAATATTTGAGCACAGACGCGTGGCAATTAACCTCTTTTGGCTTCCAGTCTACTGAAAATAGAGCAGTATTTCGTTCATTTTATTTTTTAATTCAAAAAAGAAAATAATGAATAAGGGAATTTTGAGTTTAGTAAAATTTTATAAAGCAACTTTATAGGTATTGTGTTTGAATTTTACAGCAATTGAGAAATCTATAAATTTTTTAAAACTCAGTTTTCAGTATATATTGAATGTATGATTTATAAAATTATGTTGTTCCCTAACTATAATAACAAAATGTCTATTTTAAATAAAAATGTCTATTTTAAACAATAAATTAATTTATCTTTTTTGGTCCTCTGCCAGCGAACACTTGCCAAGTATTTCAATCCTTGCTATGCCACAGCTAGGTTAAAACCAACATTCATCAGCAAGGTAAGAAAATGCAATGTTCTTTTAAGTTATCCCTTTGTAAATTTTTATTATATGGGATATAAACCTCAGTCAAGAACCGCTGAAAATGAGACAAATTTAAATGCATAGAGTATAGAAGCTAGAGAGTGGCATTAGGCAGGCAACTTTAACCCAGTTCTTTTGTCCTCTGTGTTTTTTGGATCATCCTTTACATGTTGTACCTTGAGTTGGTGGTCTGAGAGTTTAAGCTCTGAATGAGGTCATTGGGCCACTGTTCAGGGAAAGGGAATTGAAATGTAATTGTTCCTTTTTTTTTTTTTTTGAGACAAGGTCTTACTTTGTTGCCCAGGCTGGTATGGAACTCCTGGCTTCAAGCAGTCCTCCTGCCTTGGGCTCCCAAATTATTGGGATTATAGGAGTGAGCCACCAAGCTTGGCTATAATTGCTTCTTGATTGAGTTTCTCAGATTATGAAGAGTCCCTTGTGGTTTCACTCCCCTCCTCCCTGTGGTGAAAACACCAAATGGCCGTTCATTTTCAGGATTGACAGTTAAGTGGAAAGGCATAGGAAAGTAGGAAAAAGTTTTGTTCACTGATAAACAACTGCTACTCTTAAGTTGTCCATTCTGTTTTCCTGAGCATTCAGGGCAGTAAGTATATGCCAGTCTGCACACAAAAATGATACTGTTAATGCCTCTCAAACCATATTTGTTTTTCTAGTAGTTTTGGTAAGTTTTCTCAGTTCATTCTTTTGTCCCATCTTTAATGTCAAGGATTTAACAGGTTAAGAATGCCCATCCTTTTTGGGAGTGAAGGGTGGTGGCTTTTATACAGAACTCCCTGGGGTGGACTTTTACATACATGCATAGGGTTTGGGTTTTTTGGTTGTTGTTTTTTGTTTGTTTGGCTTCAGGTGACTTGTATTTATATTGTATGGCAATTTGAGTGTAGCACTACATGGAAAGTGGCTTAAAGAGGTGCAGGGACAAGTGCCTTAAACCCTTATAGGAAGTCCTTCAGATAAAATTTATATTTTCTCTCCTCTCCTCTCCTCTCCTCTCCTCTCCTCTCCTCTCCTCTCCTCTCCTCTCCCCTCCCCTCCCCTCCCCTCCCCTCCCCTCCCCTCCCCTCCCCTCCCCTCTCCTCTCCTTTCTTTTCTTTTCTTTTCTTTTCTTTCGATGGATTTTTCGCTCTTGTTGCCCAGGCTGGAGTGCAGTGATGCGATCTCGGCTCACTGAAGTCTCCACCTCCCGGGTTCAAGCAATTCTCCTACCTCAGTCTCCCAAGCAGTTGTGATTACAGGCATGCGCCACCACACCCAGCTAATTTTTTTGTATTCTTTAGTAGAGATGGGGTTTCACCATGTTGGTCAGGCTGGTCTCAAACTCCTGACCTCAGGTAATCCACCCACCTTGGCCTCCCAAAGTGCTGGGATTACAGGCATGAGCCACTGCACCCGGCTATTATTTATTTTTTAAAATGAAGTGTCATTTGGCTGGAGAACGGGTGATAGAACAGAGGTGCTTGTCTGCTTCACTCCCTTTTTCATACTTCACAGACTCTTCCATGGAATGCTTCTCATGATGATAGAGGGAGTGTCCAGTGTGTTTCTTGTTCTATTTTTTTTTTCTCCCCAGTGCTGTCTTTTAGTGTAGGGAAGCCTACTGATTTCCTCCTTTAGAGAGGTTCTTTTATGGAGATGAGTGCTTTTTCTTTGAAATAGGGTCTTGCTCTGTCCGCCCAGCCTTGAGCGCAGTGGCGCAATCATAGCTCACTGCAGCCTTGACTTCCCAGGCTCAAAATATCCTCCCACATCAGCCTCCCAAGTAGCTGAGAGTACAGGTGCACACCACCATGCTTGACTGGTTTTTAACTAGCTGGTCTTGAACTCCTGGGCTCAAGTAGTCCTTCTGCCTCAGCGTCCAAAAGTGTTGGGATTGCAGGCATGAACCGCTGCATCTGTCCTGAGATGAGTGCATTTTAATTTTCTGACCTCACAAGGTTTGACAGTTAGGCAAGAAAGGAACATCCTATGATAAGGCCCTAGGAAATCTAGGTTCCAGTTTTGGTTCTGTTGTCTGCTGTGACTGCTGGCAAGTCACCTAACTCCTTACTCTTTTACCCATGAGGAGGTAGCCTAGTTATTTTCATATTCTATTTTAATGGGCAGTTGGAAAAAAGGCAAATAATTTTGTAACATTTTTGAGTTGCTGTGGGAATTCAAGGTAGTGGTATTTTCTGACAGTTGTCATTATTCTCACTCTTAAGGGCAGCTGTGCAGACAGATGGGTCAGTTAGTGAAGTTGACCCTTTTGTGTGTGCTCACCTGTGAATGCAAGCTTCTTGGGCAGGGATAGTGTAGATGAACCGCAAGCATGCTGAGGGTATGTCACGTTATAGTGTGATGGGCTGTGCTTTTGTCTTGAACGCTTGAAATAGGATCCAGTTAGCACTATTCACTTAGAACTTTTTCTTTTTTTATTTAGGTAAATACAGCAGTCCAGTTAATCTTGGTGGCAGCTTCTTTGGCAGCTCCAGTTTTCAACTATGCTGACAGCATTTATCTTCAGATACTGTGGTAAGCTAAATTTAGAATCACTGTCTTAGAATGTCAACAGAATGACTTATTGTAATAGCCCTAGAATGACCTTGTTCTTACAGCATTTATTGAGCACTGACTGGATAAAGCTGTGGCTATATTTTGTGATTGATACCATTGTTAAGACACTTCCTGCCAAGTATGAGATGTAGAAGTTAGCTTTCATACAAATTAAAAGGGATAAAAGGTACTGATCATGTGTTAGGGTTTTGGAGGAAGAGATAACTTCATAGGAATAAGAGGGACAGTTTCAGGGAGGAGGTGGTGTTTGATGCATGAAGTATAGGTGGATTGTGTGTAGGAAGAGACTGAGAGGAGGCCACTAGGTGAAAGACAGGGCCTAAGCCAAGTGACAGAGTGTTGGAGAGAGGGTAGGGAAGCTGAGTCCAGCCTGTTGAAAGGGTTGTTGTAGGAGGGAAAACTGGAGAAAGGAGTTTGAATTTTATTATACTAATTGCTTATTTATCATCTTAAAAGTGTGTCAAATTCATGCTTTCAGAGTTCAAAATATGTCACATTGATATTGGAGTATTATATTTTGGCACAATTTTAACTAGAATTAAAATTATCTTGCTTGGTACAGTCTGGACCAGAAAGTGGTGGCTAATCACAGTCAGTTAAGCCAGGGAAGCTTTTAGAAAATGACAACTACTCGGCCGGGCACAGTGGCTCATGCCTGTAATCCCAGCACTCTGGGAGACTGAGGCGGGCGGATCACAAGGTCAGGAGATTGAGACCATCCTGGCTAACAGGGTGAAACCCCGTCTCTACTAAAAATACAAAAAAGCCAGGCGTGGTGGCGGGTGCCTGTAGTCCCAGCTACTGGGGAGGCTGAGGCAGGAGAATGGCGTGAACCCGGAAGGCGGAGCTTGCAGTGAGCCAAGATCGTGCCACTGTACTCCAGCCTGGGCGACACAGTGAGACTCCGTCTCAAAAAATTAAAAAAAAAATTTTTTAAAATGACAACTACTCTAAACTTTTTAATTTAAAATATTTAAGTGTATATTTATCCCAATTCATCTTATACCTTCTGATATAGGATGAAGACTTTTTGAATGTAGGTCCATCAGTGGGAGTTTTTCCTTTCTTGGATAAACTACATCCATAATACAACCTCTCTGATTTTCATTTTTTACTTCTTTAAGGTGATGCAAGAACTTAAAACATTTATAAAGCAGTCTAAGAACTGTTCAGATTTTTTCCCTAGTCTTTTCACAATCATCTTGCCTATTTATTTTGACAGTACTTTTTTTCCCTAGGAACCCATGAAAGCAGAGACAGTATTTTTTTTTTTTAAATCAAGTCACCTTTATTGAGTCTTTTATAAAGCATCCAATGTAGTTTTCAGAAATAGCAATTTAAAAAAAAAAAAATTTTTTTTTTTTTTTTTTGAGACAGGGTCTTGCTCTGTCCCCAGGCTGTAGTGCAGTGGCATGATCATAGCTCACAGTAACCTTGAATTGCTGGCCTCAAGCGATCCTCCCACTTCAACCTCCTGAGTAACTGGGATTACAGGCATGTGCCACCACACCTAGCTATTTTGGTTTTTTTAAATTTAATTAATTTTGTTTTTCTTTTTTTTTTTGAGATGGGTTCTCGCTCTGTTGCCCAGGCTGGAGTGTAATGGCCTGATCTCAGCTCACTGCAACCTCTACCTCACGGGTTCAAGTCATTCTCCTGCCTCAACTTCCTGAGTAGCTGGGATTACAGGCACCCACCACCATACCTGGCCAATTTTTATATAGTAGAGGCAGGATTTCACCATGTTGGTCAGGCCAGTCTCGCACTCCTGGCCTCGATCCACCTGCCTCGGCCTCAAAGTGCTAGGATTACAGGTGTGAGCCACTGCGCCCAGCCACTAATTTTTTATATTATTATTTTTTGTAGAAACAGGGTCTCACTCTGTTGCCCAACCTGGTCTCAAACTCTTGGCTTCGAGCAATCCTCTTGCCTCAGGCTCCCAAAGTGGTAGGATTATAGTCATGAGCCTCTGCATCCAGCTAGAAATAGCAATTTTTCTAACACATAGATTTCATTGGTTTATGAATTTAGTATATCAAAGTGGCATGAACAGATTCAAGATCCAACAAAAGGGAATCTTGATTCTGCCTCACCTAATAAAAGCAAAAGTGCGTGGGTGCACTAAAAAGTAATCTCCTAGCTGTGGGCATTCAGCATGCCACGGGCGTCAGTTGATGTCATTTCAAGGAGAATCCAGTTAAGGGTAATTTAGTAAAGAAAGCTGAAATTTATTTAAAATTACTCGGATAACTTTAGAATTCTCAAAAGCTACAGGAAATAGAGTCTGGTACCCTGAGCAGCATGGAGCAGTAGAAGGAGCATGTGGGCTTTAGAGTTGAAACCAAGTCAGGCTCAGACATAGTTCTTTGATAAGCCCTGAGCAAGTTCTCCGGGTCTTCCATTTCCCCCTTCTGGAGGATAAGTTTGTTGTAAGAATAAAATGAGAATGTAAGACACCTAGAGGATGCCTGAGTAAAAAATGACAGTTGCTAGTAGTATTTATTTGTAGGGCTCATTACCTAGAATAATTTTGTTTGACATTACTAATTAAAATGAAGTCTTAAAGAAAAGCAGTGTATTTAGACTCTTGTAGTTAAGAAAAATTACACCACAGAGCCCTTTTTACTTTTTTTTAGACGGAGTCTCGCTCTGTCGCCCAGGCTGGAGTGCAGTGGCACATCTTAGCTGACTGCAGGCTCCGCCTCCCGGTTCATGCCATTCTCCTGCCTCAGCCTCCTGTGTAGCTGAGACTAGAGGCACCCGCCACCACGCCCGGCTAATTTTTTGTATTTTTTTAGTAGAGATGATGTTTCACCGTATTAGCCAGGATGGTCTCTATCTCCTGACCTCGTGATCCGCTCGCCTCGGCCTCCCAAAGTGCTGGGATTACAGGCGTGAGCCACTGCACCCAGCCTTTTTGCTTTTTAAATAGATCTTTTGCATGTATTCATTATGATTCCCATTGCTACTGTTTTTTAGACTTGACAACTAAATTTTATTTCTTTTCTTCCATAAAAGGTGTTTTACAGCTTTCACCACAGCTGCATCAGCTTACAGTTATTATCATTATGGTCGGAAGACTGTTCAGGTGATAAAAGACTGATGAAAGCCATCTATCACCGGTAATAAGGAAGCAGTATACATCAATGGGAACAGGGCCCGTGGAAATCTACAGGAGTTCCCCTATTTTGGTGTTCAGCTTGAAAAAGGACTTGTCAGAACCAACCATGTCATCAAAATTTAAGTAATGTGCATTGAAAATAAGGTTGATCATGGGAATATGCAGAATTTCCAATGTATTTTTAAATACAAATAAAACTATAATTTAGAATTTTTAATCTTAGGTTTCTTGATTAATTTATAAGAGATCAATTATTGTCAGTCTTTTTTATATGTTTTCTACAAACATAGTCCAGAGCATGGGCAGAATTGACACCTCTCTTAAGTGAAATTTGGATTACTCACAAAGCACTAGGAAATGTCGTGGGGTTCAAATATATATCCTACACAACTGGGCAATACATTTTTGTTTGATTTTTAGGTCTGTGTATACATTAACAGTTCATGTAGTTAATACCTGATCATTTGGGATAATGAAAGTGAAGTTAGTTGTAGATGAAGTAAAGTTATAAAAGAGATTTAAAATGCAGTAAGTTTTTAAGATAATAATCAAACAGAATAGAAGGTATGAAGTTCATTTTCCGTAGTCTTCCAACCTCTCAGGTGCCTAATAATTTATGTATGAGGATAACAGGTAACAAAGATAGTCGAGATACGACAACATGTCTATTAGTCTTTGCGTCTAAAAGGCAGTGAGTTACATTCCTGCCTTCCACTGTGTTTCTGACATAGCAATGTTTGATATTGGAACCTGGATTCATGTATTATGTAAATAATATCAAGCTGTATATTTTTCAAAGGTTTTTTAAACTTTGGAGACTCTTCTTTTGTTAAGAAGTTAAAGGAATAAAAGAGCTGGAAAAACAATTGTACCTTCAACTCGGGTTGTTCCATGTAACATACTTACTCTCTGCTGTTACGTAAGTTTTCCAGTTCACAAAGTCCATTCATGTACGTCACTTACACTTAAATTGTAAAAATAATTAGTCTGACCATCTGACTTTAAAAGAGTCTTGCTACAAATACATCATATTTAGGAGAATGTGGGATATGGGGAATGAGAGAAGACAACAGTCCAGGGGTAACCGGTTGTTGCTGCTTAACAGTAGAGGCCTATTGTTGCCCATTGTCCCTGGTTTTAATCCAAGCCTATTACAGAATACTGCAGTGAGATTATCCATTCTCAGCCTATTGAGCTGCATTAAATTAGAATGGGAGGCTATAAGTAAAACTCATGCCTCTTGGCCAGGCATTCTGCACCAGTGTGTCCCTCTGTGGCTTGCTGGTCCTGGCTTCTTTGTTCTCAGACCGGCGGCTGAGCTGCACTTGGCTTGGAGCGTACTGAAGCCTGCAGCCAGGGACAACACCATTGAATCAGATGGAGGGGGTTGAAGAGGCAGAGAAGGGGGCATGTGGCTGGCTATTCTTGCTCTCTGGAGAACAGCTTCATTGTTAGGAGTAATGCTGAAGGTGGACTTCCCACTGCTGAACTACCCAAGAGGCACACTGAGTGCGTCTCTGCATTAGTAATGGGTGAGCCTCATAAGAATAATGTTTTAAAAAGGGAGGACTTGAAGTAGCTATGGGAAAATTTAGAACTTTGCACCTTGTTATGCTTATTTATGGTTTAATGTTGATGCCATTTGGAGTGACTTAGGGCTTGGACCCATAATCTTTTTATTATTAAGGTCTCAATCTGGCTCTCGTTAATAAACTTTTTCCACTTCAACCGTTAGAGAAATGATCCAAGTCTCCTCAGGCTTTTGGATACTGAATTGTTATAAAACACATCAATTCTGCCAGTTTATAAAACATTGGAATTGTATTTAGACATGTCTGAGTACATACTTGTTTATAGACTCAAAACATGATGAAAATTCATTTCAGTGTCTTCACAGAATAGGCTTAACCTTGACAGTAAGCTTAAAAATAAAGCATTAGTGTCATTTAGGTACATGTCTGAGGATTTTATACTAATTAGATTTTGGGCTTTTGCAATGCATTTTAGTAGGGGCCTCATTCCTGAGCCCAAGTGACCCTTTCACCTCAGTTTCCTGAGTAGCTGGGATTACAGGTGCACACCAGCCGTGCTTTGCAGTTTCGTGTGTGTGTGTGTATTTTTTTTTTTTTTTTTTTTTTTACAAGCACACACATCATAGCTTTGCAGTTTTTAACCAGGAGCTGGTGGAGATCTTTGAAACCAATTTATCCAATTCTCTTAGTTACATTTATGATGAAACTAGGGATCTACCTTAAAATTTTGGGAAGCTCTTTCAAAACTTCAAACACCTAGAAATATATAGTGCAATTCAGTTTTAGTTTCTGCAGCATGGTTTGGAAACAAGATACATGGGATTTAAACTTGATTTGTTTTCTTCTTACAGTAGAAGTAAATGCTCTTGTGGGTTGAATTGCATCTTCCAAGGAAGATATGTTCACATTCAAACCCCCAGTACTGTACATGTGACCTTATTTGGAAATAGGGTCTTTTTAGATGCAATCAAGTTAGAATTAGGTCATACTGGATTACAATGGGCCTTAACCAAATAACTAGGTTTTTTTGTTAAAAAAAAAGAAAATGTGAACAGAGAGACAGAGAATGCCGTGAGATGATAGAGGGATAGATTGGAATGATGTCTGCAAGCTAAGGAATACTGAGGATTGCTGCCAACCATCCAAAGCTGGGAGAGAAGATGGAACAACTCCCTTGGAGCCTGCAAGAAGAACCAACTCCACTGATGCTTTGATTTGGGATTTCTGACTTGGACTGTAGGAAAATAAATTTATGTTCTTTGAAGCCAGTTTTACTAACTTGTTACGGCAGCTGCAGGAAATTAATGCTAATGTTGAAAATTAAAATCTAGAAATATGGCTCTAATTATAATTTCATAGAATCATTTTTTCCCCTGAGTTTCCCCTGCGTTTGTATAAAAGTGAAAAAGTAGAGGGCAGAGTAGATGCCTCCCACATGAAGACAGATTTTAAGGCATTGTTTGATGCAATTAGGGCAGAGAAACACTTGGGCTTCTAGCTAGAGTCTTGGGTTCTCTTTAGCTCATTTCTCCCCTCTAATTAAGAAAAAAGATTTCCAAAGTTTATTATGCTTCCTAAAAAATGAATTTATAATTCATTTGTCCACTTAGTCTTAGGTGAAATACAGTAAACACTAACTTCAAAGGACAGCTTTTCCCTGTGTTTGACAAATGTTCCCAGAAAACTGGTTTGAACTGTAAAGCGGGAAGTGTATTTTCTTGTCATGTCCTGAAATGGAACTAATAAACCCAGAAGGCCTTACGAAGCAACCATTAATTAGCTCTCCCCCTAACCTGGGTTCTCAGGAATTGGAACTGGAAATCCACTGGAATTGATTTCTTGAATAACAGAGCTCATTATGCCTTAGAGCTTGACCATGAAGGAGCTTCCGCTGGAAAGACCTGAGGATGTCATTTCTAACGATCCAAGAGGCTGGGTTATGCAATTTCCCTGTTTCATCCCTTCCTACTTCCATGCACTATTCTACTGTATAGAAGGGCACTGACTGCTGAAAACCCCAAACGAAACAACACACAAGAAGGCCTGATGGCAGTGGGGAGCGATCTGGCATTGACCATCAGGTTTCTGGGAACAGAGAGTAAAGTAGAAGGAAGGGAGGGCAGTCGTTCCTTGGACTGAGACACTCAGTGTGGCAAGTTCCGTGTATGCCCAGGGCATTCTGGCTTCACGGGAATTAGAAACCCTACGAGCAGATGGGGTCGTTTTTGACCTTCTGTACCTTTCTGCGCTCAGATCCAGTTCGGTTAGAGGCGTTTGCCCAGAAGCTGGGCTAACTGACGGTCTGGAGCTCCAGCGGGTAATCAAAGGCCGGGTTTTTGCAGGCCACTAGGTGCGTGTCGCAGCGCTGCAGGCGTAGCGTCTGGCTCCGCCTGCAGAGACACGCGGACAGCACCAAGGTGCTGGCGAGCAGCAGGCCGCTGGCTGCGCACAGCCCGGAGAGCAGGAGCGCGAAGCTGGGCTTGGTGGTGAAGGCGGTGCACGGGCTCCTCCAGCCCGAGGACCGCGGCTGGCTCAGGCCTGCCCTGTTGGCCGCCAGCACGCACACGCGGTAGGTGGTGCCCGGCGACAACCCGTACAGAGGGTGCTGCCGGGCCGTGGCGTAGATGACCCCCACCACTGACTGGTTCCCCGCCCAGCCCTCCGCAGAGTAGCGGATCTGGTACCCGTGCACTACCGAGTTGGGGGCACACCAGTGGACCAGAGCCGACGTGTCCGTAGTCTCCGTCACCCCCTGCAGCCTGGGCGGGTCTGGGATGGTGTCTTCTCCGCTGAGGCCGGGGCAACGGCACCGCGACTGCCTCTGCAGCTCAGCGCACGGGGTCTGTAGGTGCTTGCAGGGATGGTAATCACAGGGGACGTCCTGGTGAGGCATTCCCACCTCCTCCTTCCTCCCCTCCTCCTCCTCACTGTAGTCGTCCAGCAGCAAGACTGGAATCCCGCCCTCAGAAGGACTCGGGTTGGGGGCTTGGGGTGTGGCCTGTGTCCTCTGGCCGGGCTGAGGCGAGCTTATGCGGTTCCACGAGGTAGGGAAGGGGTCCAGGAGCTTGCTCGCCAGTGGAGTGGAGGCAGCTGAGATACTAGGCTCAACGACAAGCCCGGGGGCATGTTCTCCTCTGTGCTGGGATGCGGTGGCGCTGGCAGCCCTGGGGAAAACGCTGGAGTTGCTGTGACCTGCTACAGAGTTGGTCGTGGAAGAGGCAGTCCCCTCCTGTGCATCGCTGTGCGGCCATGCAGCTCTCGTGCCGGAGCCCACGTTAGGGGCCTTGGAGACACTCTGCTGGCCTCCCGCAAGCCGGGTGGCAGGGGCTGCGCTGGGCGCCACGGTGGGACCCTGTGCGTAGGTGGGGTGGTTGAAGCCGGGTGGTTGTGAAGCTCGGAGAGTAGTGCTTTGGTCCGACTGGCACACTCCGGGCAGCTGGGAGAGTGACAGGGAGGCTGAGAAGGGGCCGCTGGATCCTGCAGCTGGCGTGCACACAGTGTCTGCTGCCCTGGAGGGGAGGCCAACCAGTTAGAAGACGTCTGGCTTTAGGGACGCTTCTGGGCAGAGCTTTGAATCCTCACTGCCAACGTCACCCCCTACCAAGCCCATCAACGCATCTCTGCCAGACACCCCAGGGCACACACGCTGCACACATCACCTAATTGATTCTGGGGAAACTTTGGAGGAAGCTCCTGTCCTCACTCCCATTGGGCAGAGAAGCAAACGGAAGTTTAGAAGGAGGAACTAATTGGCCAAGACACCATAGCTAGCAATAGCAGAGCCTATCCCCGGGCAAGCACTGTGAGAAGGAGTCCAGATTCTCTGACTGTCATTTGCCATTTTGTTCTCACCTGTCTGCTTCCTGGCAAGAGAGCACTAGTAATAAAAACCATAGTCGGCCGGGCGCAGTGGCTCATGCCTGTAATCCCAGCACTTTGGGAGGCCGAGGCAGGTGGATCACGAGGTCAGGAGACCGAGACTATCCTGGCTAACACAGTGAAACCCTATCTCTACTAAAAATACAAAAAATTAGCCAAGCGTGGTGGCGGGCACATGTAGTCCCAGCTACTCAGGAGGCTGAGGCAGGAGAATGGTGTGAACCCAGGAGGCAGAGCTTGCAGTGAGCCAAGATCACACCACTGCACTCCAGCCTGGGTGATAGAGCGAGACTCCGTCTAAAACAACAACAACAACAACAAAAACATTCGGGCCTGGTGTGGTGGCTCAGGCTTGTAATCTCAGCACTTTGGGAGGCTGAGGTGGGCGGATCGCAAGGTCAGGAGATCGAGACCATCCTGGCTAACAAGGTGAAACCCCGTCTCTACTAAAAATACAAAAATTAGCCGGGCATGGTGGCGGATGTCTGTAGTCCCAGCTACTCTGGAGGCTGAGGCAGGAGAATTGCTTGAACCTGGGAGGCGGAGGTTGCAGTGAGCAGAGATTGTGCCACTGCACTCCAGCCTTGGCAACAGAGGGAGACTGTCTCAAAAAAAAAAAAAAAAGTACTCATACTAGCTACCATTTCTGATGCTTCCCACGTGCTAGGGGCTATTCTTCACACTCTACTGTGTCAACTAATTTAGTCTGCACTACTTATGCAGTAGACTCTATTACCCCATTTTACAGATGAGAAGGTAGAGGCCGAAGTAACTCAGAGAGATGAAATAACTCAGCTCAAATCAACAGCAGTAAGTAGGCCAGGTACAGTGGCTCATGCCTGGAGTCCCAACACTTTGGGAGGCCCAGGTAGGAGGATTACTTGAGGCTAGGAGTTGGAGACCAGCCTGGTCAACATAGTGAGACCTCGTCTCTACCAAAACAAACAAAACAAAACAAACAAACAAAAACTTAGCCAGGTATGGTGGTGCATGGCTGTGGTCCCAGCTACTTGGGAGGGTGAGGCAGGAGGATTGCTTGAGCCCAGGAGTCTGAGGCTGCAGTGAGCCGTGATCATGCCACTGCACTCCAGCTTGGGTTACAGAGCAAGACCTTGTCTCTAAAAAAAAAGTAATAAAATAGTAGTAAGTAGGATGAAGCTGGACTCTCTGGCTTCAGAGCCTGTACTCTCAGCTTCATCATTAATACCATGATGAGACCCTCGACTGCAAAGGGCCTAGGTGCTTTTCTTTGGAGGGAATGTGGGGTTGGGGGGCAGACTGAGCCCCACTTCACAGCTCAGCTTAGGTGGGAGATGAGAAAAGAATATTGGCTGGGCATGGTGGTTCACGCCTGGAATCCCAACTCTTTGGGAGGCCCAGATGGGAGGATCCCTTGAGTCTGGGAGTTTGAGACCAGCCTGGGTAACATGATGAGACTCCATCTCTACAAAAAGATTTTAAAAAATTAGCCTGGTGTGGTGGCTTGCACCTGGGGTCCCAGCTACTCTAGAAGCTGAGGTAGGATGATCGCTGAGCCCAGGAGGTTGAGGCTGTAATGAGACATGATCGCACCACTGCACTCCAGCCTGGACAAAAGAGCAAGACCCTGTCTCCAAACAAACAGAAATAATTCTGCAGAATGGTGGTGATGGAGGGTTGCCTCCCAAGGTGTAGTGTTTACCTGGTGGAACTGGTTTGAAAGTGCTCAAGACTGGGGGTGTTCCCAGCCCCCCAGCTCCCACTGTCTCCTGGTGGCCAGCCTAAATGTGGCTCCCCACTGCAAAAACAGCTCTTCTAGCCAATAGCCTTCATAGGAATTTCCCAGAAGAGCTCTGTAAGCCCATGGGCCTAGGACTGGATAACCCGGGAGCAGAGGCTAGGTTCCATCTTGCGGATTCAGTAGAACCCAGTGGTTAAACCAGACCATGCTTCCCAGCCTCCCTTGCAGGTAGGTGTGGCTCCTGGCCAATGAATGTGAGTGGAAGTGAGGAGTATCACCTCCCAGCCTGGCTCACTAAAAACCTCCCATGTCTGCTCCTCCATGTTCTTTGCCCCTTCTGGCTGGCTGGAATGGAGGTAGCTTCCATCACCTGGATCCCTGAGTGTGACTACATGGGGAAGGCTGCCCAGCCCAACATGGCCAAAGTACCAACCACAGTCACGTGAGCAAGATTTAAGCTGGAGAACTTCAGCTCCTGAAGGCCGAGCCTCACCCCTCAGCCATATGCTTTGTAAATGTGTTACCTGCTTAGGACAGTTCTCTTTGCATCCATGAGGAGCCAAGACAAGTCACAGCTACAAGTGAGGGGGTTGCCAAAAAGGTTGATCGATAGGACCTGGGAGGAATCCAGGGTCCAAGCAGGGAAGGAACTCAAGTTGCAGCTGAAATACACACACAAAAAATGAATTAAGTCAGGTTTTTACAATTGGATCAAAGATATTCCCAGAGAGGCATGGTGTCAGAACCATGCCCATGGTATCAGAAGCATTCTGATAGGGGTTGGAGAATACTGCTTTGGGCAAAACTCTTAATGACCTCAAACTTCATTTTTTGTCCTCTGTTGTAAAACGGAAATACCAACCTAACAGGAAATATTATACTTCATATCAACTGGGGACAATATTCCCATGACCGATGGTTGTATCAAAGAGTGTGTGTTGGCTGGGCACGGTGGCTCACACCTATAATCCCAGCACTTTGGGAGACCGCGGCAGGTGGATTATTTGAGGTTAGGAGTTCGAGACCAGCCTGGCCAACATGGTGAAACTCTGTCTGTACTACAAATACAAAAATTAGTCGGGCAGTAGTGGTGGACCTATAATCCCAGCTACTCGGGAGGCTGAGGCAGGAGAATCACTTGAGCCTGGGAGGCAGAGGTTGCGGTGAGCCAAGATCACACCACTACCCTCCAGGATAGGCAGGAGAGTGAGACCCTGTCTCAAAAAACAAAACAAAACAAACAAACAAACAGAAACAAAAAAGAGTACATGATGATAAAAGTGTTTGTAAATGCAAATCTCTAAATACAAGCAGATATTGTTATTATGGACCAGTGTTATTGCACTATGGCTGGTGACACTCAACGCCAGTCCTTTGGAAGATGCCTCATTTAAGTGCATCAGTGAACTCTTGATAAGTAGAGAATAACTCCCAAACTTAGTAACTTAAAACAATAAATATTTATTCTTTGGCATGATTCTGTGGGTTAGCTCAGTGGTTCTTGTGGTCTGGATTAGCTCAGCTGGGGCCAGACGATCTGGGATGGCCTCATGGATAAGGCTCAACCAGGTGTGCTGGGACTGCTCTCCATGTGTCTGTCATCACCCAGGAGGCTAACCTGGGCTTATCCACATGGTAGTGGAGGGATCCCCAACAGCAGGAGAGGGCGGGTCTCAGTGCTCAATTGCTTTCCTAGCTTCTTACATCACATTTGCTAATGACCCACTGGCCCAAGCAAATCACAAGGCCAAACCCAGGCTGGAGTGCAATGGTGCAATCTCAGCTCACTGCAACCTCCACTTCCCAGATTCAAGCGATTATCCTGCCTCAGCCTCCCAAGTAGCTGGGACTACAGGCACGTGCCACCACGCCCGGCTAATTTTGTATTTCTTTTAGTAGAGATGGGGTTTCACCATGTTGGCCAGGCTGGTCTCGAACTCCTGACCTCAGGTGATCCACCCACCTCGGCCTCCCAACGTGCTGGGGTTACAGGCATGAGCCATCATGCCTGGCCTCACCACCACTATTTTATCATACAATCATCACTATCCTCACCATTATAATTAGCACCATCACCCATCATCATCACCATCACCATCACTACCAATGTCATCCCCATCACTGACATCAATCAGCATCAACACCATCACCATCACTGTCATCACCATCAGCATCTCCATTATCACCACCACCATCATCTTCGCTAATTTTAGAGGACAAATACCATAAGCCAGGCACTGAGCTAAGTGGTCTACATAAACCATATGCTTTTTTCTCATGAAAAACCCCAAAGCGAGGTTTTATTGTCATAGCTCTATTTTACAGATAAAGAAACTACTTGATATTTGTATCCTGGCATTTTACACAGTTCTTGGGTTTTTATCGAGCTCAAAGGAGTCTGAGCCAGAGATACAAAGCATTTCGCCTCACAACATTGTGTGCTCAATAGCTATTTATTGAATAAAGGAAAGAATGAGTGAATGGTTCTGCCTTTGCTTTGAAAAGTTGTTTATCCTTTTAGAAGAATAATTCCATCTTTAGTGACTGCATTGAGTAAAACAGGACTAACAGGGCCTGCCCCTAGACTTCCAAGGGATTTTCTAACAATATCAATACTTTCATCCCCAGACCCACTCAAATTCTGGAAGGGACTGAACTTGCATGACATGTGGGGAAGAAAGCAGATCCAGACAGAGAGTAGACCCGAGGTCCTCCTCACTTCTTCCCACTGTACATTTCTAAGTGTGGCTTAAAATAAACTTTAAAGGCATAGGAGTTTGGCATTCTAATACTACTCTGAACCGGACTGAGTTGCAAGGTTAGATGGGTGGGTGGACTATCTGGGACCTACCCAAGATATCACCCAAAGGGTGGGGGAAAACCAAGCCCCAGAGAAGATTCGGAAGAGCAGTGGAAGAAAAATTATGGTCTGGTTTGTTCTATAAAATTCAACATAGCGTAATGGGCAAAAATCAGTCACATGATTCAGATGTGCCTCAGCAGCACTTACTTCTGGAACAGAAGGACCTGTAGATGTGGAGTGTCTTGAAAGATGTGCGTGGCGACAGAAGCAAGTGCTGGGGAGTCCTGACAGTCCAGCTGCTGCAAGTTGGGAGTCATCTTGAAAATGTCTCCCTCCAGGGTCATCAGCCGAGGCATCTTCCTCAGGTAGAGGGATGTGAGCTTCGGCAGGTCTCTGATCCACCCTGACTCAACTGAAACACAGAAGGGAAACTGCCCACCACTCCAGAACGCACCAACCCAGGAGGCCAGCACGGCATGAAGGAAAGAACGAGAGTGGCAAGGTGAATGGTGAAGGTCATTGCTGGGCATGGGCACAGTTAGCAGCTCTGGGAATCTCAGAATTGTGGTCATTTGAGCTGGAAGGGTGCTCGGGGATAACCAGTCCTTCCTTTCTTCCAATCTGAGTCGGCCAAGGCCAGAGAGAGGATTGATTGGCCTAAGGCCATATAGCTGGAAAGGGGCAGAGACAAGGCTTGAACCCAGGACACTGTCTCCAAGTCTGTTGCTGCCTCACCTTCTCATTAAAGTCCACACAAAAAATAACCAGACTTTGCTCTGATGTCTGTCAGGAGTGGGGAACTTCTGTGGAATGTAATTAAGGAGGCGAGGCGGCCCCAGAAACCTAATTTTGTGGCTCTCCCGATACATGGAGAACGTGCCCCTTCCCTTTGGTATTCCCCATTCTAGCTGTTTTTCCTCTTTGTCTTTGATGAAACAGGTGGTTGGAGACACGTGAAGTGTTTTTTAAAAAATAGTAAAACCAACCTTGTGAATCAAAGAACACCAGGAACAGGAGACCGGTTATCCTCGCCACTCTCCTGTGGCTTGTTTGAGTGATTCAACATTCACAGAAACTATTTTGCCCAACCAGGTAGAGAAATCAGTGAATTCATCCTGGAAGCCTCAGTCACTTCAGCTAACTGCATATTTGCGGCTCAGTTTTTTCCATTCATCAGCCCCAAAGCATGCACTCACTTCCCCATTCCACAAACACTTATCCAGTCATGCTGGGAAGCAGTAGAACAGAGTGGTTAAAGTTTTGGGCTCTGGACCCAGAATGCCTGAGTTCAGATTTGCTTAATGTGTGACCAAGTTTCACCTTTCTGTGCTTTGGTTCCTTCGTATGTAAAACGGAGATGGTAACAGTTCCCATCTCTTAGGATTCAAGAAAGTGACTCCTGTGTGGAGCTTCAAACTGGGCCCGCTTGCTCGAAAAATGTAGCTGGTGTTTTTTTGAACCCTGCTGCGAGCTGGGCACCTGGGTCACCTCTCGAGGAAGAATGCAGCCCTGCCCTCAGGAGCGCACGCGCAGCCTGGCTCTGCGCTCAGGTCTGCTGAAAACGCGGGGCGCCCGGACTCACCCCGCTCGAGGAACGTGCCGCTGAGATCCAGGACTTCGAGCGTGGCCAGAGGCGCGCCATCCTCTCCAGCGAACGCCGCCTCGGCGATGCCCCCCTGTGCGCCGCGACCCAGCGCGGTGCAGGAGAGGTTGAGGAGCTGCAGCGCGGGGAAGCAGGCGAAGGCCCGGGGCTGTAGCGCCTGCAGCGGATTCCCGGCGAGCGCCAGGGCGCGGAGGCTGCTCAGTGCGGGACCGGCACACGGCGTCAGAGCGGCCAGCTGGTTGTAGTTGAGGTCCAGGGTGTGCAGCCCCGCCGGCCCGCCCGGGCCCCAGCGCAGCTCGGCGATGCGGTTGTGGCTCAGGGTCAGCACCTGCAGCTGCTCCAGGTGGCCAAGTTCGGATGCGCTCAGTGCGCGCAGCAGGTTGTGGCTGGCGTTGAGGCTGCGCAGTGTGCGCGGTAGGCAGCCGGGCAGGCGCTCCAGGTTGCGGTTTGCCAGGGTCAAGGCCGTCGCACCCGCGGCGGGCAGCCCCTCGCAGGGCGAGTCGGTGGCATTGCTGCCACTGCTCCCCCAGGGGCCCTGCTGAGTGACCCGGAAGAGCGGGACCTTCTGGAGAAGATCTGCCCAGCTAGGGCGCAGCACCATCAGCAGCAGCAGCAGCAGGGTTTGCCGCATGGCGTCTGGAGAGAGAACAGCAGGATGCCCATCAAATCCACAGGAACCTCCGAACAAAGGGGCAGATGCGCGTCCCAAACCCACCTGCAGGGCTCTGAGGAGACGCACAGGTCCTGGATGTTCCCTGAAGGGCAGGGAGACGTTCCCAGAGTCGCCTGGTGTGCAGTGACCTCGCCCCTATCTGCTTTTGCCCTATCGTCTCCCCCAGGAGCACCGTGGTACCCCCTGTTCTTCCTCCCCTCAGGGACGCCTTTCCCTCTTCTTGTGAGAGGGACGCCTTCCTCATCTGTCCAGTCTGGGCCTGAATCTCTCAATAACTCCCTCCGTTTATGTGCCCCTATCCTGTGAGCTTCTACAGGAAAGGGATGTCCCCTTTATTGCTGCAAACTCTCCCCAGGTAAACAGTCACTGCTCCATAAACGTGAATGCCCTCAGTTAGGAAGAACCTCTGCTGGGATAGAAACATGTACTCTAGGAAGATTTTGTCAGTTCCACGACTCTCGGTTACCCCGCTTTTCCCCGTTAGACCTGCCCAGCCACAGGGGAATCCTAGTTTGCCTAAAATAAGTCCTGGAGTCCATTTCTTGGGAGCATGCCCGGGGTTGCCTTCAGCAGAAGAACAAAGCCCTGTGAACCCTGGAGTCAAACATTTCCTGGTCCCATGTAGGTTCCAACAAAACCAGAGCCCCCAGTATTAGCCCTGCCCAGGACAGATGGCTGAGAGCTGCTAGTTGTGGAATTTCTGGAGTACTTAGGGTTGCACAGGTCAGCTAGGAGATCAAGCGGAGGAAGATCCAGCGGCCATGGGCTAGCTTGGCAGTGGCAAAGATACTGTTAACCAGGCCCTGGCCATGAGGTCACTGCTCAATATCCCTCATGACTGCAGATGTGTATTCCTTTCCCAGCTCTCTGTGCTGACCAGTAGATCTCCCAGCCACCACGCAGGGGCCAGGCGAAGGGTCTCCCTATTGCTAGCTGGGGATGAAGGCAGTGAGAAAGATCCTGGAACCTGAAGCCAGGAGCGTGTGCATCCAGCAGTGTGTCATGCTTACCTGGAAGTGGTCCTTTTGGAGTGTGGCTCCTCTGGATGCACCTCTGAAGTCCTCAGTTTTGTTTTATAGATTCCAAGGACCACTGATTTGGACAGCAACTCAGCTCTGAACTCCAGAGGGAGACCTGTCTCCCAGCCTCCTCTCTCCCACAACACCCATCCACTGAGAGGGCCTGAGACACTCCAGTCTTTCCCATCGCTCCTCCTTTCCCATCAAGACACTGTTGTTTTTAGCCAACACCTTCATTGCTCAGCTCCCTCCTCTCCCACTAGGGCCCACGCCTGCCCCTTTCCAGGCCTGGCACCTCCCCCAGCCCTCCCCATCTTCACCTCTCTGAACACCACCTTTCCCAGGCTGGAGAAATGAAAGGAGTCAGCGATGAGGGCTAGTGGAGTGCAGTGAGGCAGAGCAGCGCTGTCACCTCTCAGGAATTTGATCCTTCCTGCTCGTGGCTCCCATTTCCCGGGCTGGCTGGAGGCTAAATGGTGAGCTAGCGAGGGGAGCAAGCCACTTCTCCCAGAGGGAAGGCATCCGAGTCTAGAGGAAGCTTGCAGGGATTTCCAGGAAAAAGTGGCAGGAGAGAGGATCCTCAGAAGGGTCTGGGGCAGGAGCAGGCTCAAACCAGACCCAAGAGGCCCCGCGGACAGTCTGCTTGGTGGCTCTGGGAGCCCGCTCAGTGACAATGTGGACGTTTGTCTCTCACAAGGAGTGAGAATAAACAGAGGGCGGAAACGCAGAAAGAACATTCCCGCTCCATGCCTGGGAGGTTGGGTCCTGATTACCAGCCCCAGGTCTCCCGAAGATGTGATGCTTGAGTGAGCTTTGTTTAGAGCGCTTTTGTTTAGAGCAGACAGCACTTCTCTCCCCCAAAGTCCCAAGGCAGAGCCTGGTCATTTCCTCTGAGGGCCTTCGATCTGCATCCTCCCCCAATCCCGCCTAGCCCGGTCTGAGAGTTCATCAGGGTTAATGAGCCGCAGCTTTGTGTGATAGACACTGAGACCAGAACTTTACGTATTTTTCCTCCTGTCATTCCTTATCTGGACAGCCCTGAGGAACTCCAGGATACCTCAGAAACTTGCCTATTAGGGTTGATAGGTTAATTGGAAGTTCCTGAGGATCTCCATTGAGGCCTTCTCCAGCCACAGCCTGAAGAAGATCCTTTGGTCTCAGTGCCAGCTAGGACCCTGCTGCTCAGAAGCATTGCTCCTCCGCCCGAGCAGGGCAGGCAGAGGCCGCTGTGTGCTCCCCAGCCTGAGGCTCATGCAGTCACCTCCCAGGGAGCCTGGGCCCCGGCCCCAGAGGTAGAAATACATGCCATGGAGACACAGGAGGCCAGGTGGGAAGAAGTCAGGAAGAAGTGGGTTCAACTTAGAGGTGGAGTCAGCATGCAGACCAGTGGGCAGCCTGCTTCCTCTTTGCCTTTGCATGGAGAGCTCCATGCCCAAGAATTAAAACATTAAGCCAGGCATGGTGGCTTACGCCTGTAATCCCAGCATGTTGGGAGACTGAGGCAGGAGGGCAGGAGTTCAAGACAGGTCAGGGCGACATAGCAAGACCTTGTCTCTATCAAACAAACAAACAAAAAGAATTAGAACACCATGTTTCCCTCAGAGTTAAACCAGCTAGGTCCACCCATGTGAGGCGACTGACCACGCTGAGGTCAGCAGGGGTGTGGGGAGTCCAGGCAGGGCTTTCCCAGATGAGAGGGAGCCTAATCCATGGAAACATGCCTGGATTGAACAGAGACCCTGAGGAGGAAGGAAGCTGGTTCACCACGGAGGCCTATGAAACAGGACCTTGGGGAGCCATGTCGGGGTGCTACTCCTCTGTGTACCAATAGGCGAGGGTTCTGGAGTGGCCCTGGCTGAGGAATCCCCCTGAAGGCATCATCCTGTGGTTGCCTGGAGTGGCCCATCCTGTGTGGCCCAGGCCCTCTGAGCCAACTTCTTGCCATTGCTGCTTGCTGGCCAGTTTGCCAGTGGTGGCAAGGGCCTGGCCTGGCCAGGCTGACCTGAGGTTGGCCCTCTGGACTGCCCTGTTGCCCTGGTTGTATCCAACCCTAGCACACACATCCTTGGCAGGCTGTCCCGTTCAGCTTCTGAGCTGGGGAGGCTGATGGCAGAGTCTGCATGGCAGGGTTTGCTTATCGGTCTTTCTGGGACAGAGGGTTGACCTTGCCTCAGTGGGTAGTACCCTCTGTGTGCATCATCATCCCCTTTTTAAAAATTGAGCACTTACTATAGTCAGAGCCTAATGCCATATGCATGGTCTCATCTAATCCTCCCCAGGTACTTACTATTATACTTATATTACAGGTGAAGAAACTGAGGCTCACAAAGGTTTGCTCTAGATTCTGGAGAACATATGGAGTGAGCTATGTGATTTAACCACTTTCTTTATTTTTTTTTCTTTTTGAGACAGTCTCCCTCTGTCACCCAGGCTGGACTGCAGTGGCACAGTCGTGGCTCACTGCAACCTCCACCTCCCAGGTTCAACCGATTCTCATGCCTCAGCCTCCCAAGTAGCTGGGATTGCAGGCATGTGTCATCATGCCTGCCTAATTTTTGGAGGGTATTTTTAGTAGAGACAGGAGTTCACTATGCTGACCAGGCTGGTCTTGAACTCCTGGCCTCAAGTGATCCACCCACCTTGGCCTCCCAAAGTGCTGGGATTATAGGCACGAACCACCGTGCCCAGCCAAACCACTGTCTTATATTGCCGTCCATAGACCTCAGCATCTGATACTATAATATGCCCTTAAGCACAAGAGAATCTTTTCCAAATACTTAGACCCAAATTGTGTGAGAAGGCAACACACTGGGAAATTTTCCTCCATAGTTGAGCAGCTCATTCTCAAAATACACAGAGCTGACTTCTTGGGTCACTGTGGGCCCAAGACTGAGGAGGATGACTGGGTAGGGTCCACCACGCACCTCTCAGAGAAGCTCAGCCCTCTTTTCCAGCCTTTTCTCCTCTTCTAGCACTTCTTGGAGATCAGGACAAGAGGACTAAAGTGTTTGTCCTCTCCAGAGAAGAATGCTAAGGTCTTGCATCACAATCCTGGAACCAACAAATATGCATCCTTCAATTGCCACACCAAGTGCTGTGCCATGCTTGCCCTCCATGGCTTTACTGTAGCTTTTCCTCTGCCTGGATGCCCCCCTAGATTGCCTTAGTCTCCATTTCAGCTAATTTATTTGATTACTAGTGTGGGTCCCCTTGAAAGGAGACCCTAAGATACAGACCCAGGTGCCATGCAGGTAATTTATTTGGGAGGCCATCTCAAGGAGTACGCAGATGGAATAAGGATGTGAGACAGGGAAGGAAAGGTGCTAATGATGTGTTGATGAGCAGAGACTGCTGTGGACTACTGGGGCTCCATCTTGCTGGGGGCCTCTGCGAGACCGTACAGAGCATACCTCAGGATTGTTCCATCAAGTGGCAAGGAAGAGGGGATATCTTTCCGCCAGCTTCTGCTTTTTGTTGGTTGGAGGGTTCTTCCTGTGGCTTTAACTTCCTGGCACACAGATCAAGCAACTCCACGGAGGGCTAAGGGGACAGGCAGGGCACTGACAGCACCTGCTAGAGCACCCTTCAAGATTTCACCCAAGCAGATGCCCCCAAGCAAATTAAGTGCCTGCCTTGGTGTTTTTTCCTAGGGAACATTGGCTACCTGCCATCAAGCAGAGTGACGTGGCTCTTCTGTAATTTAGGACTCAACTTCCTGATAACTGGGTCACGTGATTTATTTCCTAGCCCCGGTGCCTGGGGTGGCGTCTGGCACACAGGAGAAATGTTCTGACCAATGAATGGGAAAAGGCACGACAGTGTACATGGAGGATCATGGTGTTCTCCACAGCGCCCAGCAGTGGTTGGGGCAGGACTCAAAACAGTAAAAATCAAATTCAAGTTCCTGAAATTCGCAGCTCAAGTCTTCCAGCATCCCAGCATTGAGAAGGGCGAAGGTGAGAGTTGAGACGGAGGAGTGAGCAGAAGTGGAGGAAGAAAACTGAGTCCCAGAAAACCTTCCAATTCAGATTCCCTACACTGTTAGGATCTTTGAGAGAAAAAAAATCTCTTGGAAGAAGATTACAAGGTTAGACTGACAGTAAACCTACAGCAGCTGGTTGGCGGGGAGGGAGGGCGGGAAAGAGCCAGTAATTATATACTTGGCCACACTTTTATGGATTTAGATAAAAATCAGAGTCATGGATCTTTGGCCTTAGAAGGAACTTTAGAACTTGTCTGGTCCCATCCCTCCTTGTCCACTTTAGGAGAAAATGAGCCCCAGAGGGGGAAATTGGCTTGTCTGAGGTCACCCAGTGTTGAGTTCCTAATTACCCGGTGAAAACGAAGGGTGATCTAATTCTCACTGTTCCACTCTGGCTCTGGGCTTATTTGCACAGCTGACCAGGTCTCACCTGCCCTGATATTAGCAATGTGAGTCTTCCCCTGAAGGTATGGCTAAGTAAACACACCTGGTAAGCATCAAGCCACTGAGCAGTTTCAAGGGCTCTGACTCCAGCTGTTCCCATCTTACCCCCAGAACTCCAGGAATAAATACTCCCAACACAGACTGCCCCAGAGACCCAGAATTGGTATCTTCTAAGTGGGTCCTGTCCAGCTCTCTTTACAACTCTTGCAGCCTGCAATGGGGTGATGAGGGCTGACCCAGGTGACAGGTGACTGCTCAACCAGCTGCCCCTGCCCTGCCCTGCCCTCCAGATGCCAGTCAGCTACGCTGAGAGGTTTTCCCCAAAATACGGGAGTCAGAATGTACAAGCCTAAAGATTACATTCTTCTCTGACACCAGAGATAAGCCAGAAGAATGGGAGGGTGATGGTGGGAGGAGACGGTACCAGGTTGTCAAGTCTCCGGGAAGAACCAGCTCTCCCGAAATGGAATGTAGAGACAAAGTTTCCAAGGGGTAGAAACCAAGACATCTGAGTGGGGTCACTGACGTGGCTGACCTGCCTGTGAGGAAATGATCTGGAGGAAATAAGGTAGTAATGGGTTGAGACTCACGTTTCTTTTCTTTTTGAAGTGTCACTCACCAAGTCAGGTTTCAGCATGAGGATGGACAGAATGCTTAGAATTTTAGAAAATACCCCTTCAGATCCTTTTAAAATCCATAGTGGAAAAGATTCAAACAGAAATGTGAGGTCAGACTCTAACCTGCCACTTTTATTTTGCATGTCACTGTAGAAAGTGGGATGGGATAGTAGATAGGAACATTTATAAATTATATTCTGGAATTTACCACAGCCAGAGGCAGCCTACTAAGGGAAAGGACCTTAACACAAGATGCTGGATTCTCATTCCAACACCACTACCATCTTTCTGGTAGTGTTCTTAAGCTTTCTGTCTATGTTCTTAAGCTTCTGTCTATCTCATATTTTTCATTTGTAAAGTAAATGAATTGGCTTAGCAGTTCAGCACATGTATCTTGAGACCATGCTAATAAGTGACCCTGGTGCTCACTATATAACACGGGGGGTCAGAGATGAACAAGGCTTGGACCTTGCCCTCAAGCAGTTCCCAGCCTAGAAGGGGTGGAAGAGAGAAAGAAATCATGCAGAGTGTGAGCACACTATCACATCACAAAAAGTTGAATTGTGAGCTCTGTTCGTCCTGGAAGTGTGTCCAGCTTGTTCACTGCTGTATCTGAGTATCTGGCAGCACGTGCACACAATAGATGCTTAAGAGAGATTTACTGGGCTGGGCACAGTGACTCACACCTGCAATCCTAGCACTTTGGGAGGCCGAGGCAGGCAGATCACCTGAGGCCAGGAGTTGGAGACCAGCCTGGCCAACATGGTGAAACCTCATCTCTACTAAAATACAAACAATTAGCTGGGTGTGGTGGCATGTGCCTGTAATCCCAGCTACTCAGGAGGCTGAGGAAGGAGAATTGCTTGAACCCAGGAGGCAGAAGTTGCAGTGAGCTGAGATTGCACTGTTGCACTCCAGCCTGGGCAACAGGAGCGAAACTCCGTCTCATACAGGAATAAAGAGAGAGAGAGAGAGAGAGAGAGAGAGAGAGATTTACTGAATGAATGACTGTGACTGTGCCCTGTCCTTCTCCTGTTTCTGATCAGTTACATTCCCTTATTTGGAATTTTCCTCAGAAGAGCAGTCAGGGTTTGTCTGTGCATTTATTTAGATTTCTAATATGTTAACGAAAATTCTTTCAAAAATAAAAGTGCTTGACAAACAAAGCAATGATTTGGAATCTTGTGGAGCTCGAGTGTTATTTATTCCCCATTGCTATAGAAACATGCAGATGCAGCATGGATGTTCAGTAACATTTGTTGAATGAAAAAATACATGCTGTTCAATAAGTATAGGAGCATGTGCTCAACATCATTATTTATCATGGAAATGCAAATTTAAACCACAATGAGATACTATTGTACACCCACCAGAATGGCCAAAATTCAAAAGATTGACAATATCAAGTGTTGCCAAGGGTGTGGAGCAAATGTAACTTTTTTTTGAGGGGGGGGCTCACTATGCTGTCCAGGCTAAGCTCAAACTCCTAGGCTCAAATGATGCCTGGCTAGAACTCATACACTGCTGGTGGGAATGTCAAATGGTATAGCTACTTTGGAAAACTGCTTGGCAGATTCCACGAATGCTAAGCATATGTCTAACCGATTACTCAGCAATTACACTCCTGGGTTTACACTCAAGATAAATGAGTGTGTATAGCTACCAAAAGAATGTTTATAGCAACTTTGTAAATGCTCCAAAACGGAAACAACATAAAAGGCTATCAATAGAAAAACTGATACGTAAATCATGGTATAGCCATACAATGAGTTACTATATAGCCACAAAAAAGAATGAACTCTGCCATGCTTAACAACACAGATGACTCTCATAGCCAAACACAAAAGAGTACATACTATTTGGGTTTATTTTTATGACATTCAAGAACAGGCAAAACAAATCAATGGTCAGAATAATGGTTACGTCTTAACAGCATCCCAGGCAGAGGGCCCAGTATGTGAAAGAAATGGAGGCTTGACAAGGCATGGTGTGTTGAGCAAACAGCTAGCTCAATATGGTGGGAGGGTGGAAGGATGGTAGGGGCCATGGAGGAGGAGTGTAGGGAGGAGAGATTGGAAAGGTTATTTGGGATCATTTTGTGAAAGGCTCTATGGTAGTCATTAAGGCTATTGAGCATATAGTTCAGGTTTTCCCTGTTTTGGCTACTGGTAGGATTGTACTGCCTGGCCCTTTGTGGTTGGGTGGGGCCACGTTTCCATGTTTTGTTCTAGCCAATGATTTGCAACAGGAAGCGATGTGTGTCACTTCCAGACAATGCCATCCAGTTGTTAGTATGAGGCCCTCCAGAGCTCTTTCTGCCTCACTGGCATGCCAGTCGCCACTATTTGATGGTGGCTGCTCCATCAGCCTGGATCCCAAGGAAGACCCGAGCTCCCCCAGGGCTGATCACAATGCATATATAGTATGAGAAATAAACCTTTGTGGTTTTAGGTTGCTGAAAATGCCCATGGGGAGGTGATGATGTTGCCCTGAGAGTAATAACAGTGACAGCGAAGACAAGTACACAGATTTGAAATACGGTTTGAAAGTAGAACCAATAGGATCCATTGGTGAATTGGAAGTGAGGTATGTTAGGCTGAATAAATAATCCCCAAAGATATCCATGTGTTAGCCCCTGGAACATGTAAATGTTATATAGCAAAAGGAACTTTGTGTATATGATTAAAGACCCTGAATGAGGTGATTATCCTGGATTATCCCTGTGGGCCCTGAATGTAATCACTCCGGTCCCCTCCTTTTTTTTTTTTTTTTTTTTTTTTTTTTTTTGAGACAGCATTTTGCTCTTGTTGCCCAGGCTGGAGTGCAACGGCGCAATCTCGGCTCACCATAACCTCCACCTTCCAGGTTCAAGCGATTCTCCTGCCTTAGCCTCCGGAGTGGCTGGGATTACAGGCATGCACCACCACGCCCAGCTAATTTTGTATTTTTAATAGAGACAGGGTTTCTCCATGTTGGTCAGGCTGGTCTCGAGACCTCAGGTGATCCGCCCATATCAGCCTCCCAAAGTGCTGGGATTATAGGTGTGAGCCACCCCGTCTGTCCTGTAATCACTACTATTTTTATAAGAGGGAGGAAGAGGGAGATCTTACTACAGAGAAGGCAATGTGAAGACAGAAGGAAGGCGGGGGCATGGTGGCTCATGCCTGCAATCCCAATACTTTGGGAGGCTAAGGTGGGAGGATCACTTGAGCCCAGGAGTTTAAGACTAGCCTGGGTAACAGAGAGAGACCCTGTCTGTATAAAAAAATCAAAAATTAGCCAGGCATGGTGGTTCCAGCTACTTGGGAGGCTGAGGTGGGAGGCTGAGGCTGCAGCTAGCTGTGATTGCACTGCACTCCCAGCCTGGGTGATGGTGCGAGACCCTTTCTCAGAAAAGTAAAACAACAACAACAAAAATCAAAGGAAGACACTACATGGATGACTTTGAAGATAGAGAAAGGGACCACGGAATGCAAGGAATGCCGTTCTCAAACTGGAAAAAGCAAGGAAGTGGACGGGGTCCTCTAGAGGATGTGTGGCCCTGGTGACACGTTGACTTTGGCCCACTGAAACTGATTTCAGGATTCTCCCCTCCAGAACTTTGAGACGATGAATGTGTATGTCGTTGTTTTTACTTTTATTGTGGCAAAATATATATGACATAATATTTATCATTTAAACCATCTGCCAGGTGTGCACTCCAGTGGCATTAAATATATTCACCATGATATTAGGTAACCATCACCACTATCTATACCTGAAACATTTTCATCATCCCCAGCGAAAACTCTGTACTCATGAAACAATAACTCCCTCTTTCCCCCAACCCTCGGTAACCTCTGTTCTACTTTGTCTCTATATTCGCCTATACTAAGTACCTCCTATAAGTAGTATCATACAATATTTGTCCTTTGGTCTCTGGCTTGACTAAGCATAATTTTCAGGGTTGATCCATGTTGCAGCACGTATCAAGATGTTATTCTTTTTACCGCTGAACAGTATTGTGTTGGTTCATTCTCACACTGCTATAAAGACATACCTGAGACTGGGTAATTTACAAAGAAAAGAGGTTTAGTTGGCTTATGGTTCCACAGGCTGTACAGGAAGCATGACTGAGGAGGCCTCAGGGAGCTTTTACTCAAGGCGGAAGGCAAAGGCAGAGCAAGCTTCTTCGCAACGCTGGAGAAGGAGGACGCGAGAGAGTGTGGAGGTGCCGCACACGTCCAAACAACCAGATCTCGTGAGAACTCCATCGTGAGAACAGCACCAAAGGGGGAAATCCGCCCCCATGATCCAATCACCTCCCACCAGGTCCCACCTCCAATATTGAGGATTACAACTTAACATGGGATTCGGATGGGGACACAAATCCAAACCATATCAAATATTGTGGGTTGGTTTCAGCCACCAAATTTGTGATAATTTGTTAAAGCAGCTGCAAGAAACTAATACATGAGGGATGAGAGGAAAGAAGGCATGAAGGAGGATCCTTGGGCTTTTGGCTGAGAACTGGCTGGATTGAGATGCCATTTCCTGGGATAGAGGAATCCGAGAGAGCAACCTATGAGGGGTAGGGAAGCCACAGGCTCGTTTTGGCCATGTGAAGTTTTGAGATGTCTGTCAGGTCTCCAAAGGAAATGTTGAGGAGACAATCGGCCTTCCAGTTCTGGAATTCAGGGGAGAGCTGGGACTACATTTGGGAGGCATCAGCGTGAGGTGGTGCTTAGAGCCAATAGACGGGTTGAGGTCATCTAGGGAACGTGAATAGAGACAGAAGAGAAGGAGATTAAGCTATCATTCTATCCTTTGAAGGTGGGCAGAGGGGGAGGAATGAGCTGAGGGGGATGAGAAGGAGCAGTCAGGGAGGTGGAAGAAAACTCAGGAAAGTTTGGTATCGTGAAAGGGGAGAGGCCTGTGTTTCACTGAGGAGAGCATGGCTGATGAGGTTTTTACAGACTAAATAAGAGGAGACATTTATGACCTGGACAAGGGCAGGGTCTACTGAGGGGTTGAGGCGGAAGCAGGAGGGGAGTGAGTTAGAACATGGGAAAGTGTGTTAGCCTTCTTAACTCTCTGGAGAAGTTCTGCAGTGAGATGGAGCAGAAAAATAGGACATGGTAGAGTTTAAAAACTGCTTAAGGTGGGGGACATTGTTGTGGTTATTTCTTGCTAACAAGTATCCCAAAACTTAGTGGCTTAAAACAAGTCATTATTCAGTATGTCGTCACTTAATGTTGTTGATAGGTTCTTGGAAACTGTGACTTTAAATGAAGCTATGTGTAATGAAACCAATTTTACTATAGGTGAATTGATATAAACAAGAGTTAAGTTCCTGTGGTCACCAAATGTATAAATAAAGACCAAAACACTTCTAATGTTAAATATTAAAATAAATGGCCCAGTGCGGTGGCTCACGCCTGTAATTCTAGCACTTTGGGAGGCCGAGGCGGGCAGATCACGAGGTCAGGAGTTTGAGACCAGCCCCGTCAACATAGTGAAACTCCGTCTCTACTAAAAATACAAGAAATTACCTGGGCTTGGTGGCATGCGCCTGTAATCCTGGCTACTTGGGAGGCTGAGGCAGGAGAATCACTTGAACCTGGGAGGTGGAGGTTGCAGTGAGCCAAGATTGTGCCGTTGCACTCCAGCCCGGGTGACGGCGAGACTCCATCTCAAAATGATAAATAAAATAAAATAAATGTGAGTTATACATATATTTTATATTTAAGAAAGATTAATAAAAACAAGTAAGATAATTATTTAAGAAAGATTAATAAAAACAAGTAAGATAATTATTTACCTGCTTATTCCAGTTCAGGGTAGCAGGTGGCCAGAGCCTATCCTAGCAACTCAGGGTGCAAGGCTGGAACCAGCCCTGGGCAGGATGCCATCCCATTGCAGGGTGCACTCACACACACATACATACTCACTCAACCTTGAACCATGTAGACACACCAATGAACTTGATATGTACAGCTTTGAGTATGTGGAAGGAAACCAGAATGTCTGGAGAAAATCCAGGTAGACCTGGGGACAACCTGCAAACTTCACAGAGACAGTGGACCAATTTTGTTTTCTCATCAACATTATAAGAAAATGATATTGAATACAACAATATGATTTGAGGACCTGCTGTATTCGATTCCACGATTTTGTGGGTTAGGAATTTGGTTAGCGACCCCCTAGATGATTGTTTTGCTCCATGCAGCATGGACTGGGGTCATTGGTGGTATTCAGCGGTTGAAAGGGCTGGTTTTGAGGGCTCAAGGTGGCTTCACTCACATGCCTGGCACCTTGATGGGGATGCAATCTCAGCTCACTGCAACCTCCGCCTCCCGGGTTCAAACAATTCTCCCACCTAAACTTTCCCAGTAGCTGGGATTACAGGTGCTAATTTTTTGTATTTTTAGTAGAGATGGGGTTTTGCCATGTTGGCGAGGCTGGTCTCAAACTCCTGAACTCAAGTGATCCACCCACCTCGGATTCCCAAAGTGCTGGCTTTACAGGAGTGAGCCACCGTGCCCGGCCAGATCTTCCCTCTTGATGGGAAGACTGTCAAGGAATTTGCAGCCGTGCTTAAACCCCCCACAGATACAGAACATATTTACAAATTACATAAGAAGGCACCAGGGAGCGGGGAGAGGTGAATGATGCAGAAGAGAGAAGAGGAAACTGCAGGAATAAAGTCCTTCAGAGGCCACAAGGGGACAATACTCCGAAGGCACTCCTCACTGGGACAGGAGGAAATAAGATATGGTGAGGACAGGTGCACAGTGAAAAGATGAGGCTGTTCCCATAGGATGACTTCACGCTGCTCGATAATGTGCAGGTGAGCTCAACAGCTGATGGGTGGATGTGAAGGGTTGAGAAGAAAAGAGGGTAGGACAGTAATCTCGGAGAATTGGAACATTAGGTATTTTTTTGAAGCAGATTTTAATAGTGATGACATTTTGTCACTTCCGAAAAGATTATAATACATGATTATTAATCCTTAATAATATATTAACACAATCTCTTTACTAGCAATTATTATGTCAAGTATTTATGGAACCCATGAGATATACTCCACATTCTAGGTGTTGCTGACCAAGTCTTGTTTACCACACTTCTTTTAGGAGGGAGGCAAATGCTATTATTTCCATTTTATTGCTGCAGAAATTATATTCAATTTCATAAAGCAAATCTGATAAAGGACCCAAGATTAGAACTCTGAGAACATTTTTGAGGGAGGAGTGTTGAGAACATGGAGAATACTTGCTTGTTTTACTTGAGAGAATGTTTGGATTGCCAACTCTTAAGGAGATAAAAAAGATTATCTGGCAAAAGTTAGTCTTCAGCAAAATTACTTAGTAGGTGAAATCTTCTTGCATATGACGCCTCCAGTGTTAAAATCATGTTTGTAATTTATGTTCTGGAATTGCTTTCAGGAGGAGTTTCTGATACACGCACGCACACACACACTCCACAATTATCAGGATTATGTTTATTTATTAAATCACTCACCCAAATATTTTATTTATCCTAATCTCACAATTCACCTTACTTAGTCTCAGATATTTCAAAAAATCAAACCCTTATGAAAGTACTGAAAAATCATCAACAGTGAGGAAATTATGGAGAAGGTGAATCAGGCTTTGCTGAGAATTTCCAAAGGGGGGTTCCAAGGATGTTCTGAGCAGCTCCATTGCAAAGGTCCACACATACATCACAGAATCCCATTACGTCAGGCATGACTGAGGTCTTAGAGTCACCCAAATAAAACTTATCTATGTCCTCTGACCTCTCCTCCTTCTGACACTCTTTATATTTATCTACCAATTGGGTTTCCATTCATTCAATTAGTCAAACTAAAGATTGTAGGGTCAAGTTGACCCTCTGCTCCATTACTCTAAAATTCATTTGTTTCATTGCTCACGACGACCAGTTAGAAATGAGTTCAGCTATAAGGTACAGAAACCCCACCTAACAATGGCTTAAATACATTCGTTTATTTTTCTTACATAACAAAAAGTCACATCCACATTCAAGGCAGGAAGAATAGGAAGGGGAAGGGTGAAGCCAGCTGACTTTCCCTTTTGTTAGAATAGAAAAAGCTTTCCAAGAAATCTCCACAGTGTACTTCCCCTTAGGCCTCATTGGTCAGAATTGGATCCCACAGCCCCTCCCCGGCCCCACCAACCTGCAAAGGAAGCCAATAAGTTAGGGAACACGATTGTGATAATTGGCATAGACCAGTATAGATCACTGATCTGGACACATTGATTCAGCCGAAATCAAGTTCTGTTAGCAAGGAAGATGGGAAGATGGTTTCAGGTAAAAATGGTGTTGGCCACAGTTGCAATCTGCTCATTTTAGTTCTGAGGCAGCTGATTTTAGGTATGGCATATTGGCTCATGCCATATATAAATGGCCAGGTGTGGTGGCTCATGCCTGTAATCCTAGCACCTTGGGAGACTGAGGCCAGTGGATCGCCTGAGCTCAGGAGTTCAAGACCAGCCTGGGTAACATGGCAAAACCCTGTCTCTACCAAAAATACAAAAAATTAGCCGGGTGTGGTGGTGAGTGCCTGTGGTCTCAGTTACTTGGGAGGCTGAGGTGGGAGGATTGCTTGAGCCTAGGAGGTGGAGGTTGCAGTGAGCTGAGATGGCACTACTCCACTCCAGCGTAGGTGACAGAGACCCCATCTCAAACAAAACAAAACAAAACAAAACCCAAAGTCGCAAATACTAAGGGCGAGCCTCACAAATCCCTGTGGTCTCATATCTGACCAACTGTGCCCACATATATTTCTTACCCCCACACACAGTAACGTGTGCAGCCCCTTATCTTAAAAGGGTGAACTTTGGTTGAGTTACATGCAATGGGTTCCGCAGCTTCTTGCCAAGTGTTGGCTGCCTGTTTGCTCTCCTGATGTCTACCTGATTAAAAGAACCTTATAAAAGGAGGAAAAGGTCAGGGTAAAAGCATTTCATGCAGCCTCTAGAAACAGAACTCAGTCCCTAAGGAAAAGTCACCTCTCTCTGGTGGGCCTTGGCACCAACGATTGCCATGCACTAGTAAGAGTTGGGCCAACCAGTTGTAGGGGTGGAAAGGTCTCTGGTTTGGTGTTGTCTGTTGTCTCTGTCAGGAAAAAGGTAGAACTCTTCCCTCCCCTTCTTAACTCCACCTTTCACCCAGATTTGCAAGCAAATGTCAGATTGGACCAACCCAGTGGGAATTGGAGAACTTTTTAGCAGAAATTTTCACTATTTTGGCATTTGAAACCTAGTGTAAAGTAACTGGAAGAAAAAAGTGTCTATGGAGTTCTGTAGGTCTTTCTCAAACATGTTCTGAGAAAAACCAACTCAAGGACATTGTCACGAGTAAAGGTTATCTAGGGTCCTTGGCTCGGGAGGCCTTGCCATTCTCATGGGAAATCAAGAGTAGTGCTGAGGAGCACGCTCAAGTCAGAAGATTTTCATACAAATCCTTGATTCCCACATAGTAGCTGAGTGACTTTGACAAGTTGCTTGACCTCTCTGTGCACAGTTCCAATGTGTGCCAGAGCTGGTTTATCCCCACTGGAGAGACGGATGTTTGCATCTCTTCCCAACTCTGTGTCCACTGACATCATGTTGGCTGTGGTGGGAATCTTTACACCATGGGAACTGGCAAATCAGTGTTCCCCTAGCCCACAGAGTTGTAAACATTTACTGGTGTACCACTGCATGTTTCCTACTTTGTACAGTGGGCTGATAATACTTACCTTACCTAGGGGATGAATTGAGAGAACTCATAGGAGAAAAAAGTGATAGCCCTTAATACCTATGAGCTTTCTAATTCTTTTAGCCATGTAAATGTTTGCTATATTATTGTTGAGACTGCTTTTTGGAGAGGTGGGAGCTAATTTCACTTGCTCTGTCATTGGTTTGCAAAGCCGGTTACCCTTTTGGTATCCCTGTTGCTCCTGGGACCTATTTGACTGCCATGGCAATCTGTCAACCCACGCTGAAATTTGGCAAATTGCTTAACTTCATGGCCTGGCCGGAATAATGGGGTTGTGTTGGCAGAGAGACACCGGAGTCTCTAAAGAAAACACATGCATGGTACAAAGGTCCCAGATTATTACACCTGAGTGGGGGATATATCTTGACCTGATTGTGGTGTAGATGCACTGTAATCGATGGAGAAGTACAATGGCGTGATCTCAGCTCACTGCAACATCTGCCTCCCGGGTTCAAGTGATTCTCCTGTCTCAGCCTCCTAAGTAGCTGGGATCACAGGCGCACTCTACCTCACCCGGCTAATTTTTGTATTTTTAGTAGAGATGGGGTTTCTCCATGTTGGTCAGGCTGGTCTCGAACTCCTGACCTCAGGTGATCCACCTGCCTTGGCCTCCTAAAGTGCTGGTGTTACAGGTGTGAGCCACTGTGCCCGGCCAATTTCCATGAATTTCAAATGGCTTAATAGATAGCTTATGCAAATACAAACACAAAAACCAGGAGACAGGATGGTATAAAGATGAGAAAGACACACTCTGAAATGCCATCAGGTGTGTCTTAGGATACTGCTATGCTAGAATGGGATCGATTTCTTATTCTCCTTTTTGGGGATATCTCATCCTGCATTAGTCAGCTATTCCACAATGATGCTACTTAACACACTACTCCAGAACTCAGTGGCTTACAATAATGAGAATTTGTTCCAACACAAATTGTCTGTGGGCCAACTGATCTAGCTTCGCTTGGCTCCAGGCTGTGGACTCCATTTAGATCTGCTGCATGGATTCCATTCAGTGGCTCAGGTGATGACCTGGGGAATGCTGTTCTCACAGTGGAGGCAGGAGTACGAAAGGATTGCAAAAGCACAGGGGAGGCCCCTGCTCACATCACGCCCACTAACATCCCGTTGGCCAAAGGAAGTCAAATGGCCAAGCCCAACAGCAAGCGGGCAGGTAGTACATGCTACCCACGGTGGAAGAGGAGAGGGGAGCAAATATTTGCTCAACAGTGATCCAAACTGTCACACAAACCATCACACTTATTTGAAAATAAGCTGATAAAGTACTTTTCTAGTTAAAAATATGTTGTTAAAAATAACACTTTACATTTGTATTGCATATTATGGTTTTAAAAGCATATTTGCATCATTCTCTCACATATTCCTTCTAGTGACAGAGTGGAAAGGCAGCATCCCCATTTTTAAAGATGTGAAGATTCTGGCTGTATTATTTTCCTAGAACTGGTGTAACAAATTCCCATAAGCCTTGTGGCTTGAAACAGAAATTTATTCTCTCACAGTTCTGGAGCCTAGAAGTCCAAAATCAAGATGGCGGCAGGGCCATGCTGTCTCTGAAGGGCGCAGGGAGGAATGGTGTTTGCTGGCAGTCTTTGGGACTCCTTGACCTGCACCTGCATCACCCCGTCTCTGCCTCCATCATCACATGGCCTTTCCTGCTCTGTACCTCTTTTCTTTCTTTTTTTTTTTTTTTTAAGACGGAGTTTTGCTCTTGTTGCCCAGGCTGGATTGCAATGGCACGGTCTTGGCTCACTGCAACCTCTGCCTCCCAGGTTCAAGCGATTCCCCTGCCTCAGCCTCCCAGTAGCTGGGATTACAGGCGCCCAACACCAAGCCTGGCTAATTTTTCTATTTTTAGTAGAGATGGGGTTTCACCATGTTGATCAGGCTGGCCTCGAACTCCTGACCTCAGGTGCTCCGCCTACCTCGGCCTCCCAAAGTGCTGAGATTACAGGCGTGAGCCACCGCGCCCAGCCTATCTTTTCCTTTTCTTAAGGAAACCAGTCATATTGAATTTAGGACTCACCCTCATCCAGTATGACCTCATCTTTACTTGATTACATCTGCAAAGACCCTATTTTCAAATAAGGTCACATTCACAGGTTCTGTGTAGATGTGAATTCAGGGGGACACCATTAACTCAGTACACTGGCTGGCAGAATTTATGGCATCTATACTCTTTCTTGACAATTCCTCTGGTGTCTGGCATCCTCCCTGCCAAATCCATGCCACATCTCTAAGGCCAGAGCTTCTTAAACTTCTCTGGGCATAGATATCGCTGAGAGTCTTGTTAAAAGGCAGACTCTGACTCAGAAAGGTCTGAGTGGACCTTGGTGCTGGGACTAGGGTGAGCTGAGGAGGTGCCCTGTATGACTCTGACAGTGAGAACTTCCTTAAATGCTGTGCCTGGGGTGCCTCACCTGTGCCACCCTAGTCCTGGCCCTGTGAGATTCTGCGTTTCTAACAAGTGCTGCTGGGCCAAGGACCACACTTTGAGTTGCAGTCCGCGTGGGTTTAATGCTTGGTGTCTCACCCTCAATAGTAATGAGGGTGTTTCCATTTTGAAGTTGGATGTCTGTAACTCCTAGAAAGGAAGCAGTGGTTCTGCTACATTTTTCTTTTTTTTTTTTTAAAAAAAATAACATTGGATCACATGGGCTGGGCTGGATACCAGTAATGTTGGTTCTTTAGTAACATTTCAGGAAATTAAGTTGGTAGCACAGAGATTCAGGGCCCCTTTGTAAGCACCTGGTCAGACCTTCATCCCCAACCCTCCTGGGTTCCCAGAATATCTCACCGTTAGTTCTGCCTCCTGACTTTTGTAGCACTGCCTGGAAGTGGTCTTTGCTCTCTTCCAATAGCCTCCTCTACCAGCCAGGGGCTGGGCCCAAACCAGCTACCCCATCACCAGCAATAGAACCTATAGAGCCTATGCACTGAGCCCTGACCCCAGGCCTTGTTGCAAGCCTTACTCTTTCCTTAAAGACATATATATATATATATATATATATATATATATATATATATATATATCTTTATAAGTATATATTTATATACTTATTTAAAAGTTTTATTTTTAGAGACAGAGTTGTGCTTTGTTGCCCAGGCTGGAGTCCAGTGGTGCAGTCATAGGTGTCTATATTTTTGAACCTCATTTGTCTTCCCTGTTACTGGCCCCATTTATGTCCATCAACATATCTCTTGAGTCAGAGGGCACAGGCTTGGGGCATTGGGCCCTCCCTCCCCCAGGTCCTCTGCTTCTCTTACACAGGTCTCTGCTTTCTCTCCATGGTCCACTTTTCCATCTGAGGTATGTCAGAGAGCAGCCAGAGGCCTCCCTGCCCAACTTCCAGGGGTGAAGAAGAGAGACACTCTCCTGTTAAGACCCCACACAGCGTATGTCATTTGCAGTGGCTGGGGAGAAGTGGTTATAGGATTTTTTCCTCTGTAATGACTGAAGATACTGAGGCATATGGGGAATTATGGGTGTTTTTGGAACTCACACAGTGAGTTGGAGAAAGGGGATAAATCGTTATAGCGGAAAGTATCTTCCCCACAGGTGTCAGGAGCATTCTCATTCAGGTTTTTAAAAAATTGGGACTCCTCTGAGATAACTGAGCCTTTACAAAAATTATCATGATTATTTTAAATAGAGACAGGGTCTTGGTTTTGCCCAGGCTGGTCTTGAACTCCTAGGCTCAAGCAATCCTCCCGCCTTGGCTTCCCCAAATGCTGGGATTACAGATGTGAGCCACCACACCCGGCCAATCACTGAGTCTTGATGCAACATGAAATATGTGGGCAAATGTCAGGGTAGCTTTTTCTTTTCTATAGTTATTTATTTATTTTTATTTTATTTTTTGAGATGGAGTCTTGCTCTTTCACCCAGGCTGGAGTACAATGGTATGATCTCGGCTCACCGCAACCTCTGCCTCCTGGGTTCAAGTGATTCTCCTGCCTCAGCCTCCCGAGTAGCTGGGATTATGGGCATGCCTGGCTAATTTTGTATTTTTAGTAGAGATGGGGTTTCTCCATGTTGGTCAGGTTGGTCTTGAACTCCCGACCTCAGGTGATCCGCTCGCCTCGGCCTCCTAAAGTGCTGGGATTACAGTCATGAACCACTGCGCCCGGCCTCCCCTCTTTCTGATAGCACTCAATATTTCCACACAACTCCAGTGAGGTTCAAGGAATTGGAAAAACTTTAATGCAAGTGAAGGCCAAGGGCTTCACCTTTTCAGATTTTCCAGTTATGATTTCCCGGACTTCAAGAGTCCTTGGATGTAGGGTGCATGAGAAGGAAAGATGAGTGAAATAACAAAGAGGAACGCTCCCCTTCTTTCTCCTACCCCTGAGAGATTCTGGGGTGACAGCGGTGGAAGGGGAGGAGGCAGGAAAGTCACGCTATGTGAGAAAATAATAAAAATGAATATAGAGATACTAAATGTAGAAGCCAATTTTTTCTTTTTTTTTTTTGAGACAGGGTCACTGAGGCTGGAGTGTGATGGCATGATCATAGCTCACTGCCACCTTGAACTCCTGGGGCTCAAGGGATCCTCTCATCTCAGCCTCCCAAGTAGCTGGGGCTACAGGCATGTGCCACCACGCCCAGCTAATTTTAAAGTCTTTGTAGAGATGTGGTCTCGTCATGTTGCCCAAGCTATTCTTGAACTCCTGGGCTCAGGTGAGCCTCTGTCTTGGCCTCCCAAAGTGCTGGGATTACAAGGTGAGCCACTATGCCCAGCCCCAAAAAAAGAAACCTTGTGAGTTAAAAAAAAATTTTTAAGTGACTTTAAAAGACAGATATTACAAAATATCTTGACTTCCTGTGTTAAATGAGTTTTCAAATTAAAGTTCCTCATTTGCTTACTTTTCTGACCTTGGGACTAAAAATGAAACTTTCCCAGAATTAAGTGTGGTGGCTCACGCCTGTAATTGCAGCACTTTGGGAGGCTGAGGTGGGCGGATCACCTGAGGTCAGGAGTTTGAGACTAGCCTGACCAACATGGAGAAATCCCGCCTCTACTAAAAAATATACAAAATTAGCCAGGTGTGGTGGTGCATGCCTATAGTCCCAGCTACTTGGGAGGCTGAGGCAGGAGAATCACTTGAACCCGGGAGGCGGAAGTTGTGGTGAGCCAAGATCATGCCACTGCACTCCAGCCTGGGCAACAAGAGTGAAACTCCATCTCAAAAAACAAAACTAAAAACAAAAAACAAAACAAAGAAAAAAACCCCAACACTCTAAGCACCTCATTTCTCTGGCTCCCAGACGTTTTCGGTCTAGCCTCTCCTCCCATAGCTAACTGCTGTTAATGCCCTTGGTTCTCTTTTACCGGTCTGAGCCTGAGCTTGGGAACGCCTGCTCTGGAGCTGGGGTAAGGGGCATTTCAAGGCTGGGCAAGGCTAGGGAAGGAAGGGTGGGGTTTGCCGGGTTAAGCTTAGTGGCTTCTGGAGTCAAGACAAACACTGCTCATTATGAGGCGGTGTGACCCTGGGCAAGTTCACCTTCTGAGCCTTTCTTCTACCCTCTATGGGCTGACATGAGAATTGCACAACGGGATATCTATAAACTGCGTGTCACTAAAGCAAAGTGCCCTCAACATTCAGCCATCGGAATCAGAGGCTTCTGCTGTTCTATTGCTGCTGGGGATATTTCTTTGCTTGCTGGTGTGTGTGTGTGTGTGTGTTTTAATATGGATCTGGAAGGAGACAAAAGCGCTCACGATAAGGCAGGATATGCCAGGAAATCTGTGACCAAGTCAGTGAGAAAGGAGTTGAAACCAGCGGGTAAGTGAGGTTTCTAAGTGGCTCTCTGAGGACCCCCAGAATCTGCCACTCCCCAAACCACGGGAGGGAATGACCTGGACTTTTGGCGCTGTGAGGAGAGATACATGTTAGACCTCAGAGTTGCAATCCCTTTTCATAATAGAGGAAACAGTCACCTTTTTGGAGACAGTAGGTTGGAGAGGACACAACAGGACTGTACTCAAGTCCGTACAAATCTTTTACTTAAAAGTCATATAAAAGAATAAAAAATGCAGATTTCGGAATCCAGTGTAGATAAGGAAGCAAATGATGTTGAAAGGTGCCCATTAATTTAAAATTTCATCATAGGAAGCTGGGTGACCTTTTGCACTCAATATTAAAAAAACTGTTAAGTTGCTCTTTGGAACAGTAGCATTTAGGGGTTTTTTTTTTTGTCACGCTTGTTTATTTCTTTGGGATGCTGTGTGTGTCACGGAAGAAATGTGCCCCTGAAAATTGTAACCAAACAAAGTTTGGTTAAAACCAGTTAGTTCCTTTGTTTTCATGGAAATGTCAGACAACTATGAAAGCTAAGGAAGCGCGTTGAATGGAAGGTCTGGCTTTGGTAAATTAGGCAGAGATGTTTTCAGCAGCAAACAGGTAAAATCTGACATCAAGAAGCATTATTTTAATGTAGGGCCGGTTATAATCTTAAAGAACTGACTAGGTTCTAAAATAATAGAACTGAGAAATAGGACTGAGAAATGACCAACACCAAGTATAACACAGTACACTCAGCACTTGTTTCTATAGAAAACATTTCAAATCAAGTTCTTTATGATGTGAACCAGATTTTCCAAATGCCTAAACCACTTCTGAGCTTTAAGCAAGGCCTCAGAAATTCAGCGGGTTCCTGGGAGGCTTCATTCACATTCGCCTCTAAGGAGAGGCTAAAAGAGGAATTTCCAGAAGGCAGCTACTGGCTCAGAACCAGGGGGTCCCTTGCCCAGTCTGTCTCTGTGTGGCTCCCGGAATTGCTGAGGGCTCATTTCTCAGAGGGCTTCACTGGAAAATAAAGCAACAACTGACACTCGTGGGCCTCGGCACTCTGGCCAGGCCCCCTGAGGGGATACATCCTAGGAGAACTGAAAAATGGGATTGGAGCTTTTGCCTTATCCTTGCAACCCAAGTTCTTTGTGTGGCTGAACATCTATGAAAAAATAATCAAATATTGTCTGATATTTCCCTGTACTTCTGGTATTGCTTTTAACCTCAAAACCCACCCCTCCCACCTCTAACAAACCAAAATGGAAAATGACAATTCAGGCAGCTGTTAATTGGCTCACTCGCTCAAGGCAAGCGCTGTCTCAAGGCAGAAATGACACAGCAAAAAACAGGGGGGGAGAAAAAAGTCTATTATTGGCTCATGATTTACAAAAGCCAAAGGCCTTTAGAGAAAAGGCCAGGAGTCATACCAACACAGATCCCAAATCCAGGAGAACACAGACCAGCAGTAAGAGGGACGCTTCCCGTCAGACCTTGGACATGGTGGTCTTTGAGAATAGGTCTGCCCTTCTCTCCCTGACCAGTTGGGATAGAGACTTGACTGGAATCCTTGACGCTGATAGGTGTGTCTACGGACAGAGAGGACTGTGCCTGTCTTCCTGAATCCCAACCCAGAGTAGAAGCAGTTGAGACATGGATCTGGGTTGAGAAATGGGTTTTCCTGTCCCCCTGTGTCACCCACGTCTTCACAAAGGACTTACAGGTGGCTGAGAGATCTGTAGGAATGGAATGGGGATTGCAGGTGGCCCAAGAAACCTGAGGAGACCAATGACTAAGACCAGATGTGGGTCAGTGGTCATCTTGGCAGGTATCACTGTGGACAGATGACACTGAGGGCCACTGCTCTGACCTTGGGTCGTCAACTGCTACCTGCTTGCCCCATCCCTCTCCTTTCTACCCCTAGACCTTCACCTCCAGGGAAAAAGTGTGTGTAGGAACTCCCTCTGCCATTTTGAAAAGACAAGAGCTAAAAGCAGTTCCATGAAGGACAGGCATTTAGTTTCATACCTGAGTTTGTGAAATAAGAGTTGTTCTTTCTTCACGTGATTTTTACCTTTCTGTCTTCTCCACTGACTTAGTAATGAGACAGATCAGGACAAGGATACTTGTAGCCATCCACCTGGCAGGTTCTGCAAGTCACAGAACTGTAACCACATACTGGGCCTTAGAGCAACCTTAGGGCACCTCCTTTTCTCCTGCTCACCCATTTTCTAGAAAAAAATGAGAGGCTCCTTCCATGGCTGGCAGCACAGGGCAAAGTAAGGAAAGGGATGTGCCAGCAGTGGGTTTGAATGAGGTGAGGACTTGGGTGACCAGCGGCGAACGTATGTTGTCTGTTAGTCCAGTATCTACATGCTGGGCAAGTTATGGATCCCATCCCTCCGGGGAGGGGCACCTTTGGCTTGCCCTGTTGGTGTGAGCTGAGCATGCATGCTTGCTTCAATCCTGACCGCCGGTCAATTTGTGGAATAAGTCCTCGTCGAGTGTTTCATTCTGGTCCTTGGAGCGGGTAGACAAGAAAATGTAGCCGCCAATGTACTCATGCACAATCTTGCAATCTGCACTCAGGCAGGTGAATGCAGTAAAGACGTTTTGGTCAAACTCGATGACCACCTGGAAGAGGAAGGCACAGAGAAGCTTAAACTCTGACAAGGAATGATGAGAAAGAGGCGCTTTGTTGGACTGGCCCCTGGAGCTGAGGGCTGCTGAGGTAGATGACAGATGGCTATCCCCCTAAAACGCACAGAAAACCATCACTTCCATTAAACACTTCCAGAAATATCTTTGCTCTCTTTGCGCCCTCTGGTGGTGTTGACTTTGCTGCACATCTGGTTTTAAAAACTCCCAGCACATTTTCTGTCTATAGTTTAGATATAAGGATTTTGCCCAAGCACCCCCTATGTTGGGGAGCAGGGTGCTTCGCAGGCACTTTATTTTTATTTATTTATTTTTGAGATGGAGTCTCTCTCTGTCACATAGGCTGGAGTACAGTGGCACGATCTCAGGCCACTGCAACCTCTGCCTTCCAGGTTCAAGCGATTCTCATGCCTCAGCCTCCCAATTAGTTGAGATTACAGGTGTGTGCCACCACACCTGGCTAATTTTTGCATTTTCAGCAGAGGCGCGATTTCACCATGTTAGCCAGGCTGGTCTTGAACTCCTGACCTCAAGTGATTCACGCCTCGGACTCCCAAAGTGTTGGGATTACAGGCGTGAGCCACTGCACCGGCCTGCAGGCTCTTTAATGAATAATAAAAGGCTGCCTGAATTTTCTTATAGCCACCGCCCCGAACCCCTTCCTAGCTGAAAGTCATAAACTCTAAGCACTAGAAGAAAGACTTAGAGACTTTGCTGGTTCTCAACCTTGGCTGCCCATTGAAATCACTTGTGGACCTTTAAAAATTGTTAATACCTCGCTCTTCTTCCCAGAGATTCAGATTTAACTGGCCTTGGGTGTGTTCTGGGCAGTGGTATTTTAAAGCTCCCCAGGTGATCCTTATATGCATCAAGGCTTTAGAGCTACTGCCTTAGAGGGCATCTAATCTCTGAACTTGATTTTACAAATAAGCACCCAGATGGTTATCAATACTGCTGAGAGGAAGTCAGGGTTCTTAGCAAATGTGTGAGTCTCTTACCATCCCTCTACTTTCTATTGGAAAATGAGAATGCCAAAGGAATGAGGGAAGATTGAGTCTATATCAGCACCATTGGACTGTTTTAATTAATTCAAGAATGAATGAAACAGGGTCTTGCTTTGTCACCCAGGCTGGAGTGCAGTGGCACAATCATAGCTCACTGTAACCTCGAACCTCAAGTGATCCTCCCTGGCTAAGTAGCTGAAACTACAGGTGCACGCCATCACACCGCTAGTTCGCCTTTTTTTATTTTTTATTTTTCAATTTTCTGTAGAGACAGGGTCTCAATATGTTGCCCAGGCTGGTCTCGAACTCTTGGCCTCAAGTGATCCTCTCACCTTGGCCTCCCAAAGCACTGGGCAGAATGTTTTAAATTAGCGGCAGGATGCTAAGGCGCCTCTAACTTCATCTAGAATTTTCCATGATAGCTCCTGAACTTAGCTCCTAGGATGGGAGATAATGGGAGGCTGTAACACAGGCTAAGGGTTTGAGGGCTCCTGGTTTTAAAAGGTGAAGCTTTTCTCAGTCATCACTATGGACCTCACTTGCTGCTTCAGCAGTTTTTCCCTTTTGAGCCTGGAATGCTCTCCAGGTGAGCAATTGAATCTTCAAGTCCTCAATCGGGTTTCTTGGCAGCCAGTCAGATGAGGGCTTTTCTGGATTTATTTTGTGTAGCAGTTACATCTCCAGTAGTTTCTGGTAAGTAATCATCAACCTAAATCCTATATAATCCTATGCTGAGTCAATGAAAATTAATGCAATTGCTCAGTAATTTTAGAACCTGTCTGTATTGACAGTCTGCGTGGAGACTACGCCAACTTGCAGTGCTAATGCAAGAGCATTTGGCCTGTGCTTGTTAGGAAGCTGCCCAGAATTGCATATGATTATTTTAGCAGACAATTACCACATACTTGTGGTTTCTTAGCTCAAATAGAAGAATACCTTTCAAAAATCAGAATAATCTGCAATTCTGAGGGAACACACATTATAGGCTCAACACTGAAGAGCAAAACTTTCACTTTACCTGACGGGTTTCCCAGTTTACATTCCACTGTTTGATATTTGTGAATCTCCATGTTGTCACTGGAATCCCGGTGGCTGCATCAATTTTAATCAACCTGTTATATGAAACTCCCAGAATGTCATCTTTTTTGCTTCCTTTAAATCTGAAAAGAATCATAATATTAGTTAAGAGAAGCAACTGCTTCCTATAATACAATGTTCATTCACATATAACTTCTTAAAAATACTACCAGTATTTCTAAATCATTTCAGAGGAATGGAAAATGAAGAATTAACTTTCTGCAGGGGGGCATTTTTATTGTGATATAGGGAACATGAAAAAAGAATGAAGGCTACCCTGCAGATGGTCTTTAAGTAAAACTGACATCAGAGAAAAATAAAATAAGACGGAATCAAATAAATTCATTCAAAATGATTACTGACTCTGTGTAGGGCACTCTTCTAGGCATGGGAGATATCGTAGTGAACTAAATGGATGGAAAATTTCTGACTGTGGGAGGGAGAAGATCATGAGTAGGAGGTACATATGCCAGATAAGATGAAGGAAAATAAAGTTGGAAGGGCTACAGGGAACACTGGCAATGAGGTGGCTACAGTTTAAAACAGCAAGGTCAGTGAAAAGGTGACATTTGATCAAAAATGGATATGCATGAGAATGTGAGACATGTGGATATCTGGGGAAAGAGTATTCCAGGCAGAGGGCACAGCCACTTTAAAAAAAAATTTTTTTTTTTTTAATGTGCTTAGGGACTGGCCAGGAGGCCCATGTGGCTGACACAGTGAAGGAGGGGAGAGAAATGTGAGTTCAAGAGCAAAGGTCTTGTAAGCCACTGTAAGGATCTGGCTTTTACTCTGAGTGAGATAAGAAATCCTTCAGATTTCGTGTATGTGTGTGTTTTAGAGACAGGGTCTTGTTATGTTGCCCAGGGTAGTCTTGAACTCCCGAACTCAGGCAGTCCTCCTGCCTTTGCCTCCCAAAGTGCTGGGATTACAGGCATGAGCCGCCACACCTGTCCCAGATGGTTTTGAGCAGAGACTTCACAAAATCTGATTTAAGATTTTAAAAGGATCCCTGTGGCTGCTAAGTTGAAAACTTAGGGGGACCAGGGTCGAGGCAGGAAGACCAAGAATGCTTTAAGAACTGAGGCCTGGCTGGGTGCGGTGGTTCACACCTGAGATCCCAGCACTCTGGGAGGCTGAGGCAAGAGGATTACTTGAGGCTGAGAGATTGAGAGCAGCCTGGGTAACATAGTGAGATCCCATCTCCTAAAAGAAAGTTAGCTAGGTGTGGTGGCTCACAAGTCACAGCTACTTGGGAGGCTGAGGTGAGAGGACCAAGTGAGCCCAGGAGTTTGAGATTATAGTGAGCCATGATTGAGAGAATGGAAGAAAGGAATTGGAGGTAGTGGGTAAGTACAATACATTCAAGAAGTTTTACTGTAAAGTAGGGCAGTGAATGGGGACGGCAGCTGGAGAGGGATGCAAGAAGGGGATACTGATGTGAAAATTGATGTTGCAGGAGACAGAAAAGCATAATTAAAAAAAAAAATCCTAGCTGAATATGTCACTTTTCAGATCATTCTTATCTTCTGCATGTCACCCTTGATTAAAATTTACTCCACTTTTTTCCTTCATTTCACCACCTTAATGCTTAATATCAGAAGTTAACCCACTTCTTACTCCACCTGCTTCTCTCTAACCTATGGGAATTCCCTGGGCTGCTCCCCATTATCCAGGGAGCGGTGAAGCAAAGACCTAGGTTTCTTGGGTATCAGCAGATCCTGATTCTGCCAGTCATCTTATACATAGCAGGGCTGCTCCAGCCTTTGACTCTGGCCTTGGAAAAAGCAGATCTTTGCCATACCCAGGGCCACTGCCTCAAAGCCTCACCTCCATAAACAGGTGTTAGAGATAGAGGGAGGCACAGGGGGGAAATAGCTGGTAAAGGAGGAGTTGTCACCAGAAACTTGTTCAGGCCCACACCACGCTTCACTACATATCAGGCACTTTGCTTGCAGGCTGCGCTGGATTCTCTCAACACAGTAGGTTTGGAATGCCCATCGAACACATGGAGAAGCTGTGGCTTGGGGAGGGCAACAAAAATGCCCAGGCCACAGAACTAGCAGAGGCAGAGGTGCGACTGAAAGCTGGGCCTGGTCAGTTCAAGTATTTTTGTGGTTTTCACTATGCGGGCTTGACTTGACTTCAGAGTTACAGGTAGGGGTGTGTGTGTGTGTGTGTGTCTGCACATGGACATGTATGCACACACATAGTGGGGATCCAGTAGAACTCTGCCCTTCCTCACTCCTTTGTTGGAGTAAGTAAAGCAGAAGGAGTTGCTTGTTTGGGACAAACGTTGGGGACTGATGTTAAATGAGATATTTCAGTGAATAGGAAAGTCCATTTTTTCTTGTTGTTTTGTTTTTGTTTTAGAGACAGTCTCACTGTGTCACCTAGGCTGGAGTACAGTGGCACGATCTCAGCTTACTGCAACCTCCACCTCCCAGGTTCAAGTCATTCTAGTGCCTCAGCCTCCTGAGTAGCTGGGACTACAGCTGCACACCACCACGCCCAGCTAATTTGTTTGTGTTTTTAGTAGAGATGGGTTTCACCATGTTGCCCAGGGTGGTCTTGAACTCTTGAGCTCAGGCAATCCGCTCACTTTGGCCTCCCAAAGTGCTAGGATTACAGGTGTGAGCCGCCGCGCCCGGCTGGAAATTCTGAATAGACTCCCCTGTTAGAAGTAATGGAGAAATGGAGTCTTTGGAAAGGGCCAAGAAAACAAAAACTGTCAACACTTAAAAATACAAACCAATTTTCCCACCCCCAAATTATAAGATGAGAAAGTGACAGTATTTGCTGTACTGCAGGATTGGGTGTAGATTTTGCTTAAGCATCAGTCTTCTTTACTGAACTGAAAAATGTAATCTGATTTACAAGCATGCTTGTGGATATGTTTTGGGAAACCATCCATTGTATACAGTGGGGCAGAGCCATAGTGCTGGGCAGGGATAACAAATGAGGACACAGGGCTTTATGCCAAGGTGTGCCCTGGACTAGGGGGTGAACTTGGACAAGTCACTTAAGCTGTCTTTCTGGGGGCAATAGATGGGCCTCGTATGCATCCTTCAGATCCAGAAATCTTCAGAGACCAGGGGGAACAGGGTTGCTACCTGATAAAGCTAGGTAGAAATAAGACAGAGCTTGCTGGGGCCTCTCTAAAAACCTAAAAATTCTGCAAAGCCACACCACGAGACACAGTATGAGATACAAAAATGAGAAAGCTGACATGAAAGAAAGTCATAGCCAGGTGTGGTGGCTCATGCCTGTAAACTCAGCGCTTTGGGAGGCTGAGGTGGGAGGACTGCTTGAGATCAAGAGTTCGAGGCCACCCTGGGTGGCAAAGTGAGACACCCCCAACCTGGATCTCTTGGGGGAAAAAAAAAAAAGAAAAGAAGTTACAGATTTCATAAAATCAGTATGTGATGTTTACCGTCTGGTGTTGGAAATGTAGTTATCCTAAAAGAACCTCCTTTTAAAATTTCCTTTCCCACATCTAGCTGAGTTTCAGGGGTGTTGGCACTTAGAAGGTATGGAAAATGTTTATGAGCAGCCCAAAGTATCAGGGCTATTTGTAAAAGGGCAATATTCTCAAATAAAAAGCGTTCTATATTCTACACTAAATAAGAAAACTGGGGCTCCCCAAAAGCCACTTAAAATTGAATGGAAAGTGTGAGAAACAAGTGAACATTGTAATCACCTGACAAGGTAGTAGGTGAGGCCGAACTCAGGCAGTGACTGCCATGCCTGGATGAACCGCAGCTTGGCTTCGACCAGGGGCATCTGGGCCACATTCTGGTGCGCCTCCAGGATCCGGGCAGCCAGCTGAACAGAAACAGACATGAACCTCTCCTCACAGGCACCGGCTGCTCTGTAATCACCCTGTTAGCTCCGGATCCCCCGTAAGAACCATACACTCAAGGCCCGATTGTGCTCTACAAAGACAATCCATTCTCATCCATTCGTTCTCTCTCTTTTTCTACAAGATACAACAATCACTGGGAGAAGCAGGAAAAGGATCACCCGACACATAAACTTCTAAAGTTGGTGCAGTTGGAGAGCTCTGGGATCCCTCTTTCTGAGGTCCGCGGAGTGGCCACAGACAATGGTTCTACATGAATCAGCTCATCTGTGCAACTTTTAACCCATTCCTATAGAAGCATAATTTGATTTATTAATTTGTGAGAACTAAAGCATTAAGTTCAATCTGGGAATACCTGCATGTTTAGTCAGCAGTACAGTCACCTCTAACAAAATTAACAATAATTTCATAACATCATCTCATATTCAGGACATAGTCAAATTTCACCATCAACTGATTTTTTCATGATGATACTCTTAATCAGATGGAATTACTCCTTTTTTTTTTTGGAGACAGAGTCTTGCTTTGTCACCCTGGCTAAAGTGCAGTGGTGCAATCTCAGCTCACTGTAGCCTCCACTTCCTGGGCTAGAGCAATTCTCCTGCCTTAGCCTCCCAAGTAGCTGGGATTACAGGTGTGCACCACCACATCTCACTAACTTTGTATGTTCAGGATAGAAGAGATTTTACCATGTTGGCCAGGCTGGTCTTGAACTCCTGACTTCAAGTGATCCGCCCACCTTGGCCTCCCAAGTGCTGGGATTACAGGCGTGAGCCACCATGCCCAGCTGGAAATCCTCCTTTTATTTTTGTTTGCATAAAGAATTTACTGCAAACAATTGCCCTAACACGATGAACAGTACCTGTTTAGATTTGTGTTTTTTTGCACACCGTGGTGACACAAAACATTCTGGGTTCATATCCATGTTTTCGAGACTGGAAGCCACCTGAGATGCAGAGTTCCTGTTTTTCATCCTCAGAAAGGAAAGGATGTTGAGGACCTCTGGCTGGTAGGAGCTGTCTGCCATGGTTTTGCCCTTCGATGCCAACATACAGGCCGCCATCCATTGGGCGTATTGATTCTCCTGCAACAAACAGCAGAAGGTTGAGAAGCACGCTCAAGTGCAAAGCCCCCTGCTGCACACAGCGGGGGACCTGGGCTTTCTTCCCCGTTACATTGCAAAACCATCACCTTCCAAGCAAGAAGTGAAGTGGCACACGTTTTGAGTGACTGCTCATCACCTAATGTAACACCTGACAGTGGCTTTTGAGTCCTGCATTGAGTTTCTAGATGCTGGGAGGCTAGAGGATAGGAATGTCAACTTTGATAAATTGCATGCAGGGAATTTTGCATTAAAGATGATCCAAGGGCCGGGTGCGGTGGTTCATGCCTGTAATCCCAGCACTTTGGGAGGTTGAGGTGGGTGGATCACTTGAGGTCAGGAGTTTGAGACCAGCCTGGCCAACATAGTGAAACCCTGTGTCTACTAAAAATACAAAAATTAGCTGTGCATAGTGGCAGATGCCTGTAATCCCAGTTACTCAGGAGGCTGAAGCAGGAGAATCCCTTGAACTCAGGGGATGGAGGGTGCAGTTAGCAAAGATTGCACCATTGCACTCAAGCCTAGGCGACAGAACAATAGTTTGTCTTCAAAAAAAAAAAAAAAAAAAAAAGGCTGGGTGTGGTGGCTTACACTTGTAATTCCAGCACTTTGGGAGGCCAAGGCAGGTGGATCACGATGTCAGGAGATCAAGACCATCCTGGTTAACATGGTGAAACCCCGTCACTACTAAAAAATACAAAAAATTAGCCAGGCGTGGTGGTGGGCACTTGTAGTCCCAGCTACTCGAGAGGCTGAGGCAGGAGAATCGCTTGAACCCAGGAGGTGGAGGTTTCAGTGAGCCGAGATCGCACCACTGCACTCCAGCCTGGTTTCAGAGCGGGACTCCATCTCAAAAAAAAAAAAAAAAGAAAGGAAAAAAAAGATCCAAGGACACAAAGAAGTGCCATGGGGCACAGATAGGTGGTGAAACTGTAAACTATCAGAGAACTTTCCTTGATATGTATTTCCATCTTCATATCACATCTGATCTCTATGACAAAAGAAAATGATGAAAAAAATTAGCTGATTTCCTATATTATTTGTACCCTTGTCTGTCCTTGGTAAAGACTCTAACTCTAAGGTTAGAGTCTAAGGTTAGAATCATGGCCATTATGGGATCTTAACAAGTCAGTGGTGGCTTCTATTGTTGTTTAATGTCTGTGTTTTATTTCTGACTTCAGGGAGTAAACAGGAGTGGTCCTCAGAAGTGCAGGGGATGCAGTTAAAGATGGGCGTTCTTCAGTGCGACAGTGGGTGAGGAACATTGAATTACTGGCCTCAATCTTTACTGCCGCGGATATGGTTTGGTTCTGTGTCCCCATCCAAATCGCATGTTGAATTGTAATTCCCAGTTTTGGGGGAGGGACCTGGTGGGAAGTGATTGGATCATGGGGGCGGATTTACCTCTTGTTGTTCTCGTGATATTGAATGAGTTCTCATGAGATCTGATGGTTTAAAAGTGTGTGGCACTTCCCCCTTCACTCTCTCCCTCTCCTGTCACAATGTGAAGATGTGCTTGCTTCCCCTTCACCTTCTGCTAAGATTGTAAGTTTCCTGAGGCATTCCCAGCCATGCCTCCTGTATAGCCTGTGAAACTAGGACTCAATTAAGCCTCTTTTCTCCCCCAGTCTCAGTTAGTTCTTTATAGCAATGTGAGAATGGACTAATACACACCTGCACTGCCATCCATAACCTTCGCTATATAATTTTACAGTTCCTCCCACCAGGGACAGTGCAATTCCCATCCCTTGACTGCCGGCTAGTCATGTCATCTGCTTTGGCCAGTGGAATGTGGGTGGAAGTGACAGTGTGCCAACTTCAGGCCTAAGCTTTAGGAGGTGCATGTGTTGCCATGTGCTCTCTCACACATCTGCCCTCATCAAGAGGAGATCTTCCCCAGGCAGCCTGGGACCCAGAATAAATAAAATCAGCTCAACCAGAGGCACAGTCCTGCCAAACCTGTGTCTCCAAACCCATATGACGAGCTGACACCACCCTGGATCATCCAATCCCCAGCCTACCTTTCAGCACATCTTTCAGAAAACAATGTTTATTGTTTTTATTTTTTGGGGGGGACAGAGTCTCGCTCTGTCACCCAGGCTGGAGTGTAGTGGTGCCATCTTGGCTCACTGCAAACTCTGCATCCTGGGTTCAAGTGATTCTCCTGCCTCAGCCTCCCAAGCAGCTGGGACTACAGATGCGTGCTGCCATACCCGCTACCACTGCAACTTCTGCCTCCCAGGTTCAAGCAATTCTCCTGCCTCAGCCTCCCAAGTAGCTGGGATTATAGGCATCTGCCACCATGCCCGGCTAATTTTTGTATTTTTAGTAGAGATGGGGTTTCACCATGTTGGCCAGGCTGGTCTTGAACTCCTGACCACAGGTGATCTGCCCGCCTTGGCCTCTCAAAGTGCTGAGATTACAGGCGTGAGCCACTGCATGGCAAATGTTTACTGTTGAATGTCATTGTGATTTTGTTACATTGTGATTGTTTGTTATAAAGCAATAGCTGACTGACACAATAGTGCTCTAAATTTGTGAAAACATTTTTAGGTTTTGCTCTTAGGCTTAGTAGAGGTGAAGTGACTTAACATTCTTGGGGTTTTACTCACATGGTCACATCTCAAATACATTTCATTCATACCATCGGCAACAGGGATTAGTAACTTGATTCCAAATTTTCTCCCTGCTACATTTACATCGGGCACAACTTCGCAGCCTGAAGGACAAAGATCAGGGAAAAAACTGAGTTCTGAGGCGTCTGTTAGATAAACATCAGGTGTGTATCTGAAATAAAGACTTTGAATATAAGCCCCTCAGATGTGGTTCGGTTTTGAAAAATGGAGGAGCAAGCTGATAACATTAATTAATGGATAACTAGATAAATCTTATGAACAATTAACAGATAAAGAAAAATGCTTTTCTTTTATGGTTTTCTTAAATCAAAAAGTCAATTTAGTTCATTTTCAGGTTAATGTTGGCTCTCCAAACTCATAGAAAAAATTATGTATATGAACTTTAAATCAAAGCAGAAGGAATTCTCTGATTGCCACAATAATGAGAGTTGAGTGTACTGGTTAATTAAATATTTCAATTCATAGATGGTCATCAGGACGCTCACAGTGACCTTCAGAAATTAGAATAGGCATTAAAGTGACACTGAATTAAATATAACTGTTCTGGAATACAGAAGGCTTTTCAGGATCTTGCAGCACCTCATGTGCTATACTCTTGCAGATGAATTACCACCACATCATAAACTCTAGACGTACCGGGAAAGATGGAACAGCAAAATGCAAATAACCATGTTTACTAGACTGCATTCAAGGCCTATGCTCTGAAGAGCAGCTGCAGCCAGGTTGTCATTTGGAAAACAGTGACATGGTTATGGTGGTTCCTCTAGAAGTAACCCGTGCCTCACTGTGTAGGAACCCTGCCTTTAATCTGCTCCTTTTTTTTTTTTTTTTTTTTGAGATGGAGTCTCACTCTATCACCCAGGCTGGAGTGCAGTGGCACGATCTCGGCTCACTGCAACCTTCGCCTCCCAGATTCAAGTGATCCTCCTGCCTCAGCCTCCCAAGTAGCTGGGACTATGCGCCACTATGCCTGGCTAATTTTTGTATTTTTAGTAGAGATAGGGTTTCACCATGTTGGCCAGGCTGGTCTTGAACTCCTGACCTCCGATGATCCACCCGCCTCGGCCTCCCAAAGTGCTGGGATTACAGGTTTGAGCCACGGCGTCTGCCCTGACTTACGATGAGCCACAGCAAGATATAGGGTACTCTTACCTCTAAGATTTAGTTTTTCTACTGGTTCTCCTTGTTCAAGTTCCTTATTTTTAAAGTAGGCTATGGATGTGTCTTTAAAGACAAACCAGTATTGTTTGAAAGCTTTTAGTAGTAACTTCTTGGGCCTGCAAATTAAAGGATAGTAAACATTTAAACCACCATCCAGAAATGTAGGACACATTGCAAATTTCAAGCAGATCACATGCTCTGGAGGTCCTGTCAAACAAAACACACTTTGTTTTTCCAAAAATAATTTTCAAGTTGCTAATTTCTGATTACTAGAAATGAAATGCTGATATGAGATGTAGGTTTTAACACCAAGGCTCCACCTGGGGCCACACCTGGCTCTGCTGCTGTCTACACGTGTGCCCTGGGAAAGATCCTGCACTTACCTGGGCTGCATGCACTGCCTCTGTGTGGTGGGGACAGCTGTAGTCTGGGAACCCAGAGCTTTTGTGAGGACAGAATGAGGTCATTTACATGAAGAGCTTATCACAGCGCCTGACGCAGCTGAAGTGCTAAACTGTGATGGTGTATGTGAGAAACCGACATGAATCTGGTGACATGTGGAATCTCGGCATACTTTTTACATTTGAAAAAGCTGTCCATATGGACAGCCCAAACTTCAAGTTATCATGCATACAAGTCAGATACAAACATGAGCAGCATTTTCTGTAGTGTCCTTTTGACAAAGAGAAACTATGAGAGAATTCTCAGTGAGCCACGGAAATCAGTGGTATCTACAGCTAGTCAATACAGACTCTACTGTTATTAAAAACTATTTTGGGGGAAGGTATCCAACAGTGGTATTGGTATCTGTTGGGGCCGGAAAACTTTATACAGCAGACTAGACAAGGTTGGTGGTGCCAATGGCAGGCCTAAAGGTTGGGTCATTCAAAATAGGAAATGTGAGAATGAGCTAGGGGGAGGACAGGGGTTGGAGATAGGCAGAGAAAAGCAATTATTAGTATGCGGTTCCGTGGAAGAAATCCAGCCTAGGGGCAGATCAGGGTATCTCATGCCAGAGGGGTGGGTTTCTGCATCAAGAATGGGAGAAGAGAGGAACCATTCATACGTAATTTGGGGCAATTTTTTTTTAACATGTCAGTACTAGTCTTTCCTTAGCTAAACGTATGTTATCCTTAACACAAAGATATGAAAGAAGGTGCACATTAAAAAAGAAAAAAAAGTATATGCCGGGTGCAGTGTCATCACCTCAGCACTTTGGGGGAAGCTGAAGTGAGAGAATTGCTTGAGGTCAGGAGTTCAGGACCAGCCCGGGCAACACAGCAAGATCACATCTCTATAAAAAAAGAAAAATTAGCCAGGCGTGGTGGTGTGTCTATAGTCCCAGCTTTGTGGGAGGATTGCTTAAGCCTGAGAGGTTGAGGCTGCAGTGAGCTATGATCACACTGGGTGACAGAGTGAGGACTTGTTTCTAAAAAATAAATAAACAAAAAACCCAACAAAATCCCTTCAGTGTATTACAGAAGAATATTACAAGTTATAAAATAAAGTTGTAAAACATTATATGAAGTTAACATTTCCAGGATTAAGAAAAAACACTATTAAAATAGCATTTATTTGCTGGGTGCGGTGGCTCATGTCTGCAATCCCAGCACTTTGGGAGGCCGAGGCAGGTGGATCACTTGAGCTCAGGAGTCTCAGACCAGTCTGGCCAACATGATGAAATCCTGGCTCTACTAAAAATACAAAAATTAGCCAGCTGTGGTGGCGTGAGCCTGTAGTCCCAGCTACCAGGGAGGCTGAGGCATGAGGATTACTTGAATCCAGGAGGCGGAGGCTGCAGTGAGCCAAGATCGCGCACTCCAGCCTGGGTGACAGAGCAAGACTCCATCTCAAAAAAAATCCAAAAAACAAATAACAAAACGACAACAAAAAACTAGTATTTATCATGTTGTGGGCTGTAGTTAAGACAGTTCTTTTTTTTTCTTTTTTGAGATGGGGTCTTGCTCTGTCACCCAGGCTGGAGTGCAGTGGTACAATCTTGGCTCACTACAGCCTCCTTCTCCTGGGTTCAAGTGATCCTTATGCCTCAGTCTCCTGGGTAGCTGGGACTACAGGTATATACCACCATGGCCGGCTAATTTTTGTATTTTTAGTAGAGCTGGGGTTTCATCATATTGGCCAGACTGGTCTTGAACTCCTGAGCTCAAGTGATCCTCCTGCCTCGGCCTCTCAAAGTGCTGGGATTACAGGGGTAAGCCTCCATGCCCAAGCAGTTCTAAGGAACATATTTAGAAGGTTGTTTAATACTCAGATTCTCCAAAATGAATAGTGTTTTCAGAATAATAAAGACACAACCTTTAACCAAAAGATACAGGTAATAAGGTCTTGGTTTAATTTTGGGCAGCTACATATTTTTCTTTGGGCGTAAGAATGAGGCCCTACTTCTCTGTTTTAACTGGGCCTTAAGAGTATCAAGCGATCTCAAGTTCCTCCTCCTGTCTCCTGCCTGGAAGTTTGGTTCATCTTTCAGGATGCTTCTGACACATTAACAAAGCTAATCACTGCTGCTGTTCTATGCATCAAAGCCTGGGCAGGGTAGGGGAAGGGGGAGTGGAGGAGATGCTGAGTGGTGAATGATGTGCTTAAGAACGAGCGAGACAGGCTCTCATTAGAAATTTTCTTTTTGTTTTTTTTTTTTTGAGACAGGGCTTCGCTCTGTTGCCCAGACTAGATGGAGTGCTGTGGTGCAATCTTGGCTCATTGCAACCTCTACTTCCCAGGCTCAAGTGATTCTTCTGCCTCAGCCTCCCCAGTAGCTGGGATAACAGGCGCACGCCACTACCATGTGGCTAATTTTTGTAGTTTGAGTAGAGACAGGTTTCAACATGTTGGCCAGGCTGGTCTCGATCTCCTGACCTCAAATGATCCACCCTCCTCGGCCTCCCAAATTGCTGGGATTACAGGTATGAGCCACTGTGCCCGGCCAGAACTCTTAATTTGGATGATATTTAACACAGAAAAGTTCTGTCTCCAAGTTTTAAAAGTGTAGATTTAAAAAAAAAAAAGGCATTGTATTGAGGTGTGATTGGCATATAAAGAGTTGTACATACTTAATGTGTGTATCTCGATGAGTTTGGGAATAAGTATACACTTGTAAAACCATCACCACCATTAAGACCATAGACAGCCAACACAGCTCTAAGTTTCCTCCCACTTCCTTTCTTCTTATTTTTTGTGATAAGAACACTTAACATAAGATCTACCCGTTTAGTAAACTGCCCTATGCAGTACAGTAGATATCTAGAACTTACTTATCTTTTAAAATTTTATTATAGGCCGGGTGTGGTGGCTCATGCCTGTAATCCCAGCACTTTGGGAGGCTGAGGCAGGTGGATCACGAGGTCAGGAGATCGAGACCATCCTGGCTAACATGGTGAAACCCTGTCTCTACTAAAAGTACAAAAAATTAGCCAGGTGAAGTGGCGGGCGCCTGTAGGCCCAGCTACTTGAGAGGCCGAGGCAGGAGAATGGTGTGAACACGGGAGGCGGAGCTTTCAGTGAGACGAGATTGTGCCACTGCACTCCAGCCTGGGCGACAGAACGAGACTCAAAAAAAAAAAAAAAATTTATTATTATGATTTTTTTTAGAGACGGGGATCTCACTATGTTGCCCAGGCTGGTCTTAAACTCCTGGCCTCCAGTGATCCTCTTGCCTCAGCCTCCTGAATAGCTGGGATTACAGGTGCAAGCCAGTATGCAGAGCTCAGAGTTCATTTATCTTGCATAACCGAAACTTTCTACCCTTTAAGCATCCCTTCCCCAGAAGGCATGTAACCACAGAAACATTTCCAAATAACTTTTCAAAAGGCTCTCTTCACAGCCTTAGTGTGTGTACAGAATTAATCTTTCAAAAACCAGTTACGTTCTCACTTACTTTATAGTAACCTTTTCTTAAAGGAGAGATTAATGTGTTTATTATTTTGAAAACATCAAGGGTCTTACTACTGATGGCCACATATCATCACAGAAAGGTCATCAATTTGAAACACTTGTTTTTTATGTATTTTCTTTTTTTCTTTTCTATTTCCTTCCTGCCTTCTTCCTTTTTCTTTTCCCTCCCCTCCCCTCCCCTTCCCTTCCCCTTCCCTGCCCCCTCCCCTCCCCTCCCCTCCCCTTCCCTTTCTTTTCCTTTCTGACAGAGTCTCGCCCTGTTGCCCAGGGTGCAGTGCAGTGGAGCGATCAGGGTCACTGCAGTCTCAAACTCCTGGGCCTAAGTGATTCTCCCACTTCAGCCTCCCAAATAGCTGGGCCTATAGGCACGGGTCACCACACAAACTTACAGAAGTAGAGAGTTGAATAGTGGTTACTAGGGGCTAGGGGTAGGGAAACTGGGCTCAGACGAGTCCTGCCTCAGCCTCCCAAAGTGCTGGGGATTAGAGGCATGAGTCACTGCTCCCGGCCTCATTTTTTTGGAATAACAAAAATGTATAACCCTCCTTACAGGTGATTTTCCATATGAAAACCAGTGATCCTTACTGTGAGGCCAAAGATTTTCATGATCCCTCACCATCTTTTTATTTATTATAAAGATTCTAGTATATTTTAAGACTCTTGTTTCCATAAAATGAATCACTCTGATATCTCCTGTAGCCCACTGTGTAAGTCTGACTGAAACAGTAACTTGCCTATAAATGACTCAATGAATGGACATTATGTGTGGTCTCTCTCTATAACCTTGTGGCGAAGTCATTTTGTTTATTTCAAAGTAGTTTCTCCAATAGTGGTTACCTTACAGTTTTGGCATAAATGATTGTTGATATTAAATATGTAATTTGCTAGTAGGATTGTATCTTGTCTGGTTCATACCTAGGGGTGTGCAAAAAGCAGACTCTTGGGCGGGTCGCGGTGGCTCACGCCTGTAATCCCAGCACTTGGGAGGCCGAGGCGGGCGGATCACGAGGTCAGGAGATCGAGACCATCCTGGCTAACACGGTGAAACCCTGTCTCTACTAAAAATACAAAAAATTAGCCGGGCGTAGTGGCGGGCGCCTGTAGTCCCAGCTACTCGGAGGCTGAGGCAGGAGAATGGCGTGAACCTGGGAGGCGGAACTTGCGGTGAGCCGAGATCCCGCCACTGCACTCCAGCCTGGGCAACAAAGCGAGACTCCGTCTCAAAAAAAAAAAAAAAAAAAGACTCTTGAAAGATTGATTGGGCATAAAATTTTAGATTGATGGTTCTCTTCTCTTAGCACTTTCTGCGTATCTCCCAGCCTACATTTATTGCCAATGAGAAGTCTGCTGCTCACAGCATTGTTGCTCCTCTGTAAGAATTTTGTCTTTTTTTTCTTTGTCTTATTAATGGTTGGCATTACCAAGATGCATATTTATAGTAAATTTATTTTGAGATCTGTGATTCCTAAATTTACAGATTTTTATTTTTAACAAATATGGAAAATTCTCTAGCCTTCTCTTCTGAATGCTTACTTCTCCTTCATTTTTTCTTCTGGAACTCCTAGTAGATGTTTGTTGAACCTTCTCCTTCTGTTGAAATCACTTCTGAGTCATCTCTTCAACTGTGCTTTTTAACTTGATGTTTTTAATACACCTCATCAATTTTAAATTTCTATGATTATATTTTTTATTTCTGGAATTTCTTTTGGTTCTTTTTCAATACTGCCTGTTCTCTTTTATTATAATTTCTACTTTGTAATTTACTTAATGATTCTAAACGTACTCATTTTATGGTTTCTTCAGATTGTTCTATTACCTGAAATTATTGAAACTGCTAATCCTCTTGCCTGTCGGGTCTATGTCTTTCATGGTGGTTTATTAACTCACATGATTAGTAATTTTTATTAGAGGTTTGTTTATTTTTTAGGAGGTTATTGTTTTTTTTTGTTTTGTTTTGTTTTTGTTTTTTTGAGGTGGAGTCTCGCTCTGTCGCCCAGCCTGGAGTGCAGTGGCGCGATCTCGGCTCACTGCAAGCTCCGCCTCCCAGGTTCACGCCATTCTCCTGCCTCAGCCTCCCGAGTAGCTGGGACTACAGGCTACTGCCACCTCTCCCGGCTAATTTTTTTGTATTTTCAGTGGAGACGGGGTTTCACCGTGTTAGCCAGGATGGTCTTGATCTCCTGATCTTGTGGTCCACCCCTCTCGGCCTCTCAAAGTGCTGGATTACAGGTGTGAGCTACCATGCCCGGCCAGGAGGTTGCTGTTTTCTATGGAAGGCCCATGCCTGCTTGGTTGTGGATATTCCCCTCTAGGTATTTTTGCAACTACATGTTAGGGCTTCATAGGTTTTGTCATCCCGGATCTGTTTCTATTTTATGTTTTCAGGATTCCTTTATTACATAAACACATAAAACATTTAAATTTGTATCTAGGTTCGGCATGGTGGCTCATGCTTGTAATCCCAGGACTTTGGGAGGCCAAGAAGGGCAGACCTTGAGTCCAGGAATTTGAGACCAGCTTGGGCAACATGGTGAAACTCTGTCTCTACAAAAAATGCAAAAATTAACCAGACGTGGTGGCACATGCCTGTAGTCCCAGCCACTAAGAGGGCTGAGGTGGGAGGATTGCTGGAGCCTGTAAGGTTGAGGCTGCAGTGAGCTGTGATCATGTCACCGCACTCCATCTTGGGTGACAGAGCGAGACTTTGTCTCAAAAAAAAAAAAAAAAATTATATCTACATCTGTGTGTGACACAGCCTTGGCTCTGATTTCTCAAGAGATACTTTCATTTCCACACAGAAGCCCATGCAAGGATGAACTTCCTTACTGCTTTCTTTGGCTAATGAGTAGTTTTTCTGTTTTTCATTCAACAGAAGGGCAGCCTTTGCACGTTTCCACCTTTAGGCAGGCGCTTCACTTCCTGCTTTACACAGGACTGAAAGTTTCATCTTCTATCCCTACATGGGAATCACAATCCTAGCCTCAAACCATGACAACCTGTCTCTATTCCCTAAATCCCTCTGTGTGGCTGATGCTGCATTTGTAGAACTAGATTCCTGCCTCATTTCCTGTAAGTTGGCGTTTCTGTTTCACTTCATGATTAATTCTGTATTTATAATTCTTTTATTTTATCTAGCATGCATATGTATTCATAGCAAGATTAGAGTTTGCATTAGAGCTGATAGCCTGTTGCTAGACACTGAAGTCCACTATTTACATAATACATTTAATAGATTTTTTTTTTTTTAAAGAGCTTCACTGTAAAAGAAAAAACTTAAAAATCAAAGGATTAGTCCAATGCTCTCGTACTGATGAGGAAAGGAGGTCTAGGAGATGAAGGGCCTGTCAGAGGCCCCACCCTACCAGAATAGAGTTCCACTCTCCTATCTCCCTCCCCTCTTCCCTCCTACGAGCTCTCTCTCCTTCCTTCATTTGTTTCTTCCTTCCATGAACTATATTCTATATTCAATGCGACATCTTGAGAACTTAGATAGTATCCACTGGCCAAATATGAGGGCAATTTTGAGAGTTTAAGTCACACCAAAAGCCTGTGACAGTTCAGGGTAGCATAGTGATGTGGGTTCAACTCCAGAATTATCACCTTCTTCATCAGAAATGTCCATAGGAAGGCTACAGTCACCATTTGGTTTGTGAAGGGCTTGATTTGCCCTCTACAGAGAATATGGCAACTCATTTTTTTGTGGAACAATTATGAATACTTTATTAAGATGTATTTGTGGATTCAAATGGTTACTTTTTTCCTGTAGCTCTGACTATAACAATATGAGTGAAATGTGGTTACAACCATTTATGCCAGGGAAGTTGAATGAATGTCCCTGGCTGGGCGTGGTGGCTCACGCCTGTAATCCCAGAACTTTGGGAGGCCGAGGCGGGTGCATTACCTGAGGTCAGGAGTTCAAAACAAGCCTGGCCAACATGGTGAAACCCCGTCTCTACAAAAATGCAAAAATTAGCTGGGCATGATGATGGGCGCCTGTACTCCCAGCTACTCGGGAGGCTGAGGCGGGAGATTCGCTTGAACCCAGGAGGCGGAGGTTGTAGTGAGCCGACATTGCACCGTTGCACTCCAGCTTGGGAGGCAGAGTGAGACTCTGTCTCAAAAAAGGAAGAAAAGAAAAAAAAAAAAAAAGAATGACCCTATTGTTTGCGACCACACCCTATAATCACAGTAAAAAACCCCGAAAACCAAACCTGCAGAAACCCAGTGACAAATATTGTTACCTTTGGACACTTGTATTTCATTGATACCTGCTTCACTGTTCATTTTTTCTAAGTCTTTCTTTGCATCATGTGCTATCAAAAGCAACTTGTGTTTCCTTTAAAGCCAACTGCCCCAGTGAAGTGCCAGTTGGTTAAGAAAAGTCAACAAACCATAAAGGGAAATAAGGAACTGATAGGACTTCAAAGAGCCTTGTTTCTTTCATACTGACACACCTTGGCATCATCGTAGAGGTGGCAGTCCATTATTTCCATGAAAACAAAAACTCCTTCTCTGCCTTTTTAGCAGTTTCACGTCAACCTGAGGTGATGGGGGAGTTTATTAGAAGTACTTAAACAGGTAGATAAACTAAGGTGACTACTCTCTGTAAGCCCGGGATCAAAGTTCTAGAGAGAAATGACTTTTAAACTATAAGAGAGCCTCCAAATGGTATCAGAGTACTGAGTCTCCCAGGTGGATCCTACCAGAAGCTCTAGTCTGGCAGATGTGTTTATTATTGCTGACGTGAACCCAGCCATTCACTGAGGGTTCACGCCACCATTCACTGAGCATGTACTATGCACCATGTACCACGCTCAATGCTTCATATGCATTATTTCATCGAATCCTCCCAACAAGCCCAAGGGGAGGTATATTCCCATTTTATAGATTGGAAAATGGAGGCTCAGAGACATAATATATTGCCCAAGGTCACCTAGCTGGTGTGTGTGGTAGAGCTAGCACTCAATCCATTGTCTGTCTGATGGCAAAGCCCACATTTTACCTTTCAACCATGAACCTGCCTCAGGGATATACAATTTAAACCTCTGTACTCTTTATCTTCAAGACTTTGTTATGAGTAACTCCTTTTCTCCATTAAAGGTTACTTACCTAAATAATTTGAGATTATCTGCAAGTTTAGGGATATCAGTAATGTCCTCCTAAGAAAAAACAAATAATGTTTCAAAAGCAGGAACTTCATAAGTGATGCTGAAACTCAACCTGCATTGTCTAATATGGCAATCCCTTGCTACATGTGGCTATTTAAATTTGAATTAATTCACATTAAATAAAATGAAAAACTCAGTTCTTCAGTTACACTCGCCACATTTCCAATAGTTAACTGGGCGTGGGAGTGAGGAGGGCTGGGAGGAGAATGGGGGCCCTGTTGAGGTCCCCTAGGTGGCTGGCAAAATTGTATTTCTTGATTTTGGTGGTGACTTGGGTGACAATTGAATACTCATTTGTTAAGCTGCGCATATGTGTATTTTTCACTTTTCTGTTTGTGTCATAGATTACAAAAATGAAAAGCGAGAGATGAAAAAAATGAAAAAATGGATAAAGTACTCCCTATAACTGTCATTCAAGTTAAAAATCTAAATTAGAAATGACTACTTTTATATGCAAACAGAAGACTTTATAATTTTTATATTAGAGTGGGTAACTCCTGCTACACCTAATCACTGATTAAACTTTCAAAGTGAACCTAGTTCAAAGTTCATTCTGGAATGTAGGCTGGTGCCTGTTTTCAAACTGAAAAGCCTATTGTTAGCATTGTGTAAAACTATTAAGGGAGGGAGGACATAACTTTTTATTTATTCTAAAAAGAATTACTTTCCGGTTGTATTTATTCAGTGGAGAAAGTAGACAACAGAGAACTCCAAGTTCATGGGGCCTGTGTCTTCTGTAAGCATGAGACAGGGCCCTGCATCTCTAAAGAATATTGGCATTTAGTTTGCATTAAGTATTTGCTCCTGAATGAGACCAATTTCTTATTTTAGGACATTTAATGATAAGAGAACATACATTCAATGCAGAAGAATATAGTAACACAATCTAATCCATGATTACTGTTTACATCCAATTATGGTGGACCCACCTCTCTGATTCAATGTGATTAATAATTATTCCCATGGCTGAAGTTAAATAAAAGGGTGGCACCTCATGAGTGAATTAAACAGGAGGGGAATTTTCAGTTATAAAGCTGACATTCACCTTTCATGGGTGAGGAGAAAGAGATGACAGAACAGTTATCTTTGTTTTATTGGAGGGTTTTTGTTTATCTCCTGAAGTCAAAAGCATTCAGAAACTTTTTGCAATGTTCCGGAAAAAGGCCACAACTTCTGTCAAGCTTGTCTAGTTGAAATGGATGACAAAGTAAATACAAATAAGGTTTTTATCTGTAAAGAATTTTCTTGGCCAGTCACAGTGGCTCATGCCTGTTATCTCAGCACTTTAGGAGGCTGAGGCGGGAAAGTCACTTGAGTCCTGGAGTTAGAGACCAGCCTGGGGAATATGGCAAACCTTGTCTCCACAAAAAATACAAAAATTAGCCAGGCCTGGTAGTGTGTGCCTGTAGTCCCAGCTACTCAGGAGGCTGAGATGGGAGGACTACTTGAGCCCAGGAGGCTGAGGCTGCAGTGAGCCTTGATTGCACTACTGTACTTCAGTTTATCTCAGAAGAAAGAAAAAAAGAAACAATTTTCTCTATTCTATTCTCACAGTTGCCCCATGCAATAGACAGGGTGGTATTTTCTAGACTTAAGTTTAGGGACTAATTCCACATTCCATGCTAGTGAAGTGGAGCCCTCGGCAGTGGCTCCTTCACACCATGCCAACTTATCCCTAGGAAGAAATACAACACCAAAGTATTGTCTTTAGTAGAAATGAAAATATAGTCCCTTACAGAGCTAACCCGTGAAAACTTAGTTAGTTCTTGCTAGGTTGAAGCTTGTTAGATGAAGAGAATCTTTTTTTTCAAAATCAGATGAAATATTCTCTTACTTCTAATAAAGAAAAGTTCATTTATACTTGTCAATCAGTTAGAAGAAAGCCACAGTTCTGGGTGATCGGAAAGAGTTCATACCAAAAGGCTGTCTGCTTTTCCACCTTCTAGGGTTACTTCCAAATTAGAAAGCGCTGCTTCTATTTCGTCAACCTCGGACTCGCTTGTAAAATCCTGTGTTTCAGCAGACAACGACAGTTTGCTAATGTGGTACTAAAATGAAGACAGAAGTTTTAGAAATGTCGTAAACAGAAATGTTATACATATAAATGAATCCATTAGCCATTTTTTTTTCCTTTGAGGACTATTCCCTTGGAATACTGAACATTTTCTAAGAGGAGATCTCCTTCCCGTGTGGGGAAAATGACATTTTAACCTGAATCATTCTAAGGTTCATGGTTAGTCATGTTACAACTGGTTCTTTCTCATCACTGACTGTGCTTACAGTAGGGAAGAGATAATAATTGCAAGACCAGTGTCTTACATAGGATGTGAGCGTGTGTAGATGATGAGGAACATTTTAAATTAAAAATTTGTTCTGCTCTGAAGAAGAAAGCAAAATAAAAAATACAGAAAAAAAATTGCTCTCTTTATTTTCAGATATTTCTTCAAAGAAAAAAAAACTAGTATGAAGCATATGAAACTTTAAGCAGAACAAACTTGGTTTGTCTCCTTCCAGAGAAAAGGTACTGAAGTCCCCATACCTGTAGAGCTGCAAAGATCAACATTTCTTCCTCTGTGCAATCAATTTCTTCTAAGAGAATGGCCCACCTGGCTTGTTCGTAGAGTTGGTTTATTCGGACAGCATCGTACTAGAGATAAAAACAGAGGTGTGTGTGTAACGAGGTATATTTACATCCCACAATACAGAAATTCTGAAACAACTGAGGCCATTCTCTGTTAATCAGATGCAGCAAATTTCAGCTCAGGTAACTGAAAGGAATACTTCTATTGTGCCAAATACTCAGCCTTTTTATAAAAATTTTTTTTTTTTAATTTTTTATTTTTTTTGAGACAGGGGACTCTGTCACCTAGGCTGGAGTGCAGTGGTGCAATCTTGGCTCACTGCAACATCCGCCTCCTGGGTTCATACAATTCTTGTGCCCCAGCCTCCCAAGTAGCTGGGACTACAGGCATGTGCCACCACACCTGGCTAATGTTTGTATTTTTTTGTAGAGACAGAGTTTTGCCATGTTGCCCAGGGTGGTCTCGAACTCCTGTGCTCAAACAATCTACCCGTCTCAGTTCCACAAAGTGCCGGGATTACCGGTGTGAGCCACTGCGCCTGGCCCTCCAGCCCATTTTACTTCTGAATTCAGAACTGACTTTCTTCAAACATTTTCCAGAGCTGCTGCTGCTTCTTCACAACCTAACTTTGATTCCATTATTTTCTCTCTCTTTTATTACTACATATTGGTAGTAATAGATAGTAAAAATGGTTCATATGATAAACAGTGTAGTAGATAAACAGTGTAACAGAAGGGATCCCCATGCTGATCCGCAAGCCCAGTGCAATCCCAAGCAGAATCTTATGGGAATTTTTAAATGAAACTTTATACAAGCTGATTCTCAAGTTAGGTTGAAAGACACAATGTTCAAATATTGCCAAGAAATTGAAAAAGAACAATGTTGAGTAAAGCACTTGTCCTCCCACACATTAAAACCTATTATAAAGTTGCAGTAAATAAAATGATATGGTACTAGTATAGCGATTGGTAAAGTGTCAATAAAACCTTACCTAGAAGCAGACTTAGGTATGTATATAAATTTAATATAAAATATTAATTTTATATTAAAATATAAAAATGACATTTTATAACAGCAGGGGAAGGAAGAATTCAACACTATAAACAGTGTTGAAAATGCCTAGCCACTTGGAACACAAATCGAAACAAAAAAATAACTTTACACTATCCAAAAATAAATTACAGATGGATTAAATAATTTAAACATATAAAACCACAATAAGATACTACTTCACACCTACTAGAATGGCTCTCATCTAAAAGACAGGTAAAAACCAGTGTTGGTGAGGCTGTGAAGAAATTGGAACCCTTGTGCACTGCTAGGTGTAAAATGATGCAGCCTCTGTAGAAAGTTTGGCAGTTCTTTAAAAAGTTAAACATAGAATATAATCCATCAGTCCTACTCCTACATGTACACCCAAACAAACTGAAAGTGGCATCCAAACACATACTTGTACAACAACGTTTACAGCAATAATCATAATAGCCAAAAGGTAGAAACAGCCCAGATGTACATCAACAGCTGAATGGATAAATAAAATGCTGTACACATACAATAGAACACTATTCAGCGTTAAAAAGGAATGGAATTCTGGCTGGGCACGGTGGCTCACACCTGTAATCCTAGCACTTTGAGAGGCAGAGGTGGGCAGATCACTTGAGGTCAGGAGTTTGAGACCCACCTGGCCAACATGGTGAAACCCTGACTCTACTAAAAATACAAAAATTAGCCGGGCATGGTGGCAGGCGCATGTAATCCCACCTACGTGGGAGGCTGAGGTGGAAGAATTACTTGAACCTGGGAGGCAGAGGTTGCAATGAGCTGAGATTGTACCACTGCACTCCAGCTTGGGCAATGAGAGTGAGACTGTCTCAGAAAAAAAAAAAAAAAGAAGAAAAAAGAAAGAAAAAAAAGAGGAATGAAATTCTGATACATGATACAATATGAATGAGCTTGAAGATACTGTGCTAAGTGAAATAAGCCAAATACAAAAAATCAAATACTGGATGACTTCACTTATAAAACTATCTAGAATAGGCAAATTCATAGAGACAGAAAGTAGAATAGAAGTTACCAGGGGCAAGGGAGAGAAGGCAATGAAGAATTATTGTTTATTGGGTACAGAGTTTCTTTTTGGGATGATAAGAAAGTTTTGAAAATGGACAGTGGCCCAACCTGGGCAACATAGCAAGACTCTTGTCTCTATTTTTTTAAAAAAGTGGCTTGTGCCTATAGTCCCAGATACTTGGGAGGTTGAGGCAGGAGGATTGCTTGAGGCCAGGAATTCAAGATCACCCTAGGCAACATGATGAGTCCCTGTTTCTACAAAAAAATAAAATAAAATAAATTATCCAGGCATGGTGGCATGCACCTGTTCCAGCTACTCAGGAGGCTGAGGTTGGAGGATTGCTTGAGCCCAGGAGTTTGAGGGTGCAGTGAGCTATGATCACAGCCTGGGTGACAGAGAGAGACTCTATCTCAGGAAAAAAAAGAGAGAGAGAGAGAGAGAAAATAGATAGTGGTGATAGTTTCACAACACTGTGAATATCCTTAATGCTACTAAATTGTGCATCTAAAAATGGTTAAAATGGTAAATATTATGTATATTTTACAATAAAAAATCAAAGAAAAAATTCCAAACGAATACATGAATGTTCATGGCAGTATTATCCATAATAGTCAAACAGTGAAAACAATCCAAATGTTCATTGATTGATGAATGAGTGTAGTATACATAAACAAGGAAATATTAGCATTAAAAAGACATAAAATATAATACATACTATAATAGGAATGAATGAATGAATTCCGAAAATACTATGCTAAGTGAAAAAAATTATTCATAAAGTACCACATTTTGTGTAATTCCACTTATAGGAGGTTTCCAGAATAGGCAAATCCACAGAGACAGAAAACAGACGGATGATTGCCCAGGGCTGGGAGGGTAGGAGGGAACTGGGGAGTGATCGCCAATGGGTATGGAGTTTCTTACTGCGGTGATGAAAATGTTCTGAAATTAGATGGTGGTTAATGGTTGCACAACTCTATGAATATACTAAAAACCACTGAATTGTACATATTAAACAGGTAAATGTGTGGCATGTAAATTGCATCTCAAAAAGCTATTAGAAAACAGCTAAACAGAAAAACCATGACTATTATTAGATAGACACATGAGGGAATACTTTCTGTAATCTTTAAATGCGGAAGTCTATTCCAAGCAAGACAAGAGGCCTAAAAGTTATGATGCATAAGGCTGCCCTGACAACCTAAAATTAAACATTTTTAATGGTAAACAAAATCCTAAAGAAGGTTATAAATGTATAAAATGTAGGATAGAGATTGAAAAAAATATTTGAAATATTTGAATAATTTTAAAAATTTGTAATAAATATAAAAAATGATGTCCATCATATACAAAGTACTCCTACAAATCATATGAAAAGTATAAATAATTCAATAGAGTTTGTGGCAAATATATAAACAGGCAATTCACAGAAGCAAAATGGCCACAAAAACATTAGAAAAGATACTCAATCTTACTAATTACTAGAGAATTCAAATTAAAGCAAGATGACCTAATTTCCATTTTCCTATCACATCTACCTACATTACAAATACTGATAATGTTTGATGTTGGTGAGGATATGGGGATATCAGCCCTTTCACAGATGCTGTTAGTAGAAAGGTAATTTGGTGATATAAAGGTTTTAGTATCATTTTGCCCTTTGATAAGCACATCCAGTGTTACCGTTCCAAAGAAATGCAAGCACTTGTGAGATACTTTTACAAGAATGTTCAGCACATTTAAGTCCTGATAAACTACAGTTTAGCCTTTCCTTTGATTATTTTTCATTGGTTAAAGAAAGTGAGTCCGACTTATTTATACTGACATGAAAGATAGCCATGATATGTTATGAAGAAACAAGAAACAAGCTACAGAGCAAACAGGTGATCCTGCTTATCTAGGGAACACAAAGTCTTGAAAATCTGTTCAAAAATATGTTTGTAAACATGTCTACAAAAGTCTGCAAGGATGGTTGGTCACGAAGTTGTTAACTGTGGCTGCCTCTTAGGAGAATGGTCATGGTACAGAACTGTTTTCCATTTTTACTCTAAAAAATTTCTTTCTTATTATGTTTGTTTGTTTGTATATTTTTGAGATGGAGTCTTGCTCTGTTGCCCAGGCTGGAGTGCAATGGCGCAATCTCAGCTCACTGCAACCTCTGCCTCCCAGGTTCCAGTGATTCTCCTGCCTCAGCTTCCTGAGTAGCGGGGATTACAGGTGCCCGCCACCATGCTCCGCTAATTGTTTTTTTTTGTATTTTTAGTAGACACAGGATTTCACCATGCTGGCAATGCTGGTCTCAAACTCCCAACCTCAGGTGATCCACCTGCCTCGGCCTCCCAAAGTGCTGGGATTACAGGCATGAACCACTGTGCCCACCCTATGTTTGATTTTTAAAAAATAATTTAGTTGTAGTAAAACATACGCAACATAATATTTACCATCTTAACCATCCCGCCACTGTTTTTTAGAGGCAGGGTCTCACTCTGTCATGCAGGGTGTAGTGCAGTGGTGCAATCATAGCTCACTGCAGCCTCGAACTCCTGGGCTCCAGCAATACTCCTGCTTCAGCCTCCCCAGCAGTTGGGACTACAGGCGTGAGCCACCACACTTGGCAAATTTTTTCTTTTTCTTTTTTTTTGTAGAGACAGGGTCTCACTATGTTGCCCAGGCTGATGTGGAACTCCTGGCCTCAAGCCATCCTTACATGTTGGCCTCCCAAAGTGCTGGAATTATAGGTGTGAGCCACCATGCCAGGCCTGATCTTAACTATTTTTAAGTGTAAAGTTCAGTGGCATTAAGCATATTCACACTGTTGTACAACCGTCGTCACCATCCATCTATAGAAGCTTTTTCATCTTGCACAACTGAAACTGTAGACCCATTAAACTCCCCCCCCTTTTTTTTTTTTTTTTTTTTTTTACTGTGAATATACATTTTAATATGAGGTTGGTACAAAATTAATTGCGGTTTTTGCCATTACTTTCAATGGCAAAAACCGCAATTAATTTTGTACCAACCTAACCTATCCTTTGGAAAAAAATACTAATGTTGAAGAAAACATGGAAGAGGACTAGAAAGATACTCTGAGTACCTAAGCAGATTTATCGTGAGTTGATTAGCATTGGTTTGTTTTACCTTTCGTATTAACCTTATGCATTCTAAGAAAAAGGGTGATAAGCAATGTGAAAATCTGAGGTAAGCCAAAACCAGCCAACAGTGTTGCTATCAGATAAAGGGGAAATATGACCTGTTGCACAGGCATGCTCCTTCTCAGCACTTTTTTTTTTTTTAAAGATAGAGTTGTGCTCTGTCACCCAGACTGGAGTGCAGTGGCGTGATCTTGGCTTACTGCAACCTCCGCCTCATGGGTTCAAGTGATTCTTATGCTTCAGCCTCCCGAGTAGCTGGGATTGCAGATGGGCCCCACCACATTCGGCTCATTTTTTTGTATTTTTAGTAGAAATAGGGTTTCACTATTTGGCCAGGCTGGTCTTGAACTCCTGACCTCAGGTGATCTGACCGCCTCGGCCTCCCAAAGTGCTGGGATTATAGGCGTGAACCACCACGCCCAGCCCTTCTCAGCACTTCTAAGGCTTCAGGGAAAGGAAGACAAATGCAGAACCAAGTGTGTGGGATTTAGGGCACTTAAATGGTAAAAATCTTAAAGTCTGTCATGTTTTACAAACTTTGCCAGGTGTCATGGAACACCTGAGGAGTTGGTGCAGAATCTTCCAAAAACGAATGAAAACAAAACATACATGAGAATATTCATGGCAGCCTTATTCGTCATAGCCCCAAGCTGTAAACAGTTCAATGTCCCTCAGCTAGTGAACAAATAAATAAAATGTGGTGCCATTCATACAATGGGCTACCACTCAGCAATAAAAAGGAATGCACTATGAATGCACACAACAACATATACAGCACGAAGACATGATGCCTCGTGCAGGAATCCAGACATAAGATTGCATGTGGTATGAGGCCATCTGTATGAAATTTCTAGAAAAGGCAAAATTCAAGACACAAAGCAGACCAGTGGTCATCTGGGGCTGAGGCTGAGGCCAGGGACTGACCAAAAATGGTTGTGGGGAAGAGGTGTTTCATTTTATTTTAATTAATTAATTAATTCATTCATTTATTTTTATTTGAGACGGAGTCTTGCTCTGTCGTCCAGGCTGGAGGGCAGTGGTGTGATCTCGGCTCACTGCAACCTCCACTGCCCGGGTTCAAGTGATTCTCCTGCCTCAGCCTCCCAAGCAACTGGGACTATAGGCGACTGCCCACCACACCTGGCTAATTTTTTGTACTTTTAGTAGAGACGGGGTTTTGCCATGTTGGCCAAGCTGGTTTTGAACTCCTGACCTCAGGTGATCCGCCTGCCTTGGCCTCCCAAAGTGCTGGGATTACAGGCGTGAGCCACCACACCCAGCCAGAAGTGGTTTTAAAATTGGATTGGGGTGAAGGTTACACACCCGTATAAACTGATAAAAAATCATTGTAGCGTATACTTAATGGGTGAATTTATGGCATGTAAATTATAGTGCAATCAAGACATAAAACAACTAAAAAACCACATACCAAAAAACCAATGCAGCCAATCTCTCCCCAAAAGACCCCTGCTATAATTCAGTTTACAGATGGAATCTAAATAGCAGGTGGAGCCACTAAAATCTGAATGGAATTGACATACTGTCATATCTAGCTGTCTGTCAGTCACTCAGCCCCAGTGTTTACAATGCTAATGCTGTAGGAGTCTCAGTGGGAAGTTAAGTTACTCAGTAAGGCTTCTCTCAATGCAGTGAATAAAAAATTTAAAAAATTAATAAAATCTTCCATACCTGAACATCCTAACACCCCTCTACAAGCCAAATAAAACAATTCTTTGAAAGAACATGAATTACATAAAAGTTATCTACATTTACAGAAAAACAGGGTCTGGGATAAGATGTCTTAACCAGCTACAGGATGAGCTCTGTCTCTTGCCAAGTAACAGGATTTCTCTGACGCATCCAGCAAAGCTCTGGAGTTTGCTCTCTGGAAGCCTGTTCCCATTTCTCTGTCTGTGATGCAGACAATGCTGCATCACAAGGTTCCAGATCTTTCACAGGTCATTAACAGGCATCCTATAGGACTTCCCCCCGACACTCCCACCCGAGAACTCTTTCAGTGGGTTCTCCAGTGACTTAGAAACACATTTTTTTCCTTGGTGGGGTTGGCTACTCATACCCTCTCCTTGGCCCTTTTCTTTGCTTAATTGAAAATAGAGCAGGCATGGTGGCTCACGACTGTAATCCCAGCACTTTGGGAGGCCAAGGTGGGAGGATCTCTTGAGGTCAGGAATTTGAGACCAGCCTGGCCAACATGGTGAAACCCCATCTCTACTAAAAATGCAAAAATTAGCCGGGTGTGGTGGTGCATGCCTGTAGTCCCACTACTCGGGAGGCTGAGGCAGGAGAATCGCTTGAACCTGGGAGGCAGAGGTTGCAGTGAGTCGAGATTGTGCCACTGCACCCCAGCCTGGGTGACAGAGTGAAACTGTGTCTCAAAAAACAAAACAAAACAAAACAAAACAAAAAAATAGAAAATAGAAACCCCAAGCTGGAACCACATGGGTTCTGCCCCCTCTCCACTCCTTGAATCCCTGTTTCTCCCGGTCTAGTCAGTTCAGTAAACCCTCCACCCTTGTCCGTCATTCCAACAACCAACAATAAGAGCAAATAATAAAACCTACTTGTCATAGTTTTCCTGCTCTTTCTTAAGAAGGGGTTACTATTTAGATCTAATTACTTAAGATTGTCTATTGGCCCAGGAGCAGCTTTCAGTATCCTCCAGGCCTCTTATTAAAACAGATGTGCTTTTCCTGTACTGAGCACTAAAATACTATAAACTATCAGAGTTCTAAAATGTGTTTTTTTAATTCACAAATTTTGAACACATTTAAAAAGGGGCAAAAGAGTATATGATAAATGAATTCATTATGAATGAATTTGAAAGGGACAAAAGAGTGTTCAATAAAAAGTTAGTCCCCCTCTCTACTTTGTCCTCCAGAAATGGCAACTTCTCTATGGGCTGTTTTGCATCTTTTAATAATACACCTGGAGTCTGTTTCACATCAAAAAAGAACTGATTCATTATTTTTAAAAACAATATGGTATGAATGTATCATAATGTATTTAACCAATTCTCTAGCTATGGACATTTAGGTGGTTTCCAATCTTTTCCTAAAACAATATAATAACCGCCCTTGTATACCCACATATCAGTTTGCATGTGTGAGTATAGCTGTGCTATAAACACCTAGGAGTGGATTTGCTGAATCAAAGCTATATAGAATTGTAATTCTGATACTGCCAAATTGCACTCCATAGACTAATTTCTACTTTGACCTACAAGCATTTTATGAGAGAGCACATTTCCTGACACTCTTGCCAAGAAAGTATGTGAAACTTTTTGATCTTTGCCACTATAAAGCATTATAGTTCCTTTTCTATGAACTATATATTTACATTTTGCTCATTAGTCTACTGGGTTGTTGGTCGTCTTATTATTGATTTTTAGGAGCTCTTTACATATTAGAGAATTTCGTCTGTTGTTTGTAGCATGTGTTGTAAAGACTTTTACTTTGTTATAGTTTTTTTTTTTTCTTTTTTGGCCAGGTGTAAAATTTTCATTTTTTATTAAAATGTACCAATCTTTTCTTTTCTGGATTTTTCATTTTTTGAGTCTATTATTATTATTGTTATTATTTTATTTATTTTGGGAGACAGAGTTTTGCTCTTGTTACCCAGGCTGTAGTACAATGGCGTGATCTCTGCTCACTGCAACCTCTGCCTCCCGGGTTCAAGTGATTCTCCTGCCTTGGTCTCCCAAGTAGCTGGGATTACAGGCACATGCCACCATGCCTGGCTATTTTTTGTATTTTTAGTAGAGATGGGTTTTCATCATGTTGGCCAGGCTGGTCTCGAACTTCTAACCTCAGGCGATGCACCCACCTTGGCCTCCCAAAGTACTGTGATTACAGGCATAAGCACCTACTCCCAGTGAGTCTATTATTTTTGAAATGTTGAATTCTAGCATTTTATATATCTGAGATTTTAATCAGCACCTGTTACTAAGGACCTGTGGCCAGTACAAATCTCTCTGAAAGCCAGAGAAGCTCCCTAGTCCTCACTGTAGATTTTAGTTCCTACTCGTCGGGTGCCTTGTAAATTTGCAGGGGCTTCATGGGTGCTCATTCCTCTTCTTAGATTTGATTATAGCTCCCACGAGAACCCGAATTACATCTTAAATTTCTATATCCCTCTATATTTATGCAGCACACAGTAGGAGTCTTAAACTGGATTTTATCTATAGTACGCATAATTGTAAGAGACGGGGAAGGGAATATCGCCATAAGTACTAAAGTGGTTGAGGATCACAGGGTCCCCCAAAACCATGTCCTGCTATCCTAAGTCTTCCTGTCACCTTTGGGTTGACAGTTTCTGTGTGGCTGTTAGATTCAAATAGGTTTCACTTTTTAGGCTATGAAGAGGGAGCTCCTCACCAATTAAGCAAGCAGAGGGTAGAGGCCAAAGAGCCAGAGACAACAGCCCTTGTGACCCTCAGCTTCGTGTCCTTGTCCCCTTCTGAAGTATAATTCATTTGATTTCTTCCACTTTTTAGACAAATACATATTTAACCCTGCTCCTCTACATTTATGCTAATAGTCTGCCATTATCTGGCTTATTTGACTATGAAGTCACTTACATGTTCCTGACAGTTTTTCAGGGGGCAGATGACTCAGCTGCATTCTTTTTAGCTCAAGCTTAGTTCTGAGACAGGGGATTGAATGAGGGAGTCTCTTGGCAAAGAAACTGCTGGAAGGGTCCCCAAGGACCCTATGAGTCCTTGGGCTGAGTGATCCTATCATCGATCAGGTGCCTGAACTAGGAAAACTTGACTCACAGCATGTGGAGTGAGGGGCAAAGAAAGTACCAGATGCGGTCTCTGTCTCCAAGGACTTGGTTGTCTATTTGGAGAAAAAAATCCACAGACACGGCGTGAGTACTGAAATTGTATGGTATTCAGCTGTGGCTCAGAGAAGGCAAAGGCCCATGTGACCGAGAGTAGAGAGGAAAGCTCCTTTCTGGAAAGAGTGGAACCTGAATGTGGCCTCAGAGCAGGGGTTCTGATTCTGGAGTTCTTGGACTTGGAAGTTTGATTACCAGGTGGTCCACGAGCTCGTATGAGGAAACACAACCTCTCCAATTGCACAGACTTCTAATGGAAATATAGCATTTCCTCTCAGGATGAGCGTGAGCCATAATCCACAGCATTGCAGAGGACTTGTCACTCTGTGACCACCAGAATCAAGACTTTTTTTCCTTCTGTATGCCAGTTGTTGCTTCTGTCTTCAAGCAATGCTCACCCACATCACTACTTTGAAATTACGGTAGTTATAAGAACTACCACCAGATCTTCTTTATTCAATTAACTAAAAATATATTACTATATACATTTTCAAAAAGGGTTTGGCCACTGCAGTTTAATATAACTGTTTCATTTTGTAGTCCTATGTATTTTATCTTATTAATTTGAAAACATCATTTTAATATACAACGGTTTTGAGTTCTCAGTACCCAGCTTAGTTCTTGGTCTACAGTAGTTGCTCAATAAATAAACACATAAACAAACAACAGATGGGGCACAGATTTGAATAGATAAGACAGGACCAAATTACTGACTTAGTAATTGGAAAATGCATGGGCATATTTTATTTATGTATTACCTATTTTCAAAAAACATGTAAGGCAGCTTATTAGAACAGATGGCATACAACAGGATAGCTTAAATTAAGAGTTAAGCAAGGAAACACTAAAGTTGAGTCATGAATGAGGCTTAAAAATAAAATCACATAAAAGTATGGACTTGGTTTTAGCAGACAATGCAAAAACAAAAACAAAAACAAAAAAACCTGGACAGTTGCATAATTCACAGTACACTTAAAAAAAAAGCTAAGCCAATTGTGTAGAAGAAGCAGTACAGTAATTTCTCCTGAAGATTTTATCGAAGGAAAGCCAAAATTTGTGCTTTTGTCATGATTCACTTATGCATTACAGACACAAGCTTGGTCCACGGGATAAAAATCAAGGACTGAGCAGGAACTTCTCCTTAGAAATGATAAGGAACAAGGTTTGTTTTGAAGATGCCAGCTGGGGAACCAGTGAAAGCTGAGGTGAGCCTTTGCAGACCAGACCTAAAGTCAGGATGAAGGAGAAGACAGTGCCTCTTACAAGAAGTGGAAACGCTGCTGTAGATGAGAAAGGGTCTGTACAGAAAGGCCGACCGAGATAAGCTCCTCCAAGTGTCTGGCAGTGAATGGAAAAGAGCAACAAGCACAAAACAGTGATGGGAGCTGCCACATGGGGACCCTGCGCACTCAAAGGACCAGTCATCCAGTTCATATTGTCGACACTGGGCCATTGTACCACTGACTCTCAGCTCTGCAAGCGGGCTCATCAGGAGCAAGGACGAGGCAGAAGTTCAAAGAACTTATTTCACCCCTCATTAGTTATTCTAATAGCCTCCAGGGGGAGATGTGCAGTGAAAATGGAATTGGCGACCAGCTGGGTGACCAGGTAAGAAAAAGGGATTACATAGATGATCCCTTTTCCTCAATTCCAAAGAGTAAGCAAGCACTGGAGTGCAGTCCTGTGTGCACCATCATGTGGTCCTAGCTTGTTCATGGGAACCTGCCTTTAATCCTGACCTCTGACAACTCCTTTCCTTCCTCAGCATTAAGAGCTCCAACTCTGGCCGGATGCGTTGGCTCATGCCTGTAATCCCAGCACTTTGGGAGGCCGAGGCAGGAGGATCATGTGGTCAGGAGTTCGAGACCAACCTGGCCAATATAGTGAAACCCCATCTTTACTAAAAATACAAAAATTAGCTGGGCGTGGTTGCATGAGCCTGTAGTTCCAGCTACTCGGGAGGCTGAGGCAAAATAATTGCTTGAACCCGGGAGGTGGAGGTTGCAGTGAGCCGAGATCGTGCCACTGCACTCCAACCTGGGTGACAGAGCAAGACTCTGTCTCAATTAAAAAAAAAAGAACTCCAGCTCTGTGAGTCGCTCTCATCTTGTTTGACCATTCCTGTGAATGGAGTGGGCAGTGCATGCCACGCTAGGTGCAAAGATCCCCAGAGACTCCGGCTAACTACGTAGCAGCTTACTGTGCCCAGTAGAAACCAAAGGATAAAAATTCAGAGACCAGGGTCCATGTATCAGTCTCACCCTGCAGGGCTAAACAGGTGATCACACAAATAAATTCATCCTCATTTTCATAACCAAACGCCTCAATTTTATACTTCCATGCATTCATATTAAAAAGAGAAAGACAAAAGAGAAAAAGTTGCTTACTTTAGGATTCAAGTCGAAGAAAGAGTAGTATTTAAATCGTAACAGCAGCTGCTCATCCTCTTGGATGCCTTGTTCCATAAGGGAGCGCGAGGAGTCTAGCCAACTAGAAAACGACAGCATGAGTTTTAGAAGCCAATCAATTTTACATATATATACACGTTATATTATTATGTCATATATTCTACTCTCTCTCTCTCTCTATATATATATATATCCTTGAACAAAATCAGGGTATGCAATACAGACTGAGTATCCCTAATTTGGAAATCTGAAATGCTCCAAAATCTGACACCTGATGCTCAAAGGAAATGCTCACTGAAGCATTTTTGTTTTGTTTTGTTTTTAAGCCAGAGTCTTGCTCTGTCGCCTAGGCTGGAGTGCAGTGGTGCAATCTCAGCTCATTGCAGCCTCTGCCTCCCGGGTTCAAGCGATTCTCTTGCCTCAGCCTCACGAGTAGCTGGGACTACAGGTGCATGCCACCATGCCCAGCTAAGTTTTGTATTTTCAGTAGAGAGGGGGTTTCACCATGTTGGCCAGGCTAGTCTCGAACTCCTGACCTCAGGTGATCTGCCTGCCTCGGCCTCCCAAAAGTGCTAGGATTACAGGCGTGGGCCACTGCGCCCGGCCTTGCTGAAGCATTTTGAATTTCAGGATTTTGGATTAGGGATGCTCAACTGGTGAGTATAATGCAAATATCCCCAAACTTTAAAAAATGTAAAAAATAAATTCTGAAATCCAAAACACTTCTAGTCTCAAGCATTTTGGATAAGGGATACTCAACCTGTATAACCAAAAATCAGTAAGCACATAATAATAGCTTATATATGCATTTTGTCTTATAGTTTTCAAAGTGCTTTATAGAATTTTTTTCTCATGGATACTCTAAAGTAATCCAATGAAGGGGCTGGGGCAGTTCTTACTACCTCATCTTTGTAGACAAAGAGACTTAGTCTGAGTGACATTAGATCATCCTTAAAGGTCACAGGCCTCAGCCGGGTGCAGGGGCTCATACCTGTAATTCCAGCACTTTGGGAGGCCAAGGTGGGCGAATCACCTGAGGTCAAGAGTTTGAGACCAGCCTGGGCAACATGGTGAAATCCCGTCTCTACTGAAAATGCAAAAATTAGCCAGGTGTTGTGGCACATGCCTGTAGTCTCAGCTACTTGGGAGGCTGAGGCAGGCCGGAGAATTGCTTGAACCTGGAAGGTGGAGGCTGCAGTGAGCTGAGATCATGCCATTGCACTCCAGCCTAGGTGACAGAGTGAGACTCTGTCTCAAAAAAACAAAAAACAAACAAACAAAAAAGTTCACAGGCCTGGTGATGGGGCCAGCTTGAGAATCCATATGTCCTGACTGCCCACACCACTTCTCCTTTTACCAGATGGTTCACCCCAGTGCCAGCTCTGTATTACTGTCTAGAACTTTCTGCAATGTGGGACATATTCATATCTGTGCTGTCTGATGCATCGGTCCCAGCTGAATGTGGCTGTTAGTGCCACATTTTAATTTTAATTAATTTAAAATCCAGTCCACATTTAGACATCCACATGTGGCTAGGGGTTCCTGTACAGTCCATAGTAGAGTTCTGGAGTTGAGAAATAAAAACCGGGGAAAGAGGATGACCAACATGAAATCACCATCCTAAAGGAGCTGACAGTCTGTTGGGGGAGACCAAGCCCCATAACAAAGGGACGATGTGATGTTGGAGTGAGCAAAGTGTGTCGGGACAGAGCTACAAGGAGGGGGCCGATCTTGAAGGTAATACTTGAGCAGGAGACGGCATGTGATTGGGCCTTAAAGGGCAGGTAGGGACTGACCAGTCAGTAAAGGGGAATGGTCCTGGAGGTGAGGCAGTGACAGAAAGAGTGAGTGTGCACCTGGGCGGCATGGGGCCATGAGAACACGGGAGGACATGGAGACACCTGTTGGGGCCAGATCTTCTAGGGAGTTGAATGCTGTTGACAAGTTTGACTTTATCTGGTGGGCAATGGGGAATAACAGAAATGGTAGTTTCAGAAATTGTTTGGGTGTATTTTCGAACAGAACTCAAGGACTTGCTCATTAGAATGCCTAAAGAGAAGAGCAACAGCTGGGCGCGGTGGCTCATGCCTGTAATCCCAGCACTTTGGGAGGCCGAGGCGGGCAGATTACCTGAGGTTGGGAGTTTGAGACCAGCCTGACCAACATGGAGAAACCCAATCTCTACTAAAAAAAATACAAATTTAGCTGGGCATGGTGGCGCATGCCTGTAGTCCCAGCTACTTGGAAAGCTGAGGCAGGAGAATTGCTTGAACCTGGGGGGCAGAGGTTGTGGTGAGCTGAGATTGCACCATTGCACTCCAGCCTGGGCAATAAGAGCAAAACTCCATCTCAAAAAAAAAAAAAAAAAAGAGAGAGAGAGAGAAAAGAGTGACATTCTACAAAAGACAATGTAAGCCTGGTGGGTCACCTTGGATCTCCCCCACTGGCCCATGGGGACCAACACACTTATTAACTACCCTACATCCCATAAAATATACTTTGCATATCTGTAGTGGCAAAGAATTAGTATTCACAGATAGTAAATCTACTGAGTTACCCAAACATGTAAATTTAGGCACACTTTAAGTATACTGAAATGACCAAAGGCTGAATTTTTCCCCTTTGTTGCTAAAATCAGCACTAACTTTTGCAAATAAAGTACAATCCCTAGGCCTACCAACTTGAAAATGAAACATGACACCCCATCTCTTACTGTGTCGGCACTAGCTCAGGGAGAACTAAATGGAGCTGTGTCCTTACCCTGCATTGAGCTTGGCTTTATCAACCAGAGACCGAGGCTGGTACATATCCGCCAGTGCTTCCGGAGACTGGGGGGTCTGGCTGAATGCGAGGATGCTGCAGTTTTGTTCCGTCAAAGGGCTGTCACTGAACCAAGTCATGGTGGATGACGCTGGTGTTCCATTGATGGGGTCGTATATAGGAGTCATGGTTTTACTGTATAAACCAGGACTTACTGCAAGGCAAGGGGAGTATGAACTATGATATGAGAATCCAGGGATAGAAATCTTCAGGAAAATATTAACATTACTTACACTAAAATGAGTTTTGACTTTAAATTTGGCACCATTTAAAATAATATAAGTCAAGCTGGGCACTGTGGCCCACATCTAATCCTAGCTACTTGGGAGGCTGAGGTCAGAAGACTGCTTGAGCCTAGGAGTTTGAGATCAGACAGGGCAACATAGCAAGACTTCATCTCAAAAAACAAACCAAAAAAACCCTGCAAAATAATACGGATCATGATGGTAGAGAGATTAGTAATACACAGGTAATGGTCTTATCTGTAAATTCAGCTCTCAAAAGCTTTGGAACACAAATATATAAAAGCCTACAAAAATCAGACAAATGTTGGGGACCACCTCTTTTCTTTCTTTCTTCCTTTTTTTTTTTTTTGAGATGGGGTCTCACTCTGTCGCCCAGGTTGGAGGGCTGTGGTGTGATCTTGGCTCACTGCAACCTTCACCTCCTGGGTTCAAGTGATTCTCCAGTCTCAGCCTCCTGAGTAGCTGGGGTTACAGGCACCTGCCACCACACCCGGCTAATGGAGACCACCTCTTTTCTAATAATTCAAAGTTTTCCTACTTCAGTAGGAGTCTTGGTACTATTAGAGAACTGGAGGCCTCACAGAATGCACGTACCCAGTATGTTTCAGATGGCCCCATAAACAAACAGCAGGACTCGCCACTTTTAACAATCCAGTAGGCTGATGATTTACAAATCAGCTGGCTCTAATTTGTACAATTTGTCCTTTTCATTAGAATATACTATGCAAGAAAGCCCTCAGTCTTGGCCGGGTATGGTGGCTCATGTCTGTAATCCCAGCATTTTGGGAGTCCGAGGCAGGCAGATAACACTTGAGGCCAGGAGTTTGAGACCAGCCTGGCCAACATGGCAAAACCCCGTCTCTACTAGAAACACAAAAATTACTCAAGTGTGATGGTGCACACCTGTAATTCCAGCTACTCAGGAGGCTGAGGCACAAGAATCGCTTGAGCCCAGGAGGCAGAGGCTGCAGTGAGCCGAGATTGTGCCACTGCTCTCCAGCTTGGGTGACAGAGCAAGACTCTAAAAAAAAAAAAAGGAAGAAAGAAAGCCCTCAATCTTGCAAGCAAGCTAGAGATTTGATTGTTTTGATATAAAAAGAAAAGGATACTTCTTCTCCAGAATTTTCACCTGCCCTCCTCTTACACACCCCATAAAAAAAATCGGATTCAGTAAAGAATCACACAATGATAGAATCATGAAGAGAGAAGTGTATTTAAGTGATTTAACTTTTTTCTTTTATTTTCTTTTTTTGGGACAGGGTCTTGCTCTGTCACCCAGGCTGAGTGCAGTGGCACAATCTTGACTCACTGCAACTTCCACCCTCAGGGCTCAAGCAATCCTCCCATCTCAGCCTTCTGAGTAGCTAGGACCACGAGCATGCACCACCATGCCCAGGTTATTTATTTATTTATTTTTTGTATTTTTAATAGAGATGGGATCTCACCATGTTGCCCAGGCTTGTCTCAAACTTCTGAGCTCAAGTGATCCACCCACCTCAGCCTCCCAAAGTGCTGGGATTACAGGCATGAGGCACTGTACCCAGCCACTTACCTTTTTTCTAAATATCACTCTTTTATCCCAAATTTGTGGTCAGTGGTACTAAAATTTTGCATTCATCGGCAACATCAGATATACAATTCAAATAATGAGTTATTAAACATGCTTGGAAAAAAGTCTGAAACACATTTCTGTCCATTCTAAACTTGACTAGATAGACTTTCCTCATCACATCAGTTCTGCAATTTTATTTCTCCTTTGTTTGGTGGGCGTGGGAGGAGAGGTATATTTCTCTCTTGAGTTTTACTGTATGTTCAAACAACAAAACACCTGTCACAAATCTTACCTGATGAACCTGAAGCTGTTGGAGAACTCTCCAGGTTTAGAACATCTTCAATTATGGGTTCCTTATTATTTTTATCTTTTTTCTTCTTCTTCTTAAAATAGTCACCAGAAGGCTTTAACAAGGAAAGCTCTTCTGATCTTCTAATATCTAGAAATAATTTTTTTTAAATGAAGAAAAAGAAAAAGTAAAAAGAAAAATCCTTCTAAGACTCAGAGTCATTTTGTGCATTTGAAATCATTTCTAAGGAAATTTCTGAAAAGTAAATGGGACTAAACTGCATCCCTTTTGAAGAAATAGAAGGGGAAAGGGGAACGGAGACCTCCAAAGTAGGTGGGGGGAGAAAATAGTGGAGGGAGATTAAGTCTAGTGAAATTTCTAGTTAGAAAAATTATTATAAAAATATTTCAAATGTATCTAAAACAAAAGGAATGGTATAATGTCCCCTTCATGTGTTCCCCAGCTTCAGTCATTATTAGTTAGCATTATGCTATTCTTGTTACCTATTTACCACCAACTTTACCTCCCTCTCCCCGTTTTTCCTGATATGGTTTGGACGTGTCTTCACCCAAATCTCATCTTGAATTCCCATGTGTTGTGGGAGGGGCCCAGTGGGAGGTAACTGAACCATGTGGGCAGGTCTTTCCTGTGCTGTTCTCGTGATAGTGAATAAGTCTCATGAGATCTGATGGTTTTATAAGGAGTTTCCCTGCACAAGCTCTCTCTTTGCTTGCTGCCATCCATGTTAAGACGTGACTTGCTCCTCCTTGCCTTCCACCATCATTGTGAGGCCTCCCCAGCCATGTGGAGGGGACTTTAATGTAAGTCCATTAAACCTCTTTCTTTTGTAAATTGCCCAGTCTCAGGTATGTCTTTATGAGCAGCATGAAAACAAACTAATAGACTTGCCTTTGTTGCTCCCTCTCCCTTTCCTTTTTCCAGTTTTTTAAACAACCAACAAGGGTCCTGCTTCCTTTTTTCTTTATAGACCACAGATCTTGAAAGTCTTTCTTTTACACACTGCCCATCAGCTCATTTCATCCCTGTGGCGATGCCCTCATGCCCTGCCCATTTCTTCTTGGTCCTCACCATTTCAGCACACCTGGGTTCTGGTGGAATCTAGACCATGCGTCTTTCTGCCAGAGGCTTTGCTCTGATGGCTTGCCAGGGTCTGCACTGCAACAGCCTACACATTCAGGGAATTAACACTCCCCAAGAGCGGCCTTCGGTGACTGTCCAGGATGCTGCATAAGCATCCTTACCCCGAGGCTGTGTCTACACTGTCTCCCAGAGGTCGCCAGCTGCTGCAGTGTAACCTGATTGGTGACACACTTCTCTTTTCAGTCTTACTTCCCTGTCCCCAACAGTATTTCCTGGCATCACTTCCCAAATGAACTATCTGTACTTGAATCCTTATCTCAGGGTCTGCTTCTGGGAACTGAAACTATGATAATCCCCATTTCCCCCATTAATCGAATATATTTATAATTGCTGATCAGAATTGCTGATAACCTTTAACTGCACTAGTGGCTATCATTCCAGGTAAAAGTCAATTAATTTGGACTTTTAGTCTCTGAGCAGCTTTGCTGAAGGTAAGTGCACTGATTCCATTAAGTTCTGTCATCGTTTCATTCATATACTGCTCGGTGCTGAGACTGAACCTAGCAGTTTAACTTGACTCTCCCCAGTAGCCAAGGACTGTCAGGTTGCAACACACCTGTGACCATTCCAAATGCATAATTTATACACAAACCCGGTCATGAATAAAAAATTTCACTGTGAGCACAAAAAGCAAAACAATGAAACAGAAACACCTTATCTTCAAGGTCAAGATTTGTGTCTTTTCTGTTCTTCAAGGGAAAAGCCACGAAACTGCTGCATTTGATTTCACTTCAGTTGATAAGATATAAAATGCAATGATTAGAAATGCCAAGTTGAGCCTTTAAAACTATTACAAAGAGATAATCAGGAAAAGAGAACATCTGATTGCTTCTGTTTATTTGAAAACTTGGCCGGTCGTGGTGGCTCAAGCCTGTAATCCCAGCACTTTGGGAGGCCGAGATGGGCGGATCACGAGGTCAGGAGATCAAGACCATCCTGGCTAACACGTTGAAACCCCGTCTGTACTAAAAAAAATACAAAAAACTAGCCGGGCAACGTGGCGGGCGCCTGTAGTCCCAGCTACTCCGGAGGCTGAGGCAGGAGAATGGCGTAACCCCGGGAGGCGGAGCTTCCAGTGAGCTGAGATCCGGCCACTGCACTCCAGCCTGGGCGACAGAGCCAGACTCCACCTCAAAAAAAAAAAAAAAAAAAAAAAACTTTACGTTTTTAGTTTCAGCTATGATGTGTGCTTCCAAGTCCACTGTGGTGTGTGGAATATAGTATTTTATTTAATCATTTACTTTGTTTTCAAATCCTCATTAGAATATTACCAAAAACACAAAGTGTCCTCATGCTTGCCATTTGCACACCAGGGACAAGATTGCAACTTACATTCTGTAATGAAAGGTTCCATTCATTTGTTCACTCAATAGTTATTGTGTGCCAGGCATTGTGACTGGAGTGAGGAATGCAGAAATGCTCAGGAAATAGTTTCTGCCCTCACCCTATTTCATCTACCATACCAGTCCCCACTGCCCAACCCTGGCATTCCCAATCCTGCTGATGCTTTTTCTCTTTTTTTGGGGTACTATCCATCCCCTTTTAACCTCTTATATTCTTTTTTAACTTGTTACATTTATATGTTAAAATTTGTTACATTTACATTTATTGGTTAGTGTCTGTCTCTGCCTGCTAAAATGCAAGCTCCAGGTAGCAGGGATTTTAGCTCTGTATTGCTACTATATCCCTAGCTCTCACCACAATGCCTGGGACACAGTAGGTGCTCAATAAATATTTGCTGAATGAGTGAATAGTTTATGGTTTAATGGGAAAAATAGATTACTCACTATATATCACTATATATTATCTATTCTGGGTTCAAATGTTGATTTTTGATTTTGGGACCAATGAATATGCCTATAATACTTTCAAAAATTATAAAATGAGAATACCTTTATGGTGTGTTTCCCTCTCTTTATGGAGTTTTATAAAGAAAAATTGGTTTGGGTAGTGTTGTCTTTTTGACTATTAAATTATAGGATACCAAATCTGTAAATAATTAGATTTAAGTTCACAATTAAGTATACTTTTCTGCTTAATCACTTCATAAGTGATTTTTGTGGACAGAGTTATTTACTTGAGCCAGGTCTTAAGCAATTAAGACTTTGGAACACCATTATCTCAAAAACAATAAAGACACATAACTCTATGGTGATTAAGTATTTAATACAATTCTTTTTAATCTTAAATACTGTACAAAATGTTTGAGTATAGCTTGGATCAATAAATGGGGAGGGCAATCTTAATGGTTTATCTTGTCTATTTACAAATCTCTTTTGGAATAGTTTTAAGCTTTGTGGAGATGCACCTGATTTATGTCAATAATGTTCTACTTGGCTTAACTACACTTAAATGGCTGCAATACCCAGAAGGGCTTAAGCATGTGCTTCCTAATAGGTGAATGTTCTCTAGCCAATTGCTTGAAGTAGGCAGAATGCACACATAATTTTCCTGTCTTCCTTTACAAGAGTCTACAGGGCACAGGGGCCCTTCCTGGGTACTTACTCAGGATTTTGCAGATATCACTGACAGCTTTAAAAACCACAGCTGAGAAGCTGACTCGCAACCTCACCATCTTCAAATTCGGCAGGCGAAGGCGCAGCATTTTATGCTGAGGGGTGAAGAGAAGCTTTGCATCTGCCTGGACCCCATATTTGTCCAGGGTCCAGTGGGTTTTCAGAAGCCAGCAATGCTTCTGTTCCCACCAAAGAGCAAAGTCTGACCAGTCTTGGGATATGTCTGCAAAAATGAAAACACAACTAAGTAAAATGAGAGAGAGCCCAGCTTGGAGGGTTCTGGAGTTGCAGAGTCAATTTCATTGTGTGCGAAAATGTAAACCAACAACTGATCTTCAGTTCCCCATGGCCTTTTACGATCCAAGGCTTAACAACTTTTGGCTTCTTTCCAAAGTCTCTAGGGAAAACATAGGGACTGGGATAGCATTAAGAGAAATACCTACTGTAGATGACAGGGTTGATGGGACAGCAAACCATCATGACATGTGTATACCTATGTAACAAACCTGTATGTTCTGCACATGTATCCCAGAACTTGAAGTAAAATAAAAAACACTTAAATAATCAAATCAAATAAAAAATTTAAAGATAAAATAATTTAAAAAGAAAAAAAATGATAGGGCTGGGTGCTGTGGCTCACATCTGTAATCTCAGCACTTTGGGAGGCTGATGCAGGCGATCACCTGAGGTCAGGAGTTCGACACCAGCCTGGCCAACATGGCAAAACCCTGTCTCTACTACAAATACAAAACTTAGCCAGGTGTGGTGGCGGGCGCCTGTAATCCCAGCTACTCCAGAGGCTGAGACAGGAGAATCACTTGAAACCAGGAGGCGGAGGTTGCAGTGAGCCGAGGTCATACCATTGCACTACAGCCTGGGCAACAAGAGCAAAACTCTGTCACTGTGTCTCAAAAAAAAAAAAAAAAAAAAAAAAACAGGGACTAAACCTTACCATCATTTACGTTTAGATACTGTGGAGGAAAAGAAAAATAAACATGTGTTCACAATGAATGCTTAGGTTCTCTTCGCTAAAATCTCTCTGTGCCATGGCCCTTTCTGAGAAGGCTGAAAGCATCTGACTTTGTTTAATCAAGATTATTTCTGTTATAGAAATGTATCCTTATACCACTGTGTCACAAGGGAGTAGCAATAGCCTCCAATCAAAGTCCACACAGAAGTATGGTACAACTGACATTTCATTCTTCTCAGTCATGTCCAACTCTTTATCAGCACCGCCATATCCAAAGTGTCTAAATTGAAGTCAGAGTTAAAGTATTTTCTCCCTCTCAGTGTTAGCATCAATGTCTATCTTTCCCCTCCTTTAACGTTGGTATTAAAATAGAATCTTTCCCCTTCATCAATATTGGAGTCAATTTTTAGTCTTTTATTTTGCAAAATGAAGAGCTACCAGTATCTTTGTTTTCTTATTTTTCTTTAAATGTTTTTTCTTTCTCTTTTCAAATTAGAAACTCTCTCTCTTTTTTTTTTTTTTTGAGATGGAGCCTCCCTCTGTTGCCCAGGCTGGAGTGCAGTGGCATGATCTCAGCCCACAGCAACCTCCGCCTCCTGGGTTCAAGTGATTCTCCTGCCTCAGCCTCCCAAGTAGCTGGGATTACAGACGCGCGCCACTGTGTCAGGCTAATATTTTTTTGAGACGGAGTCTCACTCTGTCACCCAGTCTGGAGTGTAGTGGTGTAATCTCAGCTCACTGCAACCTCTGCCTCCCGGGTTCAAGCGATTCTCCTGCCTCAGCCTCCTGAGTAGCTGGGATTACAGGCATGCACCACCACACCCAGCTAATTTTTGTATTTTTTGTAGAGACAGGGGTTCACCATGTTGGTCAGGCTGGTCTCGAACTCCTGACCTCGTGATCCACCCGCCTCGGCTTTCCAAAGTGCTGGGATTACAGGAAATTTTTGTATTTTTAGTAGAGATGGGGTTTTACCATGTTGGCCAGGCTGGTCTTGAACTCCTGACCTCAGGTGATTCACCCACCTTGGCCTCCCAAAGTGCTGGGATTATAGGCGTGAGCCACCGCACCCGGCCAGAAAACGCTCCTCTTAATGCTGTTAGTAGAAGCATAAATTGGCACAACTATTTTGGAAAACCTTATTAATCAGCATTTTTTTCTCTGAGCTATACCACCCAACAGAAATGATCACTGAAAGACAGGTGTTATAGCAGCTCTGTCTGTAAGTGCATGAAAATGGAAACAACCCAAATGTCCATTAAGAGGTAAATGGATAAATAATTGTGGCACATCCGTACAATGGACTATTATATGGCAATGAAAATGAACCAAAACAATATGCAACAGTATGGATAAATCTCACAGACATAATGTTGAGTGAAAGAAAGTCGATGTGTAAGAGTATATCCTTTGTAATTTCATTTGTCTAAAGTTCAAAATCAAGCAATGATTCCTGTGGTGTTAGACATCAGGATAGTGGTTATCCTTGGTGGTAGTGACTGGGAGGGGTCAGGGTATGCGGCTTGGGTGGGGAACAGTTGATGTTCTACTTCTTGATCTGAGTGGTTACAAGACTTTGTAAAATCCATTTAACTGTTTATAATAAGTGAAGCCTTGTTTATGATAAGTGAATTTTTCTGTATGTATATTATATGTCAATAAGGACTTATTGAAAAAAACAAACAACAAAAAACTATCTCGCTAGAGCAAATGAAAAGCCAGCATCTAAGGCCTTAAATAGAAGGGAAAAGAAGCACAAAGAAAATAGAATGTTATTAAATTCTAGGTTGACAATATTGACTCCTGATGTGAAGAGTGTAACGCTGAAGATTTCTTTGTTTAAACAGTGAACATAATAAATGGTGGATAAGTGTTAAAAGACTCCTCAGCACCAATTCATCACTAAGCTATCAAGTATTTACAGAGAATTAACACAGTAGTCTAATGCCAAGCTACGTAAAGTCACATTAGATGTCACCAGTGGATTGGGTCCCATCCCTGTTGAAGTCCAGCATTGTAGCTACTGGGAACTTTAGCTTGCCACCAAAGACTCAGGTTTTTTTTCCCCCCCGAGACCGAGTCTTGCTCTGTCACCCAAGCTGGAGTGCAGTGGCGTGATCTTGGCCTACTGCAACCTCTGCCTCCTGGGTTCAAGCGATTGTCCCGCCTCAGGCTTCCAAGTAGCTGGGATTACATGCATCCACCGCCACGCCCGGCTAATTTGTGTATTTTTAGTAGAGATGGGATTTTGCCATGTTGGCCAGCCTGTTCTTGAACTCCTGACCTCAGGTGATCCTCCCACCTCGGCCTCCCAAAGTGCTGGGATTATAGGTGTGAGCCACGGCACCCGGCCTGGGCTATTTCTTTCGCTCCTCTGGGATGAGGCGTGGGGGATTGCTCTCCAGGCCATTATAAGATAAATGATCAGAAAAACCTAGACCAGCGATTAATGGTGAGGCAACAGACAGGGTTTCAAATACAGCGAAATCATAAAGCAAGAGTAACTTACTGATCTGTTCTACTAACTTGAGCATCACTCCCCCGACATGAAGGTCTCCAGATACTCTCAGTGTGACGTCTTTCTGCTGCTCTTCATTGGGATGATCAACGCGGACCACAAGCTCCCAGGAAGCAGATGTAAAGTCAGTGGATGACAGCATTGTGGCAAACGCTGGTGTCTGCTGAACACAAAGACAGACATAGATTGGAATATGGGAAGGAAACGGGATGTGTCAGTAGACTAGCAGAGCCAAATTTCTTTTTTGTTTTGTTTTTTCATTGTAACCTCCTCTTCAAAACACTCTGCAAGGTTCCCGGTGCTCCAGATATTAAATTCAGCATCTTAACTTTAAAGACAAAAAGTTTTATAAAAATGATCTCAAACCATCTGAATTTATATACTTTATTTTCCACTCACCCACTCCCCCAAGACTACTTGGCTATGTATTTTCTTTGCCCACTCAATGTTTCAATCTTCATTTTCTCTCTGTTGACTTTTTTTGCCCTTCTCTCAACTATTCTGGCAATAGGCAATCTTCTATGTTGCCTTTTAAAAAATCAATTTTATTAAGGTATAATTTGCATGTAATAAAATGCGCAGATTTTATATACTATAGTTCAACATGTTTTGTTGTATGCAAATTATACTTCAATAAAGTTGATGTTTAAAAAGGATGTCATTAAAGCCTCTTATCTTTAATATCTTTAACACATGTATATTATTATATTCCTCCTACAAAAATTTATATCTTCCCATAATAAAGCTCAAAAAATAAAAAAAACAAAATAATTCCTATTTCATTCATTATAATATATAGTTTTACCTTAAATGTATATAGATACAGGTCATTAATAATTATTGCCATGTATTTGATTTACTTATTGTTCTATATCATGTAAAAATTGATTATCTAAATTTGCCAATTAAGTATTTGGATACATTTTTTTTTTTTTTTTTGAGGCGGAGTCTCGTTCTGTTGCCCAGGCTGGAATGCAGTGGCGTGATCTTGGCTCACTGCAAGCTTCGCCTCCCAGGTTCACGCCATTCTTCTGCCTCAGCCTCCCGAGTAGCTGGGGCTACAGGCGCCTGCCACCAAGCCAGGCTAATTTTTTTGTATTTTTAGCAGAGACAGGGTTTCACTGTGTTAGCCAGGATGATCTCGTGATCTGTCTGCTTTTTGCCTCCCAAAGTGCTGGGATTACAGGCGTGAGCCACCGCGCCAGGACGTATTCGGATACATCTTTGGCAAAATATTTAAAAACAGGAGTAATAGATATAAAAAGCTCACTCTTCAAAGTGCAGATGGAGGTGTGAACTTCAAAGCCGTAGTTTTCCCCTCATTGGAGAAGCCAGCAGGAAAGAATGTTTACAACTGAAATGTTTCAGGGGGTAACAGGAACACTGGAATCCAAAATTGGCAGCACTGAAATAAAACTTGAGATGTCAGTTCTCTCTTATTTTTAAACAGAAATAATGCTACTGCTCCTGGCCGTTTTAAACATTTAAAGTAAAAATTATTTAAATGATAATGAGTCTTTTTTACTTTACTATGTAAATCCAGCTTGTGAGAAATTCATGTTTTCATAAGGCCTATTTTTGAGAAACATTTAATGCACTCAAACTCCTAAGAAAGGGCTCCTTTGAGGGTGTATCCCCATTTATCTCATTTAATAGGATTCCCCCAGGGATCCTATTAAAATGCAGATTCTATTCAGCAGGTCTATAGGGACGGGCCATACATTTCTTAACAGACTCCAGATGTTGCTGGTCTGTGGCTATACTCAGTTCCTCCCTTCAACCTATTTAGAACAATATTAAACCAGGGATGACGGTAATATCCGAGGAACATTACTTTTAATAATAATTAAACAACCAGTGTCATATCTGTTCTGAGTGTTCATGTGAAACAACTCATTTGTAAGCATAAAAGAATCTCAAAATACGCCACACAGATAAATTGAATACTGCAAATCTGAACAGATTTAGGACAGATTTTATGGGTGAGGATCAAATGTAAGAGTTCAGAAATAGCTCCTTATGTTTTTTTTTTTTTTTTTTTTTGTGGTGGTCTTGCTCTGTCGCCTAGGCTGGAGTACAGTGGCACGATCTTGGCTCACTGCAACCTCTGCCTCCCGGGTTCGAGCAATTCTCTGTCTCAGCCTCCCAAGTAGCGGGGATTACAGGCGTGTGCCACGATGCCCAGCTAATTTTTGTATTTTTAGTAGAGACGGGGTTTCGCCATGCTGGCCAGGCTGGTCTTGAACTCCTGACCTTGTGATCCACCCGCCTTGGCCTCCCAAAGTGCTGGGATTACAGGCGTAGGCCACCGCGCCCGGCTGCTCCTTATGTTTTTATAGTCAGAAGCATGCAACGATGCAATGCGTCTCCTCCCTGTGCACAGAGATACACACAGAACCCTCTGCATGAGGAGTGCCATTCAGTGACTGCATTAGGCCTAACTGCCTGCCTCTGTCATTATCAACTTCAGGTATCATTTATTACCTACTGACTGTATGATGTGCTCTGTGTTAACTCCTGTCTTCTGTTATCCCTTTATCATCTTCCCAGCAATCTCATTTAGAAATGAGGAAACTCAGCCTCAGAGAGATGAAGCAACTTGCCCGAGGTCACAAAGCAAGTTAGATGCTGGATCCCAGACGGAAATCCAAGTCTTTCTATTTCAAACTCTTATCCACCACACTGGGAAACCATTTTGATAATGTTGCAATGCCAACATGAAAGAACACTCCTCAAACTACATGAACTCAATTCTCAGTAGCCTTTACTAAGCATTTCTATCAACACAAATCTTGCGCAGTGAGGAGACAAAAAAGAGACCCTTTCATCGTCAGACTCATAACTCGGCATTGAACTGTTCGACTTTAAGATCCTTACAATTTCTCAAATACTATGATTATGAGGTCTAGTTATTTAAAATGTTTTGTATATAAAGAAAATAACTTTTAAAGGTGATTCCTTACGGGGCAATCCCATATAAGGTCTTTTCTTTTCCTAACCTGGGTGATCAAAACACTACTCATTTAGGCTATAGATGCTGATTCCCCTTACAACAAAATGCGGGCTAAAATTAGCCAAGCAGGTTTTCCTGCATTCCTTTCCTATCTTTCTGCGCCTTCATTTTTGAGTGAATGTCTAGTCTGCAGCAAGCTGTTACTTGTTAAGGATAGCAGCAAACTTCAGCCGGGAAAACGCATCTAAGGAGACCAAAACAAGAAGCAAAGCTACCGGCAGAGTGCAACTCAACAGCCCTTCACCGAAAATCAAAGAAAGGAAAGCAGGGAAGGAGGGCTGGAGGGATGGAGAGCAGGAAGGAGGAAAGATGAGGGGGAAACAGTCCCCGACCCTTCCCCTGGAAGATCTGAAGGTGCTTGGTGTTCGAAGGCCACTGAACCTGTCTTTTGCCAGCTCTGCAGGATCCTGGGGAGGATGTTGGGTGGATAAGCCTGCCCCTTACTCCCATTAAGGCAGCACCTGCGGCTGAACTGAAAATTTATTTTGCGGCCAGATGCAGAGGGCCGGAGAAGGTGGTCACATCCAGACGAAATTATTTTCAATCAATAGCCATTTGAGTACAAGAGGCTGCAGAAAGAAAGGGGGTAAGGGGGCTCAGGAGCCACTGGTGCCCATCAAAGCCTCCCAACCTCCAGCTCCCCAGCCCTAGCCCCGGAGCACCCACCTCCTTTCCAGGAGCCTGTAGCGTCCGGCCTCGCAGTCGCGCACGTGGAGAGCTGCGTCCCTACAAACTACCCCGAGCCAAACCGAGGAGCGGGCGCTGGCGAAGTGGGGAGCGGGGGGCGCTCGGTGGCGGCGGTTGCTCAGCTAAGGCTGAGGCAGGTGACGGCTGGAGCCAGGGCGCGCAGGCAAAGCTGCCTTGGGACCGCCCGCGGAGGCTCAGTGCCGGCCCCCAGCCTGGCGCCGCGCGCCCGGTGCACTGCACGGCCCCCAGCGGCCCGGCTGAGGGCAGCGCGCCGCGGGGCAGGCGAGGGCACGCCCAGCGCGGGCCTGCTAGGTCTAGCTCCCGCGGAGAGGAGGCGCAGTCTGCAGATTTTTAAGGGCAAAGGGTGGCCGAAGGGCTGCTCTGCGGTGAGAAGGCGGCGAGAACCCGGGGCGCACGCTCACTATCTGCAGCTCCTCTTGCGATGTCTCATCCTGCCTCTTTAAGGCAGCCTCCAGTTTCACTGTTACCCCAGGCCCGCCGGGGACTAGCCCAGATGATTAAAGCCGCGCCACTTCCCCTCCTTTCAGGCATACCCATCCCTCACACCCCGGGGTGCGTCCAGGCGCAGGAGACTCCAGCCTCCCGGCTAGAACAGCTTGTCTCCCTTAGAAAGAGCCCCGGAGCACCTGTGGTCTGCGAGGTGTGACAACAACAAAAAGATTCGTCTCTGAGTAAGAGGGTGATGTCAGTCTCCAGAAGGCTGAGGCTCCCGACCCGGGAAGACTCCAGGAGACCCAAGGGCAGGCTGCATGCGGAAGTCTGGGGCACACCTGGTGTGGCTCACCTCAGGATCACCACCGGTCCCGCCGGTCGCCTTCCTGTTGTTGGATTTATTTTCAAAGAGGGCTGGGGCCACCCAGGAAGGGTGGGTGACCTGGGCAGTTTACACAACCTCCCCAAGCTTCCTTTGTTCATTTAATGCACATTTGTTGAGTGCTTACTGCTCTACAGGCCTCCGGATGGGCCTGGGCTCCCAGAATACTGTGGTTAATAGAACAGACATGGAAACGTCAGTTTCCTCATCTGTGAAATAGGTAGAGAGATAGAATGCCTGCCATCCCACGGAGGAATTTCACGCAATATAATACAGGCTTCAGCGATTTGCATTAAAAGGCTTGTGAAAAGCCTTGTGAAAAAAGTTATAAAATGTGAAAGTTGAATCTGTTTTTGCTTAAACATTACCACATTCAGGAATTATTATGGTTTGAAAGTACATTTTTTTTTTTTTTTTTTTTTGAGGCGGAGTGTAGCTCTGTCGCCCAGGCTGGAGTGCAGTGGCCGGATCTCAGCTCACTGCAAGCTCCGCCTCCCGGGTTCACGCCATTCTCCGGCCTCAGCCTCCCGAGTAGCTGGGACTACAGGTGCCCGCCACCTCGCCCGGCTAGTTTTTTGTATTTTTTAGTAGAGACGGGGTTTCACCGTGTTAACCAGGATGGTCTCGATCTCTTGACCTCGTGATCCGCCCGTCTCGGCCTCCCAAAGTGCTGGGATTACAGGCTTGAGCCACCGCGCCCGGCCTGAAAGTACATTTAAAAAGGTTAGTTGAACACTGTTGGCAAATATAGGATATTATAATTAAAATAAAATCATTAAAAACTTGAAACAGAAAGTCTTCATTTGGTAGAGTTTGTCGATGACGGGAAGTGTCATCTGGTCCCACTTCCCTACCTCTTAACACCATGAGCAAATCTGCTCTCATCCTGGGTAGAAAGTATTTAACGTTTGCTCTCTGGAAACCCTGCTCATGGCTCATTAGAACTTAGACTGTGGTCAATACACACACACACACATGCACACAAATACACACACACACACACACATATATATTGTTGTTTTGAGGTGGAGTCTTGCTCTGTCCCCAGGCTGGAGCGCAGTGGCGCGATCTCGGCTCACTGCTGCAACCTCCGCCTCCCGGGTTCAAGTGATTCTCCTGCCTCAGTCTCCCAAGTAGTTGGGACTACAATTTTTGTATTTTTAGTAGAGACGAGGTTTCATCATGTTGGCCAGGATGGTCTTGATCTCTTGACCTTGAGATCCACTTGCCTCGGCCTCCTAAAGTGTTGAGCTTACAGGTGTGAGCCAGCGCGCCCAGCCTGTGGTCAAGATTTTATGTGTGACCTTGAATTATGGCTCTATCTATTTATACTAATATGGGCTTTTCTCTTTTCAGTTGAAAATATCTGCATTGTGCTGAAGAATTCAACTGGTTTTAAGCTTTCTTTTTGGCCTAGGTTAATTTTTAAACTTTTAATTATATGTAGTGACTTGTGTGTATATAAATGTGTATTATATATACACACACCCATACATATACACATTATATATAGATAAGAGCACAAATCATGAATGTATAGCTGATGAGTTTTCGCAAACTGAACACACCTGTGTACAGAGTATATAAAGACAGTAGTGTATAAAGAGTGCCCAGTTGAAGAAACAGGACATCGCCAGTCCTCGGAAGCCCCTTAGTGACCCCTTTTAGTTATTCCTTTCAGTTTTGATCACCGCTGCCGGCCCATCCCGCTACCCCAGGCCCAGGATAACCATTATCCTGTCTTCTAACTCCTTAGAGGGGTTTTGCTGGTCTTTGTACTTTATATAAATGGAATCAGACCATGTGCATTATTTCGTGTCTGGCTTCCTGTGTTCAACATTATGTTTGTGAGTTTCATCCGTATTATGTGTCCTAGGCTTTTTTTTTTTGAGAAAGGGTCTTGCTCTCCCCCAGGTCGGAGTGCAGTGGCACTATCATGGCACACTGCAGCTTTGATGTCTCAGGCTCAAGTGATTCTCTTGCCTCAGCCTCCAAAGCTGGGACTATAGGTGTGCACCACCATGCCTGGCTAATTTTTAAATTTATCTTTTGGGGAGACAGAGTCTCACTTTGTTGCCCAGGCTGGTCTTGAACTCTTGGACTCAAGCCATTCTCGTATCTTAGCCTCTTAAGCTGTTGGGATTGCAGGCGTGAGTCACCATGGCGTGAGTCACCATGCCCGGCTGTCCTAGGCTTTCAATTTAATTTTATGTTTTACTTATTACACGGTTACTGTCGTTGGTGTGACACAGGTCCAACCCATCCCCTAAGATCCTGGGTTAGAAGTGGGTTAAAAAGTGTATTTCAAACTTCAAAATTTTATACATATATATTAAAAAAATGCACACCCTTTGCCCCCTTAAAAAACAAGCGTTCACTGAGTCTGTTGTTTAATTCATTCATGCATATTAATCACCAATGGATTATTTATTCACTAGTCACTGTATTACTGTGAACTAGACACCATAATATATGTTGAAAATACTCAGATTAACTGGGCACGCACTTTATCTTCGAATGGTAGGAGGGATGCTAAGGAATACTGAAGAAGGTGTCTACTTCTACCAGGTGTTTGGAGTGGTAGGAAATATGAAAAAAGGCTTCAGAAAGGAGATGATGTTTGAGATGGAATTTGAAACATTGGATAAGAGCTTCATAGTTGCTCATAATAACCTGAAGTTTCCAGAGAACTGTTTTAAGGCATTTATATATACATATATATATGTATATATATTTAGTTAGCAGATAGTTGTGCTTCAGGAAACAAAAGGGTGGAAGACAAAGAGAAGCTCTATCTCTTGACTTTGAAATCTTATACATTCAAGGTGCAAATATTGAAAAAAAAAGAGACCTGTTATCAATTACCCATACACTGATAAACTCACCTTTGAACTAGTACCTTCAAAAAGGTAAATCAACTGGGTGTGTTGGTTCAGGCCCGTAATCCCAACACCTAGGAGGCCAAGACAGGAGGATTGCTTGAGCCCAGGAGTTTAAGACCAGGTCAGGCAGCATAAGGAGATGCACATCTCCACCAATAATAATAATAATAAAAAAAAGTATGCAATGATCTGTGCAGCAAATACCACGGTACATGTTTACTATGTAACAAACCTGCACATCCTGCACATGTACCCCTGAACTTAAAATAAAAGTTGAAGAAAAAAAATTTAAAAAATAATAGAAATTAGCTGGGTGTGGTGGTGTATGCCTGTGATCCTAGCTACTTGGGAGGCTGAGGTGGGAGGATAGCTTGAGCCTGGGAGATCAAGGCTGCAGTAAGCCATGATTGCACCACTGCACTCTAACCTGGGTAACAGAGCAAGACCCTGTCTCAGTTTAAATAAAAAAAAAGTAAGTCACATCATGTCTGGGATATGGGTAGATTAGACTGAATGAGAGATGTGGCCATATTCCATATTTACTGAACACAAAAGGGAAATAAATGAGTAGAGGCCTTTGAAAGTCTCGGCTACTTTAACTTGTTAAGCACAAGTGATTTTTTCCTCTAGCACCTTTTCACTAAAAATTCTATAGAGTTAATTTAGGTGGAATAAGAAAGCTGCTTGAAGGAGAAGAGAAGTGGATTTTTTTTTCCTGATTGATGGTTTTGATAAACATTTACTCAATATAAAGTTCTCTATTAAGTTTTCAACTTATAAACCTGCTAGATGTCTGATGACTTAGAAATGGCAACAGACACCTAAAATATATCTTTATTTGCATTGAGTCTTTGGCACATACAAAATGGCAGCTGTGTTCACATGTGCAGAGAACACATTTTGCTCAGTGCAAAGAAGCAGAATGTGCCTATTACTGCTACACCCTCCTCCCCAACTGGATGGATAATGAGCACTTTCTATGCCCAGGCAAGTTCTAAAGTTTTCTCCTTGCCAGGGTGAAAAGGGTGTGTCTCAATGTACTTACAGGGCTGAATGAGAAAGAGCAAAGATGAGTAAAAATGGCTTTGCTGGGGGCCGTGCTGGAGCCCACCTGTAAGAATGAGAGAAGCAAGAAACACAGTGCCTCTCTCCTTCCTTCCCTCTTCTCCTCCATCCCCTGTTCTTCCTTACATTGCATCCTTAATCAAAGGGTACAAGGGAGTATACAGTGATAATTACATCTTCCTCCCATCCTTGATTACTGAGTTCCCTTCCCTGGAGATAATAGTTACCTGTTTCCCCTGAAACCTTCCAGAGATAGTCTGTGCATGTAGACAATTTCTGCTTCTTATGCAAGTGATAGTAGTCTATACATATTGTTCTGCATTTTGGTTTTCTAACTTGAAAGTATCTTGATGATTGTAGCAACTATCAGTCATATTCATGGCTGCCCATCATCCCTGGAATGGCCTCCTTAATATTTGTGGAAATCTTTATGTTTTAATCCCAGTCTAGAAGTCAGAACTCAAATTCCCAACCTTGCTTGCAGCCAGGGCTCAGGCCTATGACCTAGGCTGTGTCATTCAGATGCACTCAGGCATGACTTTAATTTGGGAGTGAGTGAGGTGCAGAGACAGGATGTACTTGGAGCTTCCATCTTTTCTGGTGTGAGTGGTGTCAGGAATGACTATGGTGGTGGTAGTGGCAGTGGCGATGGTTTTCTGGAGGCTGCAAGGTTAAAGTCCCAAGTCAGAAGTGATGTCAGTGCTGGTGGGTGGCAGTAGTAGGGGCAGTAAAGTCAAGTTCAGATTCTTCAATGGTGATTCCCTTCTCGTGTTAGTCCTATGGCATCATTTCAGACTCTGTTCTTGGTGCTTAGCTCCAAGCCCCTTTCTCCTGCTGGCCTGTCAGGTTATGTCCACGAGGACGGAGCAAGACCCTGTCATCTGTGATGATGATGATGACTTGCCTAATTATTTTTCTGTTTAAGCTAGCCATCGTGGATTCTGTTATTTGTGCCTAAGAGCTCTTACTGACAAAGAATGTGGTACCAGAAGTGGGATGCTACAAGGAACAACACTAAAAGTAGAATTGACTAAGTGCAGCAGGCAGGGATTTGAGCAAGGAGGGGACACACATTACAGGCTGGAAAGCTGGTGACTCTTGTTATGCCGTGGCAAAATTTTGCTTCAACTACAAAATTTTGCTTCAACTACTATATACAATACTTGAAGATGCACACTGCAAGCTGGGTGAGGCTGTGATAAGAGGGGAAATAGTGGGGAGCATTCAGAATGTTGGTTTACATTGATGACTTCTTGCTCTTTCAGCAGTCTTGATAGAGCAGCTCTACCCAGACCAGAGTCCGCCAGCTGACAAGAGAGGTAAGGAGAGAAACTGCTTTGCCAGGAGAGGCCGTCTGCTGCAGCTGGAGGTCCAAGTTGACCGAGAGCCCATAATTTGGGCTGAGAAAACAAACTACCACTTTATTCAAACCAAAGCTGGCATAAGTAGCTATCGAAGGCAAATGAATAAAACCCTTATTATAATAGCAATATTATGAGAGTAAATGAAAGAGCCCGTGTATGTGTAGCATGCCTTCAAAATGCTATTGTGATTTATAGTAATACATTATTATAATTATTATGGGTGTCTGCTGCTGTCTATATTTCTACCTGACTACTGGGTTTAGAATATGGATACAACTGCTAGCATGGTTGCTTTGAGGGCAACTCAGGTTTATACTTTTTGTAGCCCAGCAAATAGTTCAGTATGCTTTAAATAAAGGCCAGGAAGTAAGGGGAAAGTGAGAGATTGGAATGTTGTTCCCCACTTTGACATGCCGTCTACACTGGAATTACACATTCATACCTTTCACCATGGGACTCTGTAGTTCCTCCCATTGGAGTGGAGTGCACTTCCCTGCACCTTGATTTTGGTCTTGGCCATGTCTTTTGGTTTGGCCAATGAGCAGGTGTGATACAAGCAGAGGCTTGAAGGATTTGCTCGTGGTTTTGGTTTGCTCTTCCATACTCAGCCTTTCACCACGGGAAGATTGCTCTGCCTTGAGGAGATGGTTGATTCCGGAGGTGGGATGGAAAAGCACAAGATGAGTCTGGAACACCTTGTGATGCCAGTCAATGAAGATGCCCTTGAAAACCCACAGAGGCATGTCAGAAGGACACGGGAGGCACCTGCAAGGAGCTCCTAAGGGCCAGTCTGGGACAATGGGAGCAGCAAAATATTTAATGGCAGTAATGGATTATAGCCCATAGAATAGAATAAATATTCACCAGCCCCCCTACCATAAACAAAAATGGGATCCCAGCTAGGTTTTATTAAACATTTTTTTCCAAGTTTAGAAATGTTAAGTAACTGGTTTGAGGCCACCCCGCTAACAGATGCCAGATTTGAGATTCAAACCCTGCCTAGTGGCTCCCGCGCTGGAGCTTCTCGCACTATGCTGCCCACAGTCTCCATCCTCCGGACATCTCTGTGCGAGAGCAGGAACAAGAAGACGAAATGTTGCCTTGCTCCATCTCCGCTGGGCACAACATTAGAGGTGACTCAGTGTTTTTGCTACCAACTACAAAAGCACAGTGAGTACTGATTTTGGAGCTACAAATAAATTTTACCTAGTAGGTAAATTCACAAATATGAAATTTTGAGTAACGAGGACGGACTTTATGGAGATACAGATTTAACACCCAGAAGAAAGAGCGAAAAGAATTAGAAATAGTTGCCTCTGGGGAATGGGAGGCTGGATGGGAAGGAGAGGGGTGTGGGACTGTTTAGAATGAAATAATTTTTCAAAAATATTTGATATCCACTCCCTCTCCCAGCCCTCCTCCCCTCCTCCCAGTGGGCTGGTGAGAAATGTAATTTGTCATTATTGGGTCTCGCTTTCCCAATCTCTAGCATCTCAGGAAGATCCCAATTTTACTTTAGAAAAGTCAGAGCTTTCTGGAAGGGGTCTGTGGACTCCAGTTCCCACTGGTCTCTGAAAGTCTTCGTCTTTTCTAAGCGCTTACTTGAAGGAAGTGTCTGTTTTTCCTTCTGATCCCAGTTTGGGCCTGAGTCTTGCATTGTGGCTCCCAAGGCCACCTCCCTCTCATCATGGTTCTGGGAAGGGGATGGTTCCTGGCATGGGGCCATATCAACTGTGTAGTAGAAATTGCAGATGGCACAGTTGCTTCCAACTGTGGCATCCCAGGGGGTGGGTGTAGGGGTGGAGGTGGGGGTGGGGGGCAGAGGGGCATGAGCTCAAACCTAGAGTTTTCTAGCTCACCCAGGCAGCCTTCAGCAATTACCGCTTGTAAGCACTCTCTATGTCCCGGGTATAGTGCCTAGTTCTTTGCATACATTATCTCATTTAATCCTCATAACCTAAGAGTCATTCCTCATCTGACAGATGAGGAAACTGAAGCTTAGGGAATTTGAGGAAATTGCCCAAGGGCACCCAGTTACTAAATGGTAAAGTTAGGATTTGAATTTGCCCCCATTTAACTTCCAAACCATTGTCCTCAATGGCTCACAAGATTGTTTACACACACACAGTCTCTTTTGCATATTTCTAATTCTATTTAGTTTTAATAGGTTGAGTTTCTGGCAGCTTCTGAAATGGTGTTGCTATTGTGAGGGCATCCTTTCCTCTCAGCATCACCAAGGATGGTGTGCCCTTTGTTGTCTTCCTCTTTGTTTGGACTGTTCCTTCCATCTGGACTGCCCTCCCCCTTCCTTTCCTCTTGTAGAATTCCTACCCATCCTTTAGGAACTAGCACTGCAGGGAGGCTATGGCAACAACAGCTGGAGGTAGAAGAAATTTTAACTTTGAGTAAAGATTGACATTTTAATGATTACATTGAACTGGACTAACCATTACCAAACTGAGATTTTTTTCTTTTTTCTTTCTTTTTTTTAATGACCAGCAGTGTCCGGAGCACTTTTCATGATCTAAGAGAGCCCAGATGTCTCATGAAAGCTACCCCTGGTTTTCATCCAAGGAGCGGAAAATAAATACCCCTTCTCCTGTCTCAAAAGGCAGAAGGGTAAGCAAAATAGCTTTTTTTTTTTTTTTTTTTTTAATAACACGGCAGGAGTGTTCCTTGGTCAGTGTACTGGTGATAAATATATTTCCATAATACCTAATGTAATGTGGAGCTTTGTCTTGTTTGGATATAAATGATTTATCTTACTTCCATTGAGCCTATTTTTTTGAATTATCTCCATTTTTTCCTCCAATATAAGGCTGTGCTAAATCTTTGTGCATGTGCTTAATTACTTCCTTAAAACAAATTCTTAGGAGTGGAATTACTTGGTTAAAGATTATGTGTATTTAAGAAGTTTTGGTATAATTGCCACATTTCTTGCTGAAAAGATTGTACCTATTAATATTCTCTCCAGCCACGGGTCAGAGCTCCTCCTCTAAGATCGGTATATATTGTTAGCAGACGCTGCGTTGTATTAAATATTTGGACTGTGCCAAGTGCTCTACCAGGCCCTTGGGATACTGCTTTTGACACGTAAGTGAAATTGGGCAGGAAGACATAGCAAACAATTGAAAATAAAGTATTGATAATGTATGTGTTTATTGCTTTACAGCTTACAAAACATTTTCAGGTACCATAGTTCAAGGCTTTTCAAACTATAATGTGCATACGAAGCCCTGGGGGAGTTTTTTTTTTCTTTTTTTTTTTTTTATAGGTTTATGCGGCCAACTCTGTCTTAAGAGGGTAAAAAAACAAAATGAAAAGGAGCTTATAATAAGGATATGGAGATATAGCTCACAGAATCAAGGAAAACCTTCCAAGTAGACTTTGAAAAGCACAGGAACCAAGGCAAGTTGAAAATCCAGGGAGTCCCCTCCAGGCACCTCTTTGGGGATGAAGGGGCTCCATATGGTTTCAGGATTCATGTCTGTTATCGGTTGAATTTCGTCCCACAAAAAGATATGTTGAAATCTTAACCCCCAGTACCTGTGAATAAGACCTTATTTGGAAATAGGGTCTGTGCAGATATAATCAGGTTAAGATGAGGTCGTACTGGAGTAAGGTGAACCCCAGTCCAATATGACTGGCATCCTTATGAGAGGAGAAGAGATTGAGACACACAGGGCAAAGCTGGCCACATGGTGACAGAGGCAGAGACTGGGGTGATACCTCTGTAACTCAAGTAACTCCAGGGACTGGCTACAAACATCAGAAGCTACAAGATGGAGGAAGGTGTTTTAGGCAGCTTGGGCTGGTGTAAAAAATATCATAAACTGGATGGCTTGTAAGCAACAGAAATTTATTTCTCACATTTCTGGAGACTGAGAAGTCCAAGATCAGGGTGCCAGCAGGGCTGGGTTCTGGTGAGGGCCCTCTTCCAGGTTGCAGACACTGCCTTTTTGCTGCATTTTCACACGGTGGAAAGGCAGTGAGTTAGGTCTCTGGATTCTTCTTTTTTGAGATGGAGTCTCCCTCTGTTGCTCAGGCTGGAGTGCAGGGGCGCAATCTCAACTTACTACAATCTCTGCCTCCCAGGTTCAAGTGATTCTCCTGCCTCAGCCTCCTGAGTAGCTGGGACCTGAGGCATGCACTACCATGCTTGGCTGATTTTTGTATTTTTAGTAGAGATGGGGGTTTCACCATGTTGGCTAGGCTGGTCTCGAACTCCTGACCTCAGGTGATCCACCCACCTTGGCCTCTCAAATACCTGGGATTACAGGTGTGAGCCACCACACCCAGCCTGGATTCTTTTTATAAAGGTACTGATCCCATTCATAAAGGATCTGCCCACATTACCTCTCATTTCCAAATACTATCCCATTAGGGATTATATTTCAACACATGACAGCAAACATTCGGTCGCTAAGAGAAGAATTTTCCCCTACAGGTTTCAGAGAGAGCAGGGCCCTGCTGACAACTCCATCTTGCAGTTCCAGCCTCCTGAAGTTTCTGTTGTTTGGAGCCACCCAATCTGTGGTCTTTGTTACAGCATCTCTGGAGACAAACAGTATCCCTCTGCTCCAGGTTCAAATTCCAAGGAGCAGACATCTGAGGGGCCCAGCTTGTTCTCACGCACGGGATCATATTTGCAGGAGTGAGTGGTTCTCCACAGGGTAAAGAGAGGCTGTGGCCAGGATTAGGGAGAATAGGTGAAGGCAGCAAGAACAGGAGATGCCCCAGCACCAACCCACCAACCCACGTGTGCTGCTGGAGTCTCACGACCTGGAATGATGATTGGGAAATACACAGGCTCTTTCTGCTCCATGGGGTACTCTTTGGTTCAAGTCCCGTATGACTGGAAGTTCCAGTGGGTGAGTGGTTGTTCTGTGCCTTTGAAGCCCTTTCTGGCTCCTTTTCAACTGCCCTGACTCAGGCCTGCTCTATAACGAGGAGCTTTCCCTCCCCGACTCCTCATCCTGACTCCTGGATCCCTCTCTTCCTGCACCTGTGTCACCAACTAAGGTGTTTGAATGAAGAAGATAGCGTGGTGTGGCACCTGCAGGGATACGTGGGCCAGTGTGGCAGACCACGTTCCCATGGTGCCACCGTTCCCTCATGCCCACGGCTGTCAATGGCGAATATTTGCAGCTCTTTGTCTGATGGGGTCTCTAGCTAGGAAGTTTCTTGGCTTAAAGGCAGAGCAGGCCAAAATACTGGGGAAATTAACACTCCCAGGAGCAGCCCTTAGCCAATGAGATACAGCAGTTGGTGAATCAATACCTAGCATCCTTGTCCACAGGGGGAACAACTTTGAGATTAATTCTTCACAGTTCCCCAGAGTTTCCTGGAGACTGGACTCCAACGGTCCACTGCAATAACCTGCTCATGAACACACCTGTGACTGGCTTCTTCCTTTCCCTATCTCAGTTTCCCACCTGCTTCAGGTGCTCCCTGTGATATGGTTAGGCTTTGAGTCCCTATCCCAATCTCCTCTTGAATTGTAATCCTCACAATCCCCACGTGTGTGGGAGAGACCAGGTGGGACGTAATTGAATCATGGGGGCGTTTTCCTCGCTGCTGTTCTCGTGATAGTGAGTGAGTTTTCACGAGATCTGGTGGTTTTATAAGGAGCTTTTCACCTTCACTCAGCACCTTTCCTGCTGCGTTGTGAAGAAGGTGCCTTGCTTCCCCTTCATCTTCTGCGGTGATGGTAAGTTTGCTGAGGCTTCCCCGGCCATATTGAACCGTGAGTCAATTAAGCCTCTTTCCTTTGTAAATTACCCAGCCTTGGGCAGTTCTTTATAGCAGTATGAAAATGAACTAATACACCCTGGGATGAGTCACCTCCCAAATACGCTTTGAATTCTTGCCTCAGGGTCTGTGTATGGGTGGTCTACCACCCAGTAACCCTGCAGTGGTGCTGATGTGCTTTGCCACAACTGCTGAAAAGCACAGAGAAAGTACTCGCCTGTATGAATGTGCCCAGTAAGGGCTTCAGAACGCCCTGCCGCCTCCACATCCCTCACACTGACTTTTCCAAGAGATAGGCCAACATAACTATGGTGCTGGATATGAGGTAGCATGGACCCTTTATTTTAACAGCCCCCAGCTAAATTGGGGTTCCAATACCAGAGCAGCTAGCAGCCCTGCCAGGAAATGGAGGGGAGCTGAGCATGGGTGTCTACACGTGCTGTGCACTGGATACTTCTTTTACACGGCCGATAACCTAATGCTTAGTTGTGTTGACTGTGACCAGGGTGTGTTTCACATGAGAAAGTTGTGTATACTGGCAGGTGTCCTTGCAGCTCTTGCTGACCTGTATCCAGTTTCTGCCTGACTGACGATTGCTGTGGCCTGGGAGCCTGCCCTCATGTTCTCCCTGGCATCCCAGGAAAAACCCGGCCTGGAGTAGCCCCTGATTCAGATGGAAGATGCAAATTCAGTACACCATCGTGATAGGAAATAAATCTGAAGATTTATTACTTACTGGCCCTGATGGCCCTCCATCCTTGGGTCATGAGAGGCAGAAATGAAGAGGAAGAGTCAGGCAGAAAGAGATAGAGAAAGAGAGAGTGAGTGAGCACACGCAGCAATTAACAATATCTATTAGGGAATAGGACGTGGCTCACTTGAAATTCACAGGCAAATGTCTGAATGGTCCATTTAATGGAAGTAGCAGGAAAGCGGGGAGTCTATTCTGGTAGGTGGGAAAGACATGGTGAGGTTTGTATCCCCAGCTACTGGCTTGGGCCATCTGGGTGTGGTTTTCTACTTCTAATGCCCAGGCAGCAACCTTTGCTGTATCATTTTGTTACACCCCTCCTGAAAACATCCCGCCTTGGAACAGTTGGTGATGTTGCTGTCACAGGAGAGAGAAATGGGGTCCCTGGTTAGAGCATAAGGAAAGCAACAAAGCCATGAACTTTACTCTATGTCTGGAAAACGTTATGCAGGTCATGATAACGGGGTTAGAGACTGCCTTAGGTCAGGCTCCCTAGAGGCAGAGCTTGAGACAGGGATCCAAGAGCACCTGGTTTATTGATGGCTCTCAAGGGAGAGTGGGCAAGGAGAGCAGGACAGGCAGGGGAAGGAACCAAGCCAGGGTGTGACTCCTGTAAAGTCTAGGTTGGGCTTGTGGAGCAATCTCTCCTTGAGATGAACGGGCTGGCCTTCTGGACCCCTGCATCAGTCAGTGGTTGTGTGCCACCTCCAGGAGAGAGGAAAGTTACAGCCTTTTGGGGGAGGTGGTGCCCATCTGTCAAGGGGTCTTGTTGGAGAAAGGATGCAGCTCTGAAAAGACGCAGCTCAGAAAGGACACAGAAGCATAAAAAGCGGAAGGGAAGGGCACGTCATCCTGGTGAAGGGAGCCTGGGCAGGCTGCAGTCGGTGTTTATGACAGTGGGGGGTGTGTGTGTGTGTGATCTGGCAATTGGTGGATTCTTTTTATTTAAAAAGTTTTAATTTTTAAGTTGACATACAATAATTGTACATATTTCTGAGGTACATAGTGATGTTTTGATATGTATAATATATAGTGATCAGATCAGTGTAATTAGCATATCCATAATCACAAACACATCATATCTTTGTGTTGGGAACATTCAATATCTGTCTTATAGCTATTTGAAATTATAGAATATATTCTTGTCTTTATAGTTACTTTTTTTGTTTTTAAAAATGTCGCTGAAGACCGTTCTACAGTGCTATATGACACTAACACTTATTCCATCTGTTAGGTGGCGCAAAAGTAATTGCTCATTTTGCCATTACTTTTAATAACAAAACCCACAATTACTTTTGCATCCATCTAATAACTAGCTGCAATTTTGTATTCTCTAACAAATCTCTCCCTATCCTTTCCTTCCCCTTCCCAGCCTCTAGTATCCTCTGTTTTGTGCCTGGCTTATTTCCACTTAACGTTATATCCTCCAGTTCTATCCATGTTGCTGTGAATGAGAGGATTTCATTCTTTTTTTGTGGCCGAATAGTACTCCATTGTGTATATATACCACGTTTTAAAAAACCCATTCATCGGTTGTTAGATACCCAGGCTGATTCCATGTCTTAGTTATTGTGGAAAGCACTGCAATAATCATGAGGGTGCAGCTGGTTGGTGGTTTCTATGATAATCTGCTATTAAGGACACAACTGCCTTAATTATTCCCTTCTCTCCTCCTCAATCTTATTCATAGTTAAGAAAATGGATTAAAGAAGAAACACAGAGAAAGAAGTCTCATGATCCAGCTAATTCTTCCTTCATTTATTCATTTGCTCTCATTCACCATTCATTCAGAAAACATTCCATACCTCCTGTGTGCCAGGGACTATGCCATAAATACGTCCAAACCCTGGTGGTGCGTCTGTGATTTCTTTCACTGGAGAAAATGAACATTTCTTTACAAAATGAACATTGTCACAAGGATCCAGATCACTATTCTGAGTCTTTCCACTTTTAAAATCACCCCCTCCACACATATCAATCCAACCATCCATCTACTCACCTACCCATCACCCACCCATTGCCCTATTTACCCTTCTACTCTCCCATTCACAATTCATCTGCCTCTGCGCTTATCCACTTATCTATTATATTACCTGTTCATCTACCTAACTATCCACAAACGAACACCTATGGCCTGCCTAGCAATATTCCTAGGCTCATTCACTAATTTGTTCAATCAATCAATATTTGCTGAGTGTCTTCTAAGTGCCAAACACTTTTCTAGGTGCTGGAGATAAAAGTGATGGATAAAAGTGGGGATAAAATGACAAATTGCCCTATGAACTTTGCAATGCATGTGTGAAAGCAGACATTAGACCAATAATTAGGAAGATAAAAGGCAAGGCTTCTTCTCCCTCTCTCCTAATGTGCTTTTTCCTGAAATCCCTCTCTATTTGGTGTACTTGAAAGCTTTGATTTTGGAAAATGTACAAAGCACTTAGCGTATAAAGATAACTGGATCGGAGAAAAAGAACATCACTTCCAGAGGTGAGTGGGATTTATGTCCATTAGATTCTAAAATCCTGGAGGGCACAAAGAGTGTATGTTTCAATTCATCACTTTATCCCCAGAGCCCGTTACCCACTAGGCACAAAACAAATGTTTGCTAAATGATCAAGAGGGGTCAGAATCACTCTGTCATTTTCTGTGTTTTGACTCATTGAAATGTTTATGGAAAATCATTTTTAAAAAGAAGTTAAGGACCAGGTGCAGTGGCTCATCCCTATAATCCCAGCACTTTGGGAGGCCGAGGCAGGAGGATCACTTGAAGTCAGGAGTTCGAGACCAGCCTGGCTAACATCGTGAAACCCCGACTCTACTAAAAAAAAATACAAAAATTAGTTTGCATAGTGGAGAGTGCCTGTAGTCTCAGCCACTCAGGAGGTTGAGGCAGGAGAATCACTTCAATTCTCCCGGGAGACTTCTCACTCCTGGGAAAATTCAAGCCAGAAATGGAGGCTGCAGTGATCTGAGTTTGTGCCACTGCACTTCAGCCTGGGTGGCAGAGCGAGACTTGATCTCAAAAAAAAAAAAAAAGAAATTAAGACCATAAGTACTATTTTTACAGATTCTTGCAGCTAGCTGTTCTATGCCAGCCATAGCAGAGGTAGGAAATCATCCCAGGAAACATAGAGGATGTGTGGACTGAAGGATCCAGAATTGGTAATTTAGAACTGATTGAGTTTTAAGGACTCCCAAAGAAATATGTACAAATACCAGGAAAGGATATAAGAAATACTAGTATATAAGAAACAAATACTAGGAAAAGAATATTCTCAACACCTCCAAGCTTGGCAGGATGGAGACAAACAATTCGGAGTATATTTTCCAACTACCCACAAATGAGCACCTACAACCTGCCTGGCAACGTTTTAAAGCAAGTATTAAATAAATATTTGCTTTACAAATGTATTTTCTTGTATTATAAGATGCATGTTGGCTGAGTGTGGTGGCTTATGCCTATAATCCCAGCACTTTGGGAGGCTGTGGTGGGAGGATCACTTGAGCCCAGGAGTTCGAGACCAGCCTAAGTGATATAGTGAGACCTCCACCTCTACAAAAAAATAAATCAGCCTGGCACAGTGGTGCACACCTATAGTCCCAGCTATCTGGGAGGCTGAGGCAGGAGGATTGCTTGGCCCGGGGAGGACAAGCAGTGAGCTGTGATGGCACCATTGCACTCTAGCCTGTGAGACAGAGTGAGACCCCATCTCAAAACAACAAAAAACTGGTGTGTTGGTGGTGGAAGATGAAGAATACCCAATGAGAGAGACCTGTGTGGAAACCCATTCCCCTCTCCTCAGGGGACCACATGGATTCTTCTACCCACTTTTTGGGAGAGCTCCCAAAGGAGCCCCAAGTTGTTTCTATGGCCTTCCAACCATCCATTATTGAGAAGACACCAGAGGGAAATGAAAGGCAGTTTTATGACACGTCTAGAAGGTGAGACGTTCAGTCCAGCAGTTTAGAACCCAACTGAGAGACACTGGGGCAGGTGGGCATGTGTGGAGGATATGAACAAATACAGACTGTAGCTTCAAGAAGATTCCCTCAGTCTTCCCAGGTAATGTGATTGCTGGGAATCAGACAGCCCTCAGGTAGCAGTGGGGAGGGTGGAGGTCAAAGCAACCTCACACCCCACACTTTCCAGTTGTTGAGTCTTCGGAAGCCTCTTAAAGTCCCTGACATACAGAAACAAGTTATCCATTTCTCCCTACCCAGAAATGATAACCTTGCTAATATTTTGATATAAATTCTTTCAGTTATTTTTTCCTGTCTACATGTAGACAAACATACATAGAAAAGTATTTTTGACAATAATGGAGTGTCATGTTTATATTGTTTTGTAAACTGCTCTATGTAAAGGGCTAATGTACACATTTCTATCCTATTAAATATTATCAGTCAATGGGTATCTGCTTACTCTCTAGTGTTATGGTACTTGCTAAGGAATTTTAAAGATCTTTTGACTTTAAGTTCTGGGATACATGTGCAGAATGTGCAGGTTTGTTACACAGGTATACATGTGCCATAGTGGTTTGCTGCACCCATCAATCCATCATCTAGGCTTTGAGCCCCACATGCATTAGGTATTTGTCTTAATGCTCTCCCTGCCTTTGCCCCCCAGCCTCTGACGCCCCGGTGTGTGATGTCCCCCTCCCTGTGTCCATGTGTTCTCATCGTTCAACTCCCACTTATGAGTGAGAACATGCGATGTTTGGTTTTCTGTTCCTATGTTAGTTTGTTGAGAATGACGGCTTCCAGCTTCATCCATGTCCCTGAAAAGGACATGGACTCTTTTTTTATGGCTGCATAGTATTCCATGGTGTATATGTGCCATATTTATCCAGTCTATCATTCATGGGCATTTGGGTTGGTTCCAAGTTAAAGACGTGTTTATCAGAGTTCCTAGTGTTAAGATTGTAAGTTAGCTAACAAGAGGGCATACACATTTAAATTGGTATAGCAATAAAATAACACAAGATAGCATAATAAGAGTCTACATATTACAGCTTGGGGAAGATTGTTGATAGGGATATAGACTCAGATGACTTGAAATTATCTCAGTGATATTGTTCACTATATGAGTTTGTCACACAATCATTTTTAGTCTGCTCATCTACAAAATAGGAATGAGGATAAAAATAATGCTGATATTGAGGGCTTGTTTTGGGGATAAAATAATAACTATAATGATAGGTATAGTAATAGTGGCACTTGTATAGATCTTACCATGAGCTGGTAACTGTTCTAAGATTGTAACACATATTAACTAACCTAACATTATGGCAGCCCCATGAGTCAGGAGCCACAATTATCCCCATTTTACAGATGAGGCAGTGCGGGCACAGAGAAGCCAAATAACTGGCTCAACATTGTACAGCTAAGAAGTGTCAGGCTGGCTATAGCCAATAATAATTTAATTGTACATTTAAAAAGAACAAAGAGTATAATTGGATTATTTGTAATAGAGAAGATAAGTGCTTGGGACAGATACTCCATTGTCTATGATGTAATTATTATACATTGCATGCCTTTATTAAAGCATCTCATGTACCCCATAAATATATGGACCTCCTATGTAGCCATAAACATTAAAAAAATTAAAAAGAAGGGGCGAAGATGAAATTTAAACCCAGGCAGCTTAGCTCTTGTCTGGACTATATATTTGAAAAAGGTTTTGAAACTGGAAAATGCTATGTAAGTGGGGTTATGATTTGTTATTGGTGTAAATGAAAAGTTCCAAACAAGGGGACTAAGCAGCAAGAGGGACCGGCTTCAGTGCAGAGGGCTCACTTCTGATGCAAGGGCTTGGGGAGGCTCCTGGGAATGGTGGACCTTAGAATGGGGGCAGGGAGCTTCTCCACTTGGAAATCAGCTGCCATCCTCATCTTTCATTAGATCAAGAGTGAAATCAGGAAGAATGTTCATTGCAAGTGAAGAGACCCATTTCAAACTAGCTCAGGAAGAAAGGGAGTTTATTGGCCATAGCTGGGAAGTCTGGAGGCATGACTGGATCCAGGGATTCACCCAAGACCTGCCTCTTTCTTGCCATCTTTGGTTCTCTTCTCTGTGGTGGCATCATTCTCAGGCTGGCTCCACCTGGTGGAAAGGATGACCTACAGCAGCTCCAGCCCAGTAAAACCGCACAGCTGGAGACAATGGTTCTGCAATGTCCTGGGAAGGCTTCTCACAGCCTGGCCTGAGCACGTGCCTGCTCTTGGGGAGATGGAACCAGCCTCAAATGAACCACATAGACTGAGTGGACTTTCTGTAGAATAGGAGAGGACTGAGTTCTAAAAAAAAAAAAAAAAAAAAGGATGCTGAGTAGACAAAAATCATGTCTACTGAAGCCTTGCTACTGGTCCCTGAGCAGCATCACCTGGGATCTGTTAGAAATGAAGGTTTTGGTGCCCCATCCCCAGACCCAGTGAGCCAGAATCTGCATTCCGAGAAGGTCCCAGGGGATTGCTGTGCATAATGAAGTCTAAGATATGTTGGCTGACAGAGGGCTTTTAGAAAGACGTGTGTGGTTTGTCCGTCTCTCTCATTATTATTCCACACACACTACGTACATGTTTAAACAGTTGGCTGCCGTCATAAAAATGGTTCCAACCAGGAAATGTGCAAAAAGGCAGGACAGATAAGAGCAGTACTACCCTTAGATTTTGGCAAGAACCCACAATGTAGAGGCCCCTTTCCATGGCCTTCTTCTGGCCACATCTGTGCCACTGACTAGGGAGTCCATCAGGCAGAGGACAGTGTTCACCTGGAGTCTACCTCTGCTCTTCTAAACCTCACTTTGGGTACCTGGGACTCAGGAATTCCCTGTGCAAATGACCCTGAGCATGTTTCCAGGAACTGCACGGGATCTTCTCCGGCCATTTGACTCTGACCACCGAGATTTCAACCTGCCCTTAGGAGTAGGACACAAATGTGTGTACTTTTGGGTCTGATGGGTGGCCAAGGGGGCCTCACTTTCCTTCAAACACGATCCGTGCTCCTTTCGCCTCTCCCCCATTCTCTCACTGCTCTTACACTACCTGTAAAGCACTCTGGATTTGGTGAAGGAAGGAAAACGAATAATCCAAGAGAAAGAGAACGTGGAAGCAGTTTGTGGAACTGAATGACCCTACCCTGGGTCTCCAATATCATAGCCTACTTCAATACACATGTTTTTCTTTGTTCTGATGGAAAAATATCCCTTGCCTAGGTTTGGTCATTTAATACCTGCATGACTTTTTACTTTGGCACGGAATCTCCAATTAGTCTGTGTTAAAGAAAAGAGCCAGAATCATTTTCTTTACCTTCTTTCTATCTGGGACTTGGCTGAGGTGCGTGTGCATGAGACCACTCATGATGTGGGATGCAGCCCGAGGAGAAAAGAACATGGATGGGCTGCCGGCCAGGGCCTGACTCGATATTAATTTACAATAGGTGTAGTAAATATTTCATGAACGTGGCTGTCTGTGCGCGCTTCTTTGCAGTAAAACACTAGAGGTGCTTTATCAATGGCTCCCACTAGATGTCGCTGTGGTCACGTTTGTAAATCTATAACCCTCCTTATCTTCCACCTTGGTTTAATTTCATTAGATTTAGAACATAAATATGTCCATTTTTAAGTTGGAGGACAGATTTTCCTATATAAATTCTTAGAATCCTTGCTTTATTTTATGTTGCCACCGACTTCCCATTACTTTTGTTTTTTTTTCTTGCCCCTTTTGAGCATACAAAGGTCTGTACACAGTAGGTGCTTAGTAACGTTTGAATTGAGTTGAAAAAGGGGAGTTTCTATGGATTTGAGAAGGATAGTGCCCTTTCATTTTAACTTGCTGGAGTATAAGTTATTTATTTATTTATTGGAGACAGAGTCTCGCTCTGTGGCCCAGGCTGGAGTGCAGTGGTGCCATCTCAACTTACAGCAGCCTTAACGTCTCCGGCTCAAGCAATCCTCCTGTCTTGGCCTCCCAAGTAGCTGGGCTCCAGGCATACACTACCACGCCTGGCTCTTTCTTTTCTTTTCTCTTTCGAGACAGAGTTTCCCTATGTTGCCTAGGCTGGTCTCGAACTCCTGGGTTCAAGAGAGCCATCCACCTTGGCCTCCCAAAATGCTGGGATTACAGGTGTGAGCCACCACACCTGGCTGTTATGTTTTAAAAATTAAGTAAGTGCCTTGATTACAGGGTTTTAAGTAAGGTCTTAAGCCAAACTCAGTGTGACTTCACCTGGGGAAAAATCACTAGCCTCTAACAGAAAATTAGTATTTCCTTTGATTGTAAATGCAGGCAACAAACACAGTAACAGTAGTACCTGGGACTATGCTGGCGATAGAAATCTCAGATTTTTATATTACATTATTGTAAACAATCTTCTAAACTTTTAAGTTCAGGAGTACATGTGCAGGTTCATTATATAGGTAAACTTGTACCATGGGGGTTTGTTGTACAGATTATTTTGTTACCCAGGTATTAAGCCTAGTATCCAGTAGTTATTCTTCCTGATTCTCTCTCTCCTTCTACCCTCCACAGGCCCCAGTGTGTGTTGTTCCCCTCTGTGTCCATGTGTTCTCATCATTTAACTCCCATTTATAAGTGAGAACATGCGGTATTTTGTTTTCTGTTCCTGCATTAGTTTGTGAAGGGTAATGACCTCTACCTTCACCCATGTTCCTGCAAAGGACATGATCTCGTTTGCTTTTATGGCTGCATAGTATTCCATGGTATATATGTACCACGTTTTCTTTATCCAGTTTGTCACTGATGGGCATTTAGGTTGATTCCATGTCTTTGCTATTGTGAATTGTGCTGCAGTAAACATACGTGTGCATGTGTTTTTATAATAGAATGATTTATATTCCTTTGAATATATACCCAGTAATGTGATTGCTGGGTCAAATGGTATCTCTGTTTTTAGGTCTTGGAGAAATCCCCACACTGTCTTCAACAATGGTTGAACAAATTTACACTCCCACCAACTCTTTTAGTTCCTTTTTCTCCACAACCTCACCAGCATCTGTTATTTTTTGACTTTTTAGTAATAGCCATTCTGACTGGTGTGAGATGGTATCTCATTGTGGTTTTGATTTGCATTTCTTTAATGATCAGTGACCTGGACCTTTTTTTCATATGATTGCTGGCCGCATGAATATAGTCTTTTGAGAAGTGTCTGTTCATGTCCTTTGCCTGTTTTTTGATGTCTTTCTCTCTCTCTCTTTCTTTCTTTCCTTCTTTCCTTCTTTCTTTCTTTCTTTTTGTAAGTTTAAGCTCTTTATAGATGCTGGATATCAGACCTTTATCAGATGCATTGTTTGCAAACATTTTGTCCCATTCTGTAGGCTGTCTGTTTACTCTGTTGATAGTTTCCTTTGATGTGCAGAAATTCTTTAGTTTAATTAGATCCCATTTGTCAATTTTTGCTTTGTTACAATAGCTTTTGGTGTCTTCATCATGAAATCTTTGCCCATTCCTATATCCTGAATGGTATTGCCTCGGTCATCTTCCAGGGTTTTTATACCTTTTGGTTTTACATCTAAGTCTTTAATGCATCTTGACTTAATTTTTGTATATGGTGTAAGGAAGGGGTCCAGTTTCAGTTTTCTGCATATGGCTAGCCAGTTGCAGCACCATTTATTAAATAGGGAGTCCTATCCCCATTGCTTGCTTTTGTCAGGCTTGTCAAAGGTCAGACAGTTGTAGGTATGCAGCCTTATTTCTGGGTTCTCTATTCTGTTCCATTGGTCTATGTGTCTGTTTTTGTACTAGTATCATGGTGCTTTGGTTACTGTAGCCCTGTAGTATAATTTGAAGTTGGGTAGCGTGATGCCTCCAGCTTTGTTCTTTTTTATTGCAGACAATCTTGAATCTTTACATTTATCTCCACTTTCAAATTAAGGTAGTTACCAGTTCAATTATAGATCTTTTAGTATGTTTAAAAAGATGCACATGTATTACTATATCACACATTTGTTTTTAAAGTATTTTAATAACTGTATTAAAGTATTTTAGTAACTATCCAGTGGAATTAGTTTCCTTTGTAGTCGTGTCTGTGATTTTATGCACTTGAAAGCGTTATCCTGAAAAAGGGTCCACAGGCTTCACCAAACTGACTGTAGGCGGAATAACGGCTACCCAAAGATGTCCCTGTCCTAATCCCAAGAAACTGTGAAATGTTAATGTTATGTGGCAAGGAGGAATTAGGGTTGCAGATAGAACTAAGGTGGCTAATTAGCTGACCTGAAGATGTAGAGATTAATCCTGGAGCATCAAAGTGTGACCAATGTCACCGCAAGGGTCTTTATAAGTGAAAGAGGGAGGCAGGAGAGTTGGGGTCAGAGTCAGAGAAGAAGATGTGGTGATGGAAACAGATGGGAATAACGTGATTGCTGGCTTTGAAGACAGAAAGTGGCCATAAGCCGGGGAGTGTGGCAGCCTCTGGAAGCCGGAAAAGGCAAGGAAACACCTGCTGATACCTTGATTTTGGCCCTACAAGACTTGTTTGGACTTCTAGCCTCCAGAACCACAAGATAATAAATCTGTTATTCTAAGCCATTGAATTTGTGATCATTTGTTATAGCAATCATAGGAAACCCATGCATTGACAAAGAAGTCAGTGGCACAAAACAGTTAGAAGCCCCCTGTGTTGAGACTAAAGATCAGAGGAGAAGAGTTCCACGTGTGATGGAGGTAGGGGAGATAGTGAATTAAGGAGTTTCCTATTGCTGCATGACAAACTGCTCCAACAGAGCAGCTCAGTAAACATTTATCATCCTACAGTTTCTGTGGGTCAGGTATTTTGGACTGGCTTTGCTGGCTGGCTCTGGTTCTGGGGGTCTCATGATGTTCCAGACACGATGTCAGCTGGGGCTGCCATCATTGGAAGGCTGGACCAGGGCTGAAGAATCTACTTCCAAGTTGGCACATTCACATGGCGTAGGCAGGAGGCCTCTGGTCCATATTGGTGTTTGGCAGGAGGCCTTAGTTCCTCATTACACAGACCTCTTCTCAGGGTGGCTTGAGTGTCCTCACAACATGGCTTCCTCCACCTTTTAAAGGAAGTAGTATCAAAGAAGCTATGAACGTATTTTAAAACTACTACACCACATCCCTGTCTGTCTGCTCCTTTAAAAAAGTTTCTGTGAGCAAATTGATACCAGGAGCAGAAACCAAGATCATTTGGATACAGAATGCAAATGATCGACAAGACTTAGATCTAGAAATTTTCATTTTTATTTAATCTACTGAAAGTCTTAATTAAATAAAATAATTTAATAGTAATTGAAGTCTTAAAGCAAATAAATAAAATTCTTCTTTGTGGAAATTCTGTCTTTACCAACTTGGCCTGGAACAGTTTTTTTTAAAAATAAACTTTTAATTTCAGAATATTTAATAGTTTCAGGTTAACAGAAAAGGTGCCAAGATAGTATAGCGAGATCTTGTATACTTCACACTTAGTTTCCCCTTATGTTAATGTCTTACATTACTATGGTACACTTGTGACAATGAATGAAGCAGTATTGATATACTACTATTGACTAAAGTTTATACTTTATTTGGATTTCATTAATTTTTTTTTTCTCAAAACAGAGTCTTGCTCTGTCACCTAGGCTGGAGTGCAGTGGCATGATCTCAGCTCACTGCAACCTCTGCCTCCTGGGTTCAAGTGATTCTCCTGTCTTAGTCTCCCAAGTAGCTGGAATTACAGGCATGCATCAGCAAGCCCAGCTAATTTTTGTATTTTTAGTAGAGATGGGGTTTCACCATGTTTAACTCCTAGCCTCAAGTGATCTGCCCAGCTCTGCCTCCCAAAGTGTTAGGATTACAGATGTGAGTGACCGTACCTGACCAGATTTCCTTAATTTTTACCCAATGTCAGAATAGTGCATTTTTAGAGTGGAATTTTTTCCAGGTATCTCTGATATCTTAACAGAATCAGGGCTTTTTGAAAAAGCAACAAAACCAAGACGTGCTGTGGCATAGAGGACAACAAACTCTGGGTAGACTTGAATTTGAATCTTGCCTGTTGTTGCCAGCTGAAGGTCCCTAATCAAGTTACTTCTCCTTCCTCACCTCAGTTTCCTCATCTGTAAAATGGGACTGAGGATACACGACAGGAATGTTGTCAAGATTAAACAAATGCATGAGTGTAAAGCAGCTTGGATAATCTTTGACACGTTAGCCGGTTGGGGATAGCTATTACTGTGTGGAACTCAGGGTTTGCTGAGGTAATCTGGCCCAGAACAAGATCCTTCCTATACAATGTGGAAAGTGCAGAGTCCCCATCTGGGCCTGGGGATAATGAATAAGGAAGGTCTCCTGCAGAGGTAGCATGAATTGCATCTGGAAGAATGGGTGAGAGTAGGGTGGAAGAAGGGGCCCATGCAATGGGAAGATGTCTGGGAAGAGGGAGCTGTCTGGCAGAGGTGATGCCTGGTAGCTTTGGGGCAGGCAGCTCAGTGGTGTGTGGTGGTTGTGATTTCTTTCTAACTTGGAGGAGGTCTCTCTAGCCCTGCCCTGACAGGGATCCTGGGGAGGTGGTCGTGGATGTTTAAAGTGTGCCTTTCACAGGATACTTCATCCTAGCGGATGGCCTGGTACCTCCGTGCCCAGTCGTGACCAGGTGTCCCTCCTACCTTGTTTATCCTGGCAGTACCTTGTGGCTTTTGTCGGACCTGTGTCCGGTTTATTTCCACCAGGACGCTGCTCTCTAGGAGAGCTAACTGGGAGGATAATTCTGTTTGGGTGTGCCGGTCGTGTGAGCCACGGGCAGCACAGCACAACGTAATGCTCTAACGGAAGACGTTTTTACTACTTACAGATGCCAGAGAGGAGGGCAGCAGGCCTCTCCAGGCCAGTGGGAAGGGGAACCAGCCGGGAACCACACCCTCAACCAGAGGGTGGGGAGCGGGTGAGCGAGAGGAATCTGAGGGCTGAAGCCTTTGTTGGGATCCAGGGCATTACCCAGGCAGGTTTCCCATGGGGAATTCTAACGGGTGGGTTTAGAGCAAGCAGGCGTGATTTAGGTGGGGTCATGCTGCAGCTGAGAGGCGGTCACTGTGGTCATCCCACTGTGCTGTGAGGTCTTCGGGGAGAGTCAAGTGTGTGGTACCCCGCTGTCCCCCAGGGACGTGCTCACCAGGAAGTGTTTGCATAAGGCAGATATCTGGATCAACTGCACTGAGGAAGTGGGAAGAGAACTGGAGACTGTGTCAAGAGTGACAACCCTGCTCCTTGTATGAGAAAGTTCAACTTATATTTACAGTGGATACGGAGGCAACCAAAAATTATAAGAATTCATTACAGAGGTGAGTGGCTAGGAGCTGGGTTGAGCAGGGCTTACAGGCTGTGGTGTAATGACCCATCACAAAGGACTTTAGGGCCCACGTGTTGAAGGTGGCAGGGAGTGAAGGAGCCTGACTCCTCTGCCCACCCCCGGCCCGCATTGTTTGGAGGAGATGCCTAATGAAGGAGAATACTTGTTTGGGATTTTATATGAATGAGATAAACTTGTATTACATTAAGGTGCTGCTATTTAGGAGCTGTTATGGCCATTAGCCTACCCTGACACAGCCTGTATGGGTTGGTGATATGGCAGGGAAGAGTATCAAACACAAATAGATTTTAGGTTTTAAAATTCTGGCTGAAATTTGCAAAACCCTGGGAGATAACTTCGCCAGTCTATAATGAAGGTCTATAAAGCAAACTGCAGTTGCTGCTATGTAACAGAGACCACAGTGGGACAATTCTAAATCATTTCCAAAGCCTAGAAGTAGGGAGAAATGAAATGCAGAGGCTTTATGTTCAAGCTTAGTGTACTTCATTACACAAAGGTGAGACTTTAATTACATTGTTTCCTTGGAAGAAAATTAAATTATAGAAAGAACCGACTTTTTCACAATAGCGTAAATAAACTTAAGAAAGACCACATAAAGAGACAGACAAAAAAATATTTTTATCAGACCAAGTGCCATCTTAATGCTCAATCCTGCATTAGAAGTGGAGAGACACAGGTGTTGTTTTCTTTTTTCTCCTGAGACAGAGTTTCAGTCTTGTTGCCCAGGCTGGAGTGCAGTGGCATGATCTCAGCTCACTGCAACCTCCACCTCCCAGGTTCAAGTGATTCTGCTGCCTCAGCCTCCCAAGTAGCTGGGATTACAGGCGTGTGCCACCACACCCGGCTAATTTTTTTTGTATTTTTAGTAGCAATGGGGTTTTGCAATGTCAGCCAGTCTGGTCTCTAACTCCTGTCCTCAGGTGATCCACCCACTTTGGCCTCCCAAAGTGCTGGGATTACAGACGTGAGCCCCCGCTCCCCGCAGAGAGACAGTTTTACCAAGTATTCTTGAGCAGTCTTTCAAGAGAGCTTATTTGATTACTTATTTTTGAATTTTTTCTCAGAGTAAAGAGACATTTTATTTGTATTTAGAAGTGTCTTAGATCAGCTTAACATTTGGTGTGTTAATTTTAATCTTCCCTCTTTTTAATTAAAATATGCCTTTTCCTATCATGCTTTATCAATTCTACATCTTTCTCCCACAATGAGGAAGCTCACTGTAACCCATCACTTACTATTTATAAACTTTTCAAAGTAGGAAACAAATTTCCTGAAAAAAAAAACACATCTATAACCTACAAAGACCATATATTACCTTTTTATTCTATGTAATGGATCTTTTAGAATAACATACATAAAAATCAATGACTAGTGTGAAATTAGAACAAAATTCTTTTTAAAAAGTTGCTGCTTATAAACTCTCCTATATTATGTCATTCCCAATCTTTCCTATGCAATTCAAAGTTGTAGTTTCTTTTTTTTTTTGAGACGGAGTCTGGCTCTGTCACCCAGGCTGGAGTGCAGTGGCCGGATCTCAGCTCACTGCAAGCTCCGCCTCCCGGCTTTACACCATTCTCCTGCCTCAGCCTCCCGAGTAGCTGGGACTGCACGCGCCCGCCACCACTCCCGGCTAGTTTTTTGTATTTTTTAGTAGAGACGGGGTTTCACCACGTTAGCCAGGATGGTCTCGATCTCCTGACCTCGTGATCTGCCCGTCTCGGCCTCTCAAAGTGCTGGGATTACAGGCTTGAGCCACCGCGCCTGGCCTAAAGTTGTAGTTTCTAATCTTATTGTATAACTTTTTATTTCCTTTCTGAAAATTGATCTTACAAAGAAGGGTTTCAACTAAGCATTCCCTTGAAAAATACTTGGATAAAATGTATATTTCCTTTTTAGTATTTTAAACTGTCTGTAATAACTTTAGGGAATATGCTGTAGGAAAAACATGGAAAACTAAATAATCAGGCATAATGTTGTTCCATATCATTTTCTGGAAATTATGCCCGCTCTGCCTTTCATTCTTTAAAAAAATCTAAATAGGGATTACAGATAACTTATTCAAATGAGACAATACATGATATTTATGATGTGAAAGTCAAAATAAAAAATAGAGACAGATTGCTAACATTTTATTTTGGAAATGAAGAATTCCAGTTTGGGGCATATACACAGACTAGGTGGCCTTCAGTATGTCTGAAGAACCAAGAACACATTGGGAGTTTTATTATAAAGGGAAATGTTACATATTGTTTTGGAAGAAAACTCTTTGGCACTACAGTAGCTTTTGGGAGCTGGCAAGCTCTGATTGGTGAGTATCTGAGTTCATTTAGTATTGCTATGAAGGAATACCAGAGGCTGAGTAATTCATGAAGAAAAGGGGCTTATTTGACTCATCATTCTATAATCTGTACAAGAAGCATGACACTGGCATCTGCTTGACTTCTGGTGAGGCCTCAGGCTGCATCCACTCATGGCAAAAGGCAAAAGGGAGCTGCTGTGTGTAGAGATCAAATGGTGAGAGAGGAAGCAAGAGAGAGGGGGAGGGGCCAGGCTCTTTTTAGCAACCAGCTCTCAAGGGGTCTGATAGTATGAGAACTCACTCTCTCAAGCCCAGGAAGGGCGTTAATCTATTAATGAGGGATCTGCCCTCCTGGCCCGAACACTTCTCATTAGGTTCCACCTCTGGCATTGGGGATCAAGTTTCAACATGAGGTTTGAGGTTTGGAGGGGACAAATATCTAAACCACAGCAGTGAGTAGCGGTCTGAGAGTCATGGCAGATTGTTTTAGCAGCTACTAGGTAAAACTGGTCTTAGGGCTGCAGCAGACTGTTTGAGCAGCTGGCCTTTTAGAAAATTTAATTCTTGGTGCAGGTGCTATATCCCCCAAATGCTTTTTTCCCCTGGCCACTCAACTCTGATTTAGTCGAGTATGACAAAGATGACCCAGTTTGTATAATCCACTTTCATATTGAAGACAAACTGAGATGGGACATAGAGGATTTTTTTTTTTTTTTTTTTCTGTTTTAACCTTTAATTTAGAATTGGGGTACATGTGCAGGTTTGTTACAAAGGTATATTGTGTGAAGCTGAAATTTGGGATATGACTTAACCCATCACCCAGTGAGCACTGTATCCAATAGGTAGTTTTCAACCCTTGCCCCCCTTTCTTTCTCCCCACTCTGTAATTCCCAATGTCTATTGTTACCAACTTTACGTCCATGTGTACCCAATGTTTAGCTCCCACTTATAAGTGAGATTATGTAGTATTTTGTTTTCTATTTCTGCATAGTTCACTTAGGATAATGGACTCCAGCTGCATCCATGTGGCTGCAAAGGACATTCATTTGTTCTTTTTTTTTTTTTTATGACTGCATAGTACTCCATGGTGTACATATGCCACATTTTCTTTATTTAGTCCACTGTTGATGGGCCCCAGGGTTGATTCCATGTCTTTGCTATTCTGAATAGTGCTGCAATGAACATTCAAGTGCATGTCTTTTTGGTAGAATGATTTGTTTTCTTTTGAATACATATCCAGTAATGGGATTGCTGGGTCAAATGGTAGTGCTGTTTTAAGTTCTTTGAGGAATCTCCAAACTGCTTTCCACAATGACTGGACTAATTTATATTCCTACCAATGGTGTATGAGTGTTCCCTTTTCTTCACAGCCTCACCAACATCTGTTATTTTTTGACTTTTTAGCAACAGCCATTCTGACTGGTATGAGTTGGTATCTCACTGTGGTTTCGATTTGCATTTTTCTGACAATTTGTGCTGATGAGCATTTTTTTCCTATGTTTATTGGCTGCTTGTATGTCTTCTTTTGAGAAGTGTCTGCTCATGTCATTTGACCATTTGTTAATGAGGTTGTTTTTTGATTTAATTGATTTATTTAAATTCTTAATTTAAATTCTTATTGATTTAAATTCTTAATATTAAATCTTTGTTGGATGCATTATTTGTGAATATTTTCTCCCATTTTGTGGATTATCTGTTTAATGCCTTGATAATTTCTCTTGCTGTGTGGAAGCTCTTTTGTTTAATTAGGTCCCAATTATCAATTTTTGTTGTTGTTGCTATTGCTTTTGAGGACTTAGCCATACATTATTTCCCAAGGTCAATATTGAGAAGGGTATTTCCTAGATTTTCTTCTAGGATTTTTTATAGTTTTAGGTCTTACGTTTAAATTTTAAATTTATCTTGAGTTAATTTTTCTGTGTGGTGATAGGTAGAGGTCCAGTTTTATTCTTCTGCATATGGCTAGCCAGTTATCCCAGCACAATTTACTGAATAAGGAGTCATTTCCCCATTGCTTATTTTTGTCCAGTTCGTTGAAGATCTTGTGGTTGTAACTGTGCAGCTCTATTTCTGGGTTCTCTATTTTGTTTCATTGGTCTGTGTGTCTGTTTTCCAGTACCATGTTTTGGTTACTGTAGCTGTATTAGTCCATTTTCACACTGCTTTAAATTACCCAAGACTGGATAATTTATAAACAAAGGAGGCTTAATTGACTCACCATTCTACATGGCTGGAGAGGCCTCAGGAAACTTATAATCATGGCAGAAGGTGAAGGAGAGGCAAATACCTTCTTCACAAGGTGTCAGGAAAGAGAGGAGAGAGTGTGTGAAGGAGGAACTGTCAAACACTTGTAAAACCATCAGATCTCATGAGAACTCACTCACTATCATGAGAATAGCCTGGGGGAACCACCCCCATGATCCAATCACCTCCCATCAGGTCCCTCCCTGGACACATGGGAATTGGGATTACAATTTGATGTGGGATTTTGGTGGGGACACAGCCAAACCATATCAGTAGCCTTATAGTGTAGTTTGAAGTCAGGTAATGTGATGCCTCTGGCTTTGTTCTGCTTAGAATTGCTTTGGCTATTTGGGCTCTTTTTTGGTTCCATATACATTTTAGAATGGCTTTTTCTAATTCAGTGAAAATTGATATTGGTAGTTTGATACAAATAGCATTAAAACTGTAAATTGCTTTAGGCAGTATGGTCATTTTAACAATATTGATTCTTCCTATCCATGAGCATGGAACATTTTTCCATTTTTTTGTGTCATCTGTGATTTCTTTTTTTTTTTTTCAGCAGTGTTTTGTAGTTCCCCTCATAGAGATGTTTCACCTCCTTGGTTAGTTGTATTCCTAGGTGTTTCATATTTTGGTGGCTATCCTGAATGGAATTGTGTTCTTGATGTGGCGCTCACCTAGAATGTTATTGGTGTATAGAAATGCTACTGATTTTTATGCATGTATTTTGTATCCTGAAACTTTACTGAAGTCACTTATCAGTTCTAGGGGCCTTTTGGCAGAGTCTTTAGGGTTTTCTAGGTATACAATCATATTGTCAGTAAAGAGAGTTTAACATCTTCTTTTCCTATTTAGATGCCTTTTATTTCTTTCTTCTGCTTGATTGCTCTGGCTAGGACTTCTAGCACTATGTTGAATAGGTATGGTGAGAGTGGGCATCTTGACTTGTTCCAGTTCTCAAGGGAAATAGTTTCAGCTTTTGCTCATTCAGTATGATGTTGACTGTGGGTTTTTCATAGATGGCTCTTATTGTTTTGAGGTATGTTCCTATGATGTCTTGTTTGTTGAGGGTTTTTGTCATGAAGGGATGTTGGCTTTTACTGAAAGCTTTTTCTGCCTCTATTGAGATGATCATATCATTTTTGTTTTTAATTCTGTTTATGTAGTGAATCACATTTATTGATTTGTGTATGTTGAACCCATCTTGTGTCCCAAGAAGAAAGCATACTGGATGATGGTGAATTAACTTTCTGATGTGTTGCTGGATTCAGTTTGCTAGTATTTTGTTGAGGATTTTTGTGTCTGTGTTCATCAGGGATATTCACCTGAGGTTTTCTTTTTTCATTGTGTCTCTGCCAGATTTTGGTATCAGGATTATGCTGACTTTGTAGAATGAGCTATGGAGGAGTCCTTTCTTTTTGATTTTTTTGGAATAATTTCGGTAGGATTGGTACCAGTTTGTCTTTGTACATCTGGTAGAATTTGACTGTGAATCCATCTGGTCCAGGGCTATTTTTGGTTGGGAGACTTTTTATTACTAATTCAGTTTTGGAACTCATTATAGCACTGTTCAGGTTTTCGTTTTCTTCCTGATTGAAAGATCAAGATTTCTCCTGATTGAAATCCTGGGAGGTTGTGTTTCCAGGGATTTATCCATTTACTCGATATTTTCTAATCTGTGTGCATAAATGTGTTCATAATGGTCTCTGAGGATCTTTTATATTTCTGTGGAATTGGTTGTAATGTCCCCTTTGTCATTTCTGATTGTGCTTGTTTGGATCTTTTCTCTTTCTTTTATAATCTAGCTAGCTAGCTATCCATCTTGTTTATTCTATCAAAGAGCCAAGTTTTGGTTTCATTGATCTTTTGTATGGATTTTTGGGTCTCTTAGTTTTCCTGTGATTTTGGTTGTTTCTCATCTTCTGCTGATTTTGGGGATGATTTGTTCTTATTTTTCTAGTTCCACCAGATATGCTGTTAGGTTGTTAATTTGAAATCTTTCTGGCTTGTTGATATAGGCATTAGCACTATAAACTTTTCTCTTAACACTGCTTTAGCTGTATCCCTAAGATTCTAGTGTGTTGTGTCACTGTTTTCATTAGTTTTAAAGAATTTTTACATTTCTGCCTTAATCTCATTCTTTACCCAAAAGTCATTCAGGAGCAAGTTGTCTAATTTCCGTGTAATTGTATGGTTTTGAGAGATCTTCTTGGTATTGATTTCTATTTTTATTGCATTGTGGTCTGAGAATGGTTGGTGTGACTTTGATTTTTTTTGAATTTATCGAGACTTGCTTTATGGTCAGCATATGGTTGATCTTAGAATATGTTCCATGTGCAGATGAGAAAAATGTATATTCTATGGTTGTTGGGTGGAGTATTCTGTAGATGCTTATTAGGTCCAATTGATCAAATATTCAGTTTAAGTCCAGAATTTCTTTGTTAATTTTCTGCCTTGATGATCTGTCTAATGTTGTTTGTGGAGTGTTGAAGCCCCCCACCCCCACTATTATTGTGTGGCTATCTGAAGTTTTTTGTAGGTCAAGAAAAACTTGTTTTATAAATATGGGTGATCCAATGTTGAGTGAGTATATATTTAGAATAGTGATGTCTTCTTATTGAATTGAACCTTTTGTCATTATGTAATGCCCTTCTTTGTTCCTCTTGAGTGTTGTTGGTTTAAAGTCTGTTTTTTGTTTTTTTTTTGACACGGAGTTTTGTTCTTGTCATCCAGGCTGGAGTACAATGGCATGATCTCAGCTCACTGTAACCTCCGCCTCCTGGGTTCAAGCGATTCTACTGCCTCAGCCTCCCGAGTAGCTGGGATTACAGGTGTCTGCCACCACACCCAGCTAATTTTTTTGTATTTTTAGTAGAGATGGGGTTTCACTATGTTGCCTAGCCTGGTCTTGAACTCCTGACCTCAGGTGATCCACCCATCTTGGCCTCCCAAAGTGCTGGGATTACAGGCATGAGCCACTGTGCCTGGCCTAAAGTCTGTTTTATCTTTGATAAGAATAGTGACTCCTGCTCTTCTTGATTTCTATTTGCATGATAAATCTTTCTCCACCCTTTTACTTTGAGCCTGTGGATCTTGTTATGTGTGAGATGGAGCTCTTGAAGACAGCAGATAGTTGGAACTTGTCTTTTTATCCAATTTGCCACTTTCTGCCTTTTAAGTGGGTGTTTAGACTATTTGTATTCAAGGTTAGTATTGATTTGTGAGATTTTGATCCTGTCATCATGTTATTGGCTGGTTGTTTTGTAGACTTGATTGTGTAGTTGCCTTATGGTGTCTGTGGGATACGTACCTAAATGTGTTTCTGTGTAGCAAGTATCATTCTTTCTTTTTTTTTTTTTTTTTCTTTTTTCCTTTTTTTTTGAGACAAAGTCTCACTCTGTTTTCCAGGCTGGAGTGCAATGGTGCAATCCTGGCTCACTGCAAGCTCTGCCTCCCAGGTTCATGCCATTCTCCTGCCTCAGCCTCCCAAATAGGTGGGACTACAGGTGCCCGCCACCATGCCTGGCTACTTTTTTGTATTTTTAGTTGAGATGGGGTTTCACCCTGTCAGCTAGGATGGTCTCAATCTCTTGACCTCGTGATCCACCCACCTTGGCCTCCCAAAGTGCTGGGATTACAGGTGTGAGCCACCGTGCCCAGCCCATTCTTTCATTTTCATGTTTATCACTCCCTTAAGAATCTCTCGTCAGGTTGCTCTAGTAGTAACAAATTCCTTTAATAACGTTTGCTTGTTTGAAAAGGGTTTGACAGTATATAAAATTTTTGGTTGGAATTTCTTTTAAGGATGCTGAAAATAGTCTCACCTATCTCTTCTGGTTTGTAAGGTTTCTGCTTAGAGGTGTGCTGCTAGCCTGATGGGGTTCCTTTTGTAAATCATTTGATACTTCTCTCTAGCTGCTGTTAAGATTTTTTTTTTGCATTTTCCTTTGTGAATCTGATGACTATGTGTCTTGGGGGGTGGTCATATTGCATAGTATCTCACAGGGATTCTCTGTATGTATTGAATTTCCATATCAACCTCTCTAGTGAGATTGAGGAAATCTTTGTGAACTATGTCCTCGAAGATGTTTTCCAAATTGCTTACTCTTTGTACTTCTCTCTCAAGAATGTCAATGGGTTGTAGGTTTGGTCTCTTCACATAATCCCGTATTTGTCAGAAGTTTTGTCATTTAAAAAAACTTTTTTCTTGATTTTTATCTGACTGAGTTGATTTGAAGAGCTGTTCTTTGAGCTCTGAGATCCTTTCCTCATCTTTGTCAATTCTGCTGTTAATGCTTTCAGCTGTATTATAAAATTTTTGTAGTGAATTTTTCAATTCCAGAAGCTCCATTTGGTTTTATCTAAAAATTGCTAGTTAGTCTTTCCACTTTTTGACTATTTTACTGGATTCTTTGGGTTCCTTGGATTGGGTTTCAACTTCTTCCTGACTCTTGATGAGTTTCCTTGCCATCTAGATTTTGAATTCTATTTCTGTCATTTCAATCTGGTTAAGAGCCATTGTTGGGGAGTTAGTGTGCTTGTTTGGAGGTAAGGGGACACTCTGACTTTTTTAATTGTCAGAGTTCTTGCATTCTTTCTCATCTGAAAAGGCTGGTGTTCCTTTTTAGTTTTGGATTTGCTGTTGTTGCATAGGGCATTTTGTTTATATATTTTTTGTTGCCTTTGAGGGTTTAATTGTGGTGGAAGTTGAGTATAGTCAATTGGCTTAATTTCTGGGTGCTTTTAGAGGGCCAAGGTTCTGTACAGGACTTTTATTTGTGGCTAGATTCTTGTCCTAGGTTTCACAGATGATATATACTGGCAGAATATTTTTAGTGTTGTAATTTGGGCTGTGATCCAGTAGATGGTGCTTAAGAGTAAGGGTAATGGCTGGCAGATAGGTTGTTACTCAGGGGTAAGGCTCCTTTGTATTTCTCTGTGTTCACAGTAGTGCTTTGTGGTGAATGATGGTAAGAGATGACTCCCTTGCCAGGTTCACTCCTGGGCCTCAGCGGAGCCCTCTCTGATGGCTGGTGTAGCACATGCCTTTCCTTTGATATGTGTTCCAGGCTGTGAGGCTCCCTTGGGAAGAGGTTGTGGCTGGCAGATAGGCTACACCCTTTCCTGACTGGCCTTGTGGAGAGAGGCATGCTCCACTCTCATACTGGACCATAAACCTGCATCTCACTCGTCTCACTGACCTCAACTCAGCACTTCTGAGCTGTGTGCTACAACCCTGGGATGTTGGGACTGGGCCCTCAACTCTATCCTCTAGCCCCTTGGGGTCTGGCATTCGCTGCTCTGGGGGATCAAAAGTGCTCCCAGGTCACTGCGAAAGCACTCAGGTGGGGCCACTGGCAAAGCACTCAGGTTAGGCAGTGGAGGCTGTACTATGCATATGCTCCTGTGGGAGCAGCCAGGCAGGGTCCTTGGGAGGGGCTGGCAGGCAGGAGTCCTTACATAATAGATGCTTCCCTGTCCTGTGGGGAAGATGGTATTGCTGTCTCCTGGACCAGTGGTCAGCTGGAGTTAGAGCAACTCAGAGGAAGATGGCCCTAGGGGATGGCCATATTCCACTGCAGCTTCCCTGTATGCATACCCCACCCCCGGCTTAATGCTGGAGCTCTGTCTCTGCCTACTCTCTGGTAAGATCCCCTTGCCAATTCAAATGTCTGTGGAGGCTGTGGGGTCTCTTGTTTGTAAGATCCCAGAGGTCCACAGCAAGAGTGGGCTGCCCTGCCATCACTTCACTCACTCCTTCCCTAGGAGCTGTTCAGAGCCAGGAACTAGCTGTCATGCTCAGCAACCTTGTGCAGGGTTCTTGGCTTCCTTCCTCTTCAGCCTTGGTGTCTGCATTGTCTCTCTATCAACTCTCAGTGTTTTTTCTCTGAAGACGTATTTGAAGTATGTTGGTTTACTCCATATTTTGGTCTCTCTTGGTGGGAGTGGCACTTCTTGGTTGTGTCTAGCCATCTTGTCCTGTATCCTTAAAAATTACTTACATATTTTTATTTAGAGTCTTCCAGTGAAATTGACACTCCAGAAAGATGTACCAAGGATATTCTGCTCTTTGCATCCTCCCTGCACAGAATCGAGTCTGTGCCTATTCCCGTTTCAGAAGCATGTAGTGGTAGAGTACTGAGTTAATCTGGAAAACTTGCTGGTCTGTGAGAAATCAAACTTTGGGCAGACAAGTCAGGAAGCCACATCTTGTGGGGGTGTGTCACTGTTACTGGGGAGAACAGCCACCCTGGCTCCCCACAGGTAGGAGAGATTTAGAAACCTGTTGGATGGCTTTTTAAACCATGGTTGTTATGAGGACTTTGGTAGGGGCAGACCCTGACTTATGTCATTCGCTGTATTTGAGGATGGTGAAGTGGTATTAAAATAGAGAGTAGTTTCAGTTCGTGGCATCATTCTAAAACACTTACTGATCTACAGAGTTTGACTCGGAGATACCTGGTCAGGTGTATTGAGGTGTCCTCTCTTAGGAAAATGATGAGCACATCAATATATCCCTGTAAATAAATACCCAGGGTCTTTGTTTACCCCACCCTCCCCACACAGCTCTTGTTTGGAGATGTGCAACTGAAAATATGGGATGGATCTGACCATGGAAATGATGTCTAAAATGGAAGTTAGGTGTTGGTAAAGATAATGCTTCAGGCTTAACTTCCAGTAAAGTGGATCTGCCACGGAAGAGGCTTTTGTAGAACAGCCTGGAGACCATTTTGTTTCTCAATTTCAGTTTTCAATCAATTACACTAGATACTCAACATTTTTTATAAAACAGGCTTTTTGTTAGATGATTTTGCCCAACTTTAGGCTAATGTAAGTGTTCTGGGCACATTTAAGGTAGGCTAGGTTAAGCTATTATGTTCGATGTGTTAGGTGTATTAGATGCATTTTTGACTTACAATATATTCAACTTATAATGAGTTTATTGGGAGAAAGCTCCATCGTAAATTAAGGAGCATCTATATGTACGTGTGTGTGTGCGTGTGTGTGTATGTGTGTGTGTTCAAATTTCTTATGTGGTATTCTCTGAACTTCTTAGATCTGTGGTTTGGTGTCTGACATTCATTTTAAAAAGTTCATAGCCATTATTAATTTGAATTTCTTCTGCTCTATTCTTTCTTTTCCTTTTGGTATTCCAATTGCACACATGTAATTCTGAAATTGTCTCATAGTCCTTGGATGCCTTATATTTTTATTATTAATTTATTTTTAGGCCAGGTGCATTGGCACATGCTGTAATACCATCACTTTGGGAGGCTGGGCTGGGCAGATCACTTCAGGTCAGGAGTTCGAGACCAGACTGGCCAACATGGTGAAACCCCAACTCTACTAAAAATGCAAAAATTAGATGTGCATGGTGGTAAATGCCTGTAGTTCCAGCTATTTGGGAGGCTGAGGCAGGAGAATTACTTGAATCCTGGAGGTAGGGGTGGCAGTGAGCTGAGATCACATCACTGCCCTCTAGCCTGGGTGACAAAGTGAGACTCTATCTGAAAAAGAAATATATTATTTTTTCTCTTTGCATTTCAGCTTGAGAAATTTATATTGACTTGTCTTCAAGTTCACTAATTTTTTCTTTGGCTCTGTGAGTCTACTGAGTGTATTATCAAAGGCATCTTTCATTTTGATCACGGGGTTTTTGATTTTTAGCACTTCCTTTTGACTTTTTCATAAGAGTTTCCATCTTTCTGCTTACATTATCCATCTTGCATGTTGTTTGCTTTTTCCATTAGAGTCCTTAACATAGTAATCATAGTTATTTAAAATTCTTTATCTGATCATCCCAACATCTGTGTTTTATCTGAGTGTCATTCTCGTGATGGCTTTGTCTCTTTAGACAAAGAATATTTCCTTGTGTTTCTTTTGTGTTTTTCCTTGGTTTGCATGCATTATAATTTTTTTTTTGTTGAAAGCTGGATATGTCGTGTTTGGTAATAAGAACTGAAGTAAATCATCTCTGGTGTGAGATTTTTTATGTCAATCTGGGTAGCAGTTGGACTGTGCTTAATGTTTGTTGTAACTATAGGTACAAGAGGCTTCACGTTCTTCTGGTGTCTATTTTTGTCTCTCCTCTTGGCTTTGGAGCTTCTCTGTTTATTCGGAGAGAGTATGTGTCTTAAACTCTTTTCTCTGTAATCTACTCTTTTTATACTGGAACCTTGTGGTGGTAGGTTGTGGGGAGGTAAAATTTTCTATAATGTTGTGATTAAGTCTCTTTTAGTGGGTCTGTGTCTATGGGCTGTGACCTTTGCGGGTGTTTCCATCTCTCCCCCCGTGGTATAGTTCCTCCACCTACCTACCCCATGGCTGCAGCATTATCAGTTTATGTTCCTGGAGCCCTGGCCCCTTTGACCATGTTTTTCCCCTCTTAGGTGATACAGGAGCTAGAGGGCCAGAGTGGGAGGAATTTTATTCAGGTGCCAATGCATGCCTGTAATTTTAGTAGAGCTGGGGTTTCTTGCATTTTTAGTAGAGCTGGGGTTTCACCATGTTGGCCAGTCTGGTCTCGAACTCCTGACCTGAAGTGATCTGCCCAGCTCAGCCTCCCAAAGTGATGGTATTACAGGCATGCACCAATGCACCTGGCCTAATGGGATGAGGCTCTGGCAAAGTCCTTTGTTCCTGGAGAGTAGGTGCTTGTTATGCAGAAGGCTCTGAGTATATTTCACCAGCACTTAGAGCCATCACTCAGGGTCTCTTTCCCCCACCCCTAACCAGGGCCACAAAAAGATCTTTCTCAGGTTCTCAAAAGGAGAACACGGTCGGGTTCCTGGAGGGTAAGTTCATGAAAGTGTGAGGACTATCATGGGTGCAGCCCCAGAAATTTCTCTCTCCTTGTGCTAGTCCACACTATCTTCAGCAGTTCATCCAAATTACCATTTAAATATTCCTCTTAGTTTCTGCCTCCAGCGACTTCTGCTTCAGGTAAATAGATCTTAGTTTCTAAGATTTTAGTTTCCAGAGATCTGTATTTCTCTGGATACATCAGTCTCTTCTCTTTGTATTTTGAGGTTTTCTCTGACCTGTATTCTGATGTGTCCAAGAAAAGCGTTGATTTTTACTTTGTCCAACTTTGACTTATAAGGGAGGAAATGATGTATTCTAAAATCTTTACATGTCAGGGCTGAAACTGGAGCCACATTTAGGTTTGTGAAGCACATCAGGTAAGACGTTTATGTCCTAGAATGAGGGTGGTCTAGTGGATCGCACAGGCATGACATTAGAAGATTTAGATCTGGCTTGAGGGAGCTGTCACTGACTCAGGAGACATCCTTATTTGTTAGATGGGAGTTGCTGAATCCAACACAGAGTGTCGTGAAAGAACAAATGTGACAACGAGAAGTGTTACAAGGTCTTTCTGTCAGTGTTAAGACGGCCACACTTCACTTCCCTGGAGCCAATGCCTCTGGTGTGGCGGAAAGAAGGCTTCAGCTTTCTGTGGCATTTGCTTTCTTGGCTATCCTTCCTGTCTTTTCTGACTTGCTCCCTTGTCAGCTAGTCAGCCCTACATTTATTAAAAAAGCAGTAGCCTGGTACCAGGATTCTTTCAGGTTGCCTCTCTTTCTATCTTTCTCTCTCTCTCTCTTTCTCTTTTTCTTTCTCTCTTCCTCTTGCTGTCTCTCTTTCTTATACTCACTCACTCACTCTGTTCAGCATTGGACTCTGGCCATCAGAAACATGCATTCTGTCAGTTTAAAAGGGAGTTGACAGGAATCATTGTGAAAACACACTTGTTCTGGAATCTGGGCTCATGGAATTTGCTCCTGCGGACATTCCCTGGACCCGGAGTGATGCCAAAGTAAGGCAAGGCCACAAGCAGCCCCACTTTGCCTGACCTTTCCTCACTCCATGCCTGTGGGCCTTGGAGAGCAGCTGCGGAGGATTGGGTGACTTCCAAAGTCAGCTCCTGAGAACGGGTTGCCAGGGAATTCTCTTGAACAGGGCTGTCCAAGGGATGGACACATTTCCTGGTCCTGAAGCAGAGAAATTAGAAGCAGAAATAGGCATGGAAAGATGCTCTGCCCAAAATAAGTGCCCCCTCTCTTCCCCAGGAGTTGAATAACAGTTCTCTTTCATTTGGGTGTATTTTACTTCTAAAAGCTTAATTTAGTCATTTTTAACAACAAAGTAGAATAGTTCAGAGATTTATAAAAACAGCAGCAATAACAACAACAAAAAACTTCGCTGCAGTGTTTGCTTTTCCTGCAGGCCCTCCTGGTGAGGTTGCTCTTTGAAGCACTTACACAGGTTCTCACAACTCTGCTTGGGCCACCTTCCCAAAAGCAATGGCCTTTTAGACCCCCAGGTGACCCAATCGCCTCCACCTTCTTCATTCTCCTGATCTGTGTCATTATCCCACTTACTTCTCAAGGTAGCAAAAGGGCTGTGGGATGAGGTCGTTGATGTCATTCAGGTGAGCAGCAGACTCCCTTTGTGTCCATGTGAGGATTGAGGACATAGGATGGCTCCTTCACATGTTTGGGAATAAGTGTGGGCTCCTTTTCCACTTTTAGGGAACCCTTGCCCAGTTTCCTGGGAAGAGTTGGGATAAGAACAGATCCTAGGGATGCTGATACAGTCCATCTTCAGTTGGGGTCTTACCAGCTCAGGACTTGTCCCAGATAAAGCCTCTGGGGAAGGAAGTGTGGTTCTTTTGCTCCCTCTGCTTTAAAGCACATGTTCTGAAAATCCCATTGGCATCTTCTTCCTTTTCAGTCCTTTTGCCTCCTGTGGACATGAATTGCCTTTGTGTATTTGTTTATGTGATTATTTGTTTAGGGCTTAGGGCTTGCCATTCTCTTGTGCTAGGCTCTAACAGGGGCCTTGATCACTAATCATTACTGCATCTTTGGGGTCCAGTATACTTCCCAACACATAGTAAATTCCTGAACACCTCAGTGGCATTGTTTTAATTTAATCATCACATAATTTAATAGAGCCTAGGAATAGCTCTATCACTATTCCCATTTTAGAGATGAAGAAATTAAGACTTTAAACAACTCACTCAAGTCCCCCAACTGGAAATATAGATCTGAGAGTTTGATTCTTAAGCCCATGTTTTCAATGGACACCCGATAAATCCTCCTGCTAGGCGAGGGAGTGAGAGAGAAAATGAACACAACATGTGATCATATGAGAAACTCAACAGGAAGAGAAAGACAAAATATACCTGAAGGACCAGGAAAAAGGAGGGCTTAAAAATATATTTCAGGCAAGAACTTTCTGGAAGACCATTTCAAGTGGCAAGCACCTACTCTGAAACACTTTTGGTCAGACTGCTCACTTTAATATTCATTTTGGCGAATCAGAGTTAGAAACTTTTGTCTTTTGGCGATCACTGGAATTTTGAAAAAAAGTTGTGTGAGTGGATCTAAAGATTTGATAGTTTATTTCAATGCAATTTTTTGGGGGTAAAAATGTGGGTTAACAGTCTATTTCAAATTTATTTGACATTGCAGTTGTTAAGTGATACTTTACCAGCTAGAATTCAATTTGCTTGCCTAGGGGAAGGGTAGGCACTATCATTTTTTTGAGCATGCATTGTATGCCAGGCCCTTCACATGGAACCATGTGAGGACATCTTTGAAGACAGATTGTATCTCCTCCCTTGCTTGACTGTCTCCTACAGTGCTCAGTAAGTGGCTGGGGTTGAGAGGTCCAAAAAAAATTCTGACTTCTACCTTTGGTAATACCAGGCAAATCTTGTGATCTTTGCAGGGCACCATTTTATTCTGAAATGAAGGAAGGTGGGGGAGGTAAGGTAGATGGATCTTTAAGGATTCTTCTGGGTTAAAAGTTCAGAAAGTCTATGTTTCCAGATGGGTGTTCTCGTCCTTCTTTCACAGTCCTTTCTCTTTAGGAATCATGGAAGGGCCAGAGAGGCAAAAGCACTGTTCAGCTAACACCTGCACAGCCTGGCTGACAGGTGGGCCCTGAGAATGAACAGCGTCTGTGTGCGCTGGCCAAGTGCTGAGCCTGCAGCCTGCAGCTGGCCTTCTTGGCTTCTGTCGACCCCTTGGCTGCCTGAGTCTCCGGCAACTGTTCAATCGTTTGCTTTTTCCCCTCTGAAGAGACAGTCAAGGGTGCTGGGGGGCTTGTTGCTTTGGGAATTCTGCCACATTTACAAATGCCTTGTAACCCTTATTGAGTGACAGATTTATTTGACAATTTTTGATAAGTGGGTTGTTTGCAACTTGCTGACGGAGGGAATTATTTGTAATTCCAACTTGAAAGGCTGGCCATCTGAAAGCCATGACTAAGCGAGCGCATGTATTAAAAGGTCATTCATAGTTGCTTAACATCTTGTCATATATCATCTTCTGATCTCTCTGTTTTTATTGTTTTGATCTCAAAAAAGAAACTTTAAAAAATGTGAGATGTGGAAATCGGGAAGTGACAGAACTATTTATGGTCCCCGTAAGCAGCTGACCTACTTCAGTGACAAATGTTATAAACATGTTGTGTTAAAAGCCCAATCTTTTGCTCTGAATTCTAATTACTTGGAATTCACTGAACTTGAGGAACCCTGGATTTCATTTCCTGCTGGGGTTTGGTAATAGCGACATTCTGACTTGGCAGAGTGAGAGCCACTCTGCTGAGTCACGGTTCTCTTAACTTCGTCCAGGTCTCTACAAATCTAAGAACTAGAATTTGGTCACTTTGCAGGTGTCTGGAACTGTTCCCAGTGCCTATTGCTGAGTTAGGAGACTGACCATAAACTTTTTGCTTTAAAGAAATGCAAAGCACGTTCTTGTCTCCCACCAGGGTGCTGCTTCTGAAAATATAAGTGTTTTATGTCCTGTACTGTTAAAGGTTGGTTCTGAGGCTAGTTGATCAGCTGAGCTCTAAGCAGTTTATATGGATTTTTCTCATTTAATCCTCCAAAATACCCTTTGGAGATAATTGCTATTACTGGTCCCATTTTCAGGTGAAGGCTGCTTAGCTAACTTGGCTTAAGTCATTCAGCTAGTAAACAACGGAGCCGAGATGTAAAGCCTTGGGAGGTCTGATGCCAGGACTTGTGTTATTATCCATGATTCATTCTAAGTTAAAATGACTCTAGTTCCTGGCCACTTATACCAGGAAGCCACCTGGGATGTGTGTACAACTGGCCATGGTTAGCGGAGAGGGAGCATGTGGTAAAGACCATCAGATGGAAGAAGGGAGCGACCCAGAGCAGCTTCTTCCGAGTTACTGGAAAACCAACCAATCTACCTACCTACCTAAAAAATCAGGGTGAACTCACCAAGATATAGCATAATTTTTTTGTAGACAAAGTACATTATTTTGAGGTTCAAAGACCCCCAAATAATATGAATATCTTGTCTCCCCCCAAAAAATGGACAGAAGGAAAGAATAAGATTTCAGAGGTGGAAGCCAGGCTATAGACTAAGAACGAAGCTGTGGGCTAGGCTCATGCCTGTAGTCACAGCACTTTGGGAGGCAAAGGTGGGCAAATCACTTGAGGTCAGGAGTTCAAGTTCAAGACCAGCCCGGCCAATGTGGTGAAACCCCATTTCTACTAAAAATATGAAAATTAGCCGACATGGTGGCAGGTGCCTGGAATCCGAGCTACTAAGGATGCTGGAACCTGGGAGGTGGAGGCTGCAGTGACCCGAGATTGTGCCACTGTGCTCCAGCCTGGGTGACAGAGTGAGATTCTCTCTCTCAGGGGAAAAAAAAAAAAAAAAAAAAAAAAAAGAACAAAGCTGTGAGGGGCCATTGACGTCAATGGCTGATTCTTTTCCCCTGAAAGATAGAAACTTCTATTGAAATATATTTTCAAAGGCCTCAGTCAAACAGTGCCTGAGAAGAGAAAAATGGAAAGGTAATGATGATAAATCAATTAGCACATCAATTCATGGGTTTACCAAAGACAGCTAAAGAATAATGTGTGTGTAAACTTGCTTAAAATGTAAACAATTTAAAAACACAACAAAAGAGGAGGAATAAAACAATAGAAGGTTTATCAGATGTAATTCTTTCATGTGTCATCAAAAGGAATAATGCTTTTTGTAATTAAACCAGGCTTGGATATCTGTTCAGGTTAGCACATATAGATGTAGCTGGTTCCTTTCAACTGCTTTTTAATATTCTACAATGTGGATACGTAGTTATTTTGTTACCTCTTTACCACTTGACCATTGAGGTTGTTTACTTCTTTGCTGGTACAACCAATGTTGCAAAGAACTTTTTTTTTTTTTTTTTTTTTTTTCAGTTTACTAAGTTCTGGGATACATGGGCAGAACGTGTAGGTTCATTACATAGGTATACATGTGCCATGGTGGTTTGCTGCACCCATCAACCCGTCATCCAGGTTTCAAGCCCTGCATGCATTAGGTATTTGTCCTAGTGTTCTCCCTCACCTTGTCCCAACCCCCTGACAGGGCCCGGTGTGTGTGATATTCCCCTCCTGTGTTCATGTGTTCTCACTGGCAAAGAAAATTCTTAGTGCATGCCTCCAAGGATGGCCATTGCCCTTGGAGAGACCCTGCTGTGGGAACAGAGGTGATTGATGTTCCAGCTACCACACCTCTGGATCCATTACAACCAGGCCACATTTCTGCCATGCTGCTCCCATCCAGTGACAGCATGGCAGCGGTACTGTAACTGGGCCTGATGTGTGATTCCAGGGCAACTTTGGCTGGACTACTGCCCATCGACCTGGCTTAAATTTTCTCAGAATTGTTCTGTGCTCTGAAGCACTTCCTACTTAATCTTTCCTTCCCTCTCTCATAGATATCAGGTCTTTATCATAGCCTGAAGTGTCTTCCTGCTTTCTTCCACTCCTTTTCCCTTTATTCTTCATAGATATTTCTGCCAATAAATCATTTGCATGTCCAGTTTTATCTTGGCACTTACTTCTCAGAGGACTTGCACTGAGGTACCCCTGGACATGTTGGTCAGCATTTCTCTAGAATAAAACTTGGAGAAATAGTTTTGGGGCTATAAAGTATATATGCATACCTGTCCACATGTTTCCTTTTTATTGATATATGTATATATATACATATATATATATATGAAGTGCACATATTAATAAGCAGCTCAACAAATTTCACAAACTGGACATATCCATGAAGCCAGCACCCAGATTATGAAACAGAACATTACCAGCCTCTCAGAATCAGAAACCCCCTTTTACCCCCTTCTGATTCAGGACAGGCAGCCTCCAAATTAGGGGCTTAGCCTGGGAGGGTTCTTGGCTTTGCCCAGGAAAATATTCAAAGGTGAGCCAGTGGTATTAGGCAGGAATCTTTTGTTGAATGGCACTGCTCCTTGTGGCGTAGAGGTAACTCATAGGCAATGCACCCAGAGTCAGCAATGTATGGGCTCTTGACAACTGTATTTATACCCACTTTTAATTATATGCAAATTAAGGAGTAGTTTAAGGCAAATTGAAAGTATGGGTAGAACTTTCTTGGAAAGGGGCAGTAACTTCCAGATTGTTGCCATGGAAAGGTGTGGTAACTCCCAGGTTGTTGCCATGGTATTTGTAAACTGTCATGGTGCTGGTGGGAGTGTCCCATGCTAATGAGCAATGAGGGAAGCTGGGGATTACTGTCATTGCCATCTGCTGATTTTGGCCAGTTTCTTCACATTATCCTGTCTGGACCAGATCCTACTTTGGTCAACACCGTTGTGACTAGAAAACAAGTCTCCTACCTCACTTCCAGTCATTTCCCACCTCCCCAAGGCTACATCTGACTCTTAACACCGTAGATTAGTTTTGCCTGTTCTTGAGCAAATTATACAATCATACAATCTGTTTTAAAATCATACAAGGTATATACTTCAGTGCTGGCTTCTTTTGCTTAACATTATGCTTGTGAGATTAACTCATGTTCATTTATTATCATTGCTGTGTAATATTGTGTGATGCAACTAAACAGTTTATTCATTTTTTACTGTTACTGTAATTTCCAGTTTTTGGCTACTAAAAACAGTGCTGAAATGAACAACCTTGTACAAGTCTTGGTGAACATATGCATGCATTTCTATTGGGTGTGTGCTTAGATGTAGAATTGCAGGCTGTGCTTTAAATCTAGCTGGGCATAGTGGCAAATGCCTGTAATCCCAGCTGCTTGGGAGGCTGAGGTGGGAGGATCACTTGAGCCCAGGAATTCAAGGCTGTAGTGAGCTGTGATCATACCACTGCAATTCAGCCTGTGTGACAGAGGAAGACACTATCTCTTAAAAAAAAAATCAGAGCCTTACTTGCCCAATATTTAGTGTTAAATACTTGAAAACAAACCCAAACTATTGTATCAACCAGGGTCCAACCAAGAGATAGAAAGCACACAGTAATTTGAACCCGGAAAGTTTCGTATGAAAAACTATTAACTATAACAGAGGGTTGACATAATGAGGATTGTCTACTAAAAAGTAAAGAGACCTATAAAGAATGCAAGAATTGGCTGGGCACAGTGACTCACGCCTATAATCCCAGCACTTCGGGAGGCCGAGGCAGACGGATCATGAAGTCAGGAGATTGAGACCATCCTGTGAATGGTGAAACCCCGTCTCTACTAAAAATACAAAAAATTAGCTGGGCGTGGTGGCAGGTGCCTGTAGTCCCAGCTACTTGGAAGACTGAGGCAGGAGAATGGCGTGAACCTGGGGGGCGGAGCTTGCAGTGAGCGCCACTGCACTCCAGCCTGGGTGACAGAGTGGACTCCATCTTAAAAAAAAAAAAAAAAAAAAAAAAGCAAGAATAGCAGATATGAGAAGTAGCTTCTACTCGTAGATAGCACTCCCGAGAATGTTTCCTCCTCCCCTCAGGGAGGATCCAATCTTATTGGCAGACAAGGCCATGGCGTTCTGCATGGTGAGTAAGTTGGCTGAGATGTCATGACAGTGAAATTTACTAGAAATCGTCCCTCTGAGATGCTGGGTGTCCATAGAGAGGTCTCTGGTAGTGTTGAGTCAACTGCCAGCCACTGGGTGCTGCTGTTGCTACATGCTGAAGAAATCCTTCACTTTAGAAGCCAAACACTGGAGCTGCCTCACACCGTAGAAGCTGGGTAGGCAAAGCATATAAGACCTGAAAGAGAAAAACTCCTTCCTCTTATATCCCCTTCTCTCCCATTCCCTCTACTGACAAGACTTAATATCATGTCAGCTGATAAAGGAGAAATATTTTCAGGGTCTAGCTCAATTTTTGCAGAGCAGGCAATGAAAGATGAATTTAGAGCTGAGAGACCTCAAACTGATAACTGGCACACTATTATCTATGATAAACAGATATACAGCAGAAATGGTATTTCCCATTTCTGTTAAATATTGTCCATTGTCAATAAACACGCTACAGTATGTTTTGAGGGATAGCTTTCCAGAAAGTATTGATGTTGTTGTATGTGGTCTGGGTGTGGGATTGGGATACTGGACAAATGGTGGTTATGACTTATTTTGCTTATTTGCTTCACCAGCTTTGAATTTCTTGGCAAATCCTAATGGAAACTCACCTATGTAATGGACCTGAATTTGACTACACAAACTCAGGTGTGCAAGACAGGCATGTCATGTTATTTTTCAAGAATCAATTTAAATCTGTATCTTATTCCTAATCTTTCTGAGCTGCTGGGACAGTACATCTCATTCATTGTTGGAGTTTCCCATCTTCCCCCATCCTCAGGTATAAGCCTTAGAGCAGACATTTGCAGAGAATCCCATGGTATCCATTAACAAGCTCATGGTTTAAGTGCACATTATATTTTAAGAGTGGACATCCTTTCTGTGGAAATGAGAATCTTTGTGGAACCCGGGTGCTTTGGTCCAGTTGTACTAGGGGCACAAAGCAGTCATTTCTCATGAGATCCTGCCTCCAGCTTGAGGTGTGGCAAAGAAACACCAACTAATTTCTCATTCCAAAGCTTGGATAACCTCACTCCTTTTCTCTCTGCTTCTGCTATTCTGGATCAAAGGCACTTGTTTCTCCCCCATTTCGCCAGTAACCTCAGGCTTTGAAAAACAGAGGGCAAACAGGGAGATGTTCTTATATACCTTTTTGTGTTGAGTCCAAAAAATACATCCTATCTGATTCTTCTATAAAGAAAACACAATATCTAAATACTTTTTCCTAGCACACTTATTTCTATGTTTAGTTCCTCTTACAAGATAGCAGATGTGATATGTGTAACCCCTTACTTCTTTAAGCTTCAACAACATATCAAGAAAAATGAAGTATGAAGAGCCATTATACCAGGCAGGGTTCTTAGTTGCCATATTAGTTAGTTTAGTTGGTATGCAACAAATTACTCTAAAACTTAGTGGCTTTGCATGACAATCATTTATTATTTTTAAAAAATGTGTTGACTAGCTGAGAAGTTATTCTACTTTAGCTGAAATCATTCCCATGCCTGAAGTCAGTTATGTTTCTGATGGCCATCTCTTCTGATTTGGGCAGGACTTTCTTTACATGTTTGGGGTCAACTAACTGTAGGCTGGTGTAGGTTGATCTTGGTTGAGCCAACAGGCTATCTTGCTTGCATATGGTCTCTCATCTCCAAGCAGGATAACTTTGGGTAGTTCTCGTGGTAGGAGCAGGGATCCAAGAACAAGAGTAGAAGTATGAAAGCCTCTTGAGGCCTAGGCTTGGAGCAAGCACACCACTACTTTCACCACATTCTACTGGACAAAGCAAGTTACAGGGTGAAGGAAAACAGACTCCCTCTCTTGATGGGAAGAGCTTCAAAATCAAATTGCAAAGGGTATGGATTTAAGAATTAATTGGGGCCACCAGTGCAATCAATGTACCACAGTTGCCAGCAACAGAATTCACTCTGCCTAGTTCAAGCAGAAAAGGGTGTTTGCCTCCATATTTCCTTTTCTTTTTCTTTTTCTTTTCTTTTATTTTTGAGGCAGTCTCACTCTGTTGCCCAGGCTGGAGTGCAGTGGTACTATCTCGGCTGACTGCAACCTCTGTTGCCCAGGCTGGAGTGCAGTGGTGCTGTCTTGGCTGACTGCAACCTCTGCCTCCCAGGTTCAAGTGATTCTCCTGCTTCAGCCTCCTGAGTAGCTGGGATTACAGGCGCCTGCCATTGCGCCTGGCTAATTTTGAATTTTTAGTAGAGACGGGGTTTCACCATGTTAGCCAGGCTTGCCTCCATATTTCTAAATATCAAGGATATACAGCTCCATCTTGATTTTTTTTTTTTTTTTTTTTTTTTTTAGTTGTAGGTATTATCTGCTCATTTTCTACTGTGGAATATGATGATTTAAGCTGTTAAAGTCTCACATGCACCCTTTTATACATATGCACATGTGTGCACACACATTTTCCTCTCTTCTTCAAATACATATAACATAATTTTTGGTTAGCTCAAGAGTATTTGTATTATCAATACCCAAGTGTTATGGATTGAACTGTGTCTCTCCTAAAACTCAGATGTTGAATTCCTAACCCTCAGTACTCACAATGTAACCTTCTTTGGAAATAGTCTTAACAGAGGCAATGAAGTTAAAATGAGGTCATTTGGGTGGACCCTAATCCAATCCAGTGTCCTTATGAAAAGGGGAAATTTAGAGACAGGCATGCACACAGCGTGAATGCCATGTGAATGCCTCTACTAAGGCAGAGGTTGGAGTGATGCTTCTACAAGCCAAGGAATGCCAAAGATTGCCAGCGAACATCAGAAGCCAGGAGAGAGGAATGGAACAGATTCTCTCTCATAGTCCTCAGAAGGGACCAGCCCTGCTGACACTTTAATATTAGACGTTTAGCCTCCAGGAATGTGAGACGAGACATTTTTGTTGTTTAAGCTACTCAATTTATGGTACTTTGTTGTGGCAGTCCTAGCAAACTAATACATAAAGCCATATAGTATATGCTATTATTATGCTTCCTTTCTTAAACTACTTTTTTTTTGTTTTTCTGGATATTAATCATTCTTTCCCTCTCTGTCTCTTCCCTTACTTTTCTATATATCTATTACCAATGCATCCTAAACTCCCACCTTAAGTGTATATCTCTTTTCAATTTATTAGAAAAAAATTAGATCACCACTCAATGTTCTCTTCTTCCCTTGGAGCTGTCCCTTCTGGAGTTCTTTATCTTTGTGCTCCACCTTGACCTTGTTGATTTCTAGAACTGTCACTCAGCTGATGTTCAGGAATCTCCCCCGCTTTTTTTTTTGAGACAGAGTCTTACTCTGTCTCCCAGGCTGGAGTGCAGTGGTGTGAACTCTGCTCACTGCAAGCTCCGCCTCCCGGGTTCACGCCATTCTCCTGCCTCAGCCTCCCAAGTAGCTGGGATTACAGGCACCTGCCACCACGCCAGGCTAATTTTTTTCTGTATTTTTAGTAGAGACGGGGTTTCACCATGTTAGCCGGGATGGTCTTGATCTCCTGACCTCGTGATCTGCCCAACTTGGCCTCCCAAAGTGCTGGGATTACAGGCATGAGCCACTGTGCCCAGTCAGAATCTCCCCTTTTAAACTCATCTTGGGGATTCCCTTTCCCTACCTCTTGTGTTGCCTCCCATGTTTTCCTAATTCCATGTGTTTGTTTCTAAGAAAAAATAGAGCAAGGGAGGTAAATTATTTGAAACCCTGAATATTTGAAAGTGTCTTTATTTTAACTACACATTTGATTGATAGTTGTTTTTTTGTGCATAATAAATTACCCCCCAAACTTGAAGTAGCTAAAAATAACAAGCATTTATTATTTTCTAGTTTCTGTGATCAGGAATCTGGCTGTGTTCTCTGGCTGAGAGTGTCACAGAGGCTGCAGTCAAAGAGTCAGCAAGGGTTGCAACCATCTCAAGACTGGATTGAGGGAGGATCTGTTTCCAGGCTCACTCGTGGCGGTTTTCCGGATTCCGTTCTTCATAGGTGGTTGGTATGAGGGCCTTAGTTTCTCACTGGCTGTTAGTTGGAGGTCTCTCTCCATTCCTTGCCACATGGGCCTCTCCAAAGGGCAGTGACCAAATGGCAGCTGGCTTCCATTGGAGTGAGCAAGTGAGAGAGAGAGGACCAGCAAGAGGAAGCCAGAGCCTTTTTGTAGCCTAATCTCAGAAGTCACAGTCCAACACTTTTGCTGTCCCCAATTCATTAGAAGTGACTCACTAGAAGTCACAGTAAGCCTGGGCTGCCATACCAAAACACCATATACTGGGAGGTTTAAATAACAGATTTTATTTACTCAAATTTCTGGAGGCTGGAAGTCCGAGATCAGTGTGCCAGCATGGTTGGGCTCTGGTCTGGGCTCTCTTCCTGGCTTGCAGACAGCTGCCTTCTTGGGAGAGAATTCTCTAGTGTCTCTTATTATAGGGACTTAATCCTATCAGATCAGGGTCTCTTATGCCTTCATTTAAATGTAATTACTTTTTTTTTTTTTTTTTGAGATGGAGTCTTGCCCTATCTCCCAGGTTGGAGTGCAGTGGCATAATCTCGGCTCACTGCAACCTCCGCCTCCCAGGCTCAAGCAACTGTCTTGCCTCAGTCTCCTGACTAGCTAGGTCTACAGGCATGTACCATCACACCAGGCTATTTTTTTTTGTATTTTTTAGTAGAGATGGGGTTTTGCCATGTTTGCCAGGCTGCTCTTGAACTCGTGACCTCAGGTCATCCACCAGCCTCGGCCTCCCAAAGTGCTGGGATTACAGGTCTGAGCCATGGCACCTGGCCTGAGCTTAATAGTTCTTACTCCAAATATAGCCACACTGGGGGGTTAGAGCTTTAACATGTGAGTTTGTGGGGACACACTTCAGTCCATAGCACTAGGGTCCTGCCTATATTTCAAGGGAAAGAGATTACACATGGTCATGAATACCAGGAGGCAAAGAATAACGAAGGACATTTTAGAGGATGCCCACCACAACTGGAGTATAAAATTCTAGATAGAAAAACACTGTTTTTTAGATTTCATTGTTGCTATTGATAAATCTAATGCCATGCTGTCTTTAGTCTTTCAATATGACCATCTCTTTTTCTCTTTTGGAAATTTCTTTGTCCACAAAGTTCTGAAAATTTGTGGTGATGCACCTTGGCATGGGTCTATTTTCTTCCATTTTACTTGATGCTCAGGGGACTTTTTCCATGTGGAAACACTTATCTCTATATTCTGAGACATTTCCTGAATAATCAGGAAATATTTGATTATTTTCTTTCCCCTGAACAGATAAATTTTCTTATTTTTTATCTACATTTTTATATCTTTTTGTTTTGTTTTCTGGGAGATTTCCTCATATTCTTATTGATTTTTAAAATTTCTGCTTAGTTTAATTTCTAAGATATCCTTTATTTTACTCCCAAGTGTTTCTTCTTATAGACTCCTGTCTATTATGGATGCTATAATAGCTTCTTATTTATGAGAATTTTCAAGGCAGTTCATAGAAAAACATTTTCTTCCTGAACCCCATTCTCCTTTGTCCACGTTTCCTCCAGTGTTCTCTTATTCTGTTAATTTATTTTAATTTCATTTTCATGGTGGAAGTTTCCTTCAAAGGTGATTCTTGGTTATATAGTGAGTGAGGCGGGGCATGGTAAGGATTGTTGATTGGTGGCCTTCACTGTGGGGTGATCTGATTGGGCTGTTTTACTGAAAAATCTCTAATCTCTATGTCTCAGTATCTCTAGGTTTGTTTTTTCTCATTAGTTGGTTTATTTTCTAAAAATTGTGTTGATTTAAAAAAAAAATCAATACATTTAAATCTGCTATGTTCAGTAAACAAATTTCAATTCTCCTGCTGAAGAGGGTATAGACAGGCCTACCTGTATCCTTGTTGCTGAGAAGGGAAGTAGGGGAGCCAGGACTTTTACTCTTTTCTCTGTGGACTTTTCACTCACCGACTCTGTTTTCAACATGGCACCTCACCTTTGACTGTGCCTGGGCTCTACCAACTTTATGTTCTTTAGAAACTGAACCACTAATTATGTGCTATAATCTCTTCTGTTTTCTTTGTCCCTTTGGATTTATGCCTTAGAAATCCTGTTACTACTGTTTTAGGGAGGTTCTGGCCAGCAGCCTCAACATCAGCCTCACTTTCCTGCTAGTAGGCACTTTGACCTCATGCAACCAGCTCTTCTGGAGGCCCATCTTGGTTTTCAGGAGTCTTAAGCTGGGATTTCCATTTCTGTGTCAATTAGAGAAACCCTTTATACTTAAGTTTAGCCAAACTGTCCCTCTATATCTCTGCCTCTTGCTAAACTAATGCTAAAACAAGGATGAAAGTGGTTTGGGTGTCTTCAGGTAGTGACTAGAACTAACCCTGGGGCCAAGTGAAACCCACCACAATCAACCATTTGCTTAAACAAGTAGATGACAAAAGTTCTTAGGCAGTGTGATCTTTAAATCATAAACTACTCCAGAAACAACTAAGAATCTCAGGACACAAAGTTAGTGTTTTCCAAAATTGTATTTATCTTCAGATTCTTTTCCTGTAAGCATTGGAACTCACGTTATGAATAGCTATGTCTTATGCCACAGATCCATTTCACTCTCTGTAACCTGACAGTCCTTATACAGCATCTAAACATGTAAGAGTCTGTGGAACCAGGTATGAGATGTTAACTGCTTCTCTTCTGAGACTTGCTCTGAGCAGTGTGAGAACAAAAAAGTCCAAATTTTAGCCTCTCAGCTGCTCATTGCTTGCTGTCCCTGTAAATCAATGTGAAAATGTTTGCCAGATCACTATTGTGGCTAATCGAATACCACCTTCCCTGTAATTTAATGATTTTCTGTATTTACGTAATATTTCTTCTACATTGAAAAATGGTTTATTTTTGTTAATTTTATGGGTAATATATCCTTCTCGGAAATATTAAAACAACATATAAACCACAGTTCTCTGAGGTCTCACTCACTTCCCTGGGATGATTTCCTGGGAAACTTTGTAAACGTACAAAGGCCAGTCCTCCTCTTCTTCAGCCAGCCAGGGCCTCTGTGCACTGTGTCAGCTCTCCAGGTGATTCTGATGTACATCATTGTGTGGGAGCCACAGCTTTAACTCACTGACTTGTATTCTGGTTTTGTTTGCAAGACTTTCTCCAGGGAGGACACAGCAGACTAAGTACAGTTGATTCTGCTAACTCCCTTTATGCTGATTTCAGTCCCAGTAAATCATCTTCTGATTATGATTCAGCTCCCCACATATATCCAGACAGGTAAAGAATGCAATGATCCTATGGACTCATGCCTTTCCTTTCCCATGACAATGATTTCTCATTGTCAACTGAGAAGACGTCCTTGAGCTTGATTAATGTGAGTATCTCATTGGCAATTAGAATGAGAATCCCATTAGAATGCATTAGAATCACCTGGGAAAGCTTCTGAACATCCAAATGGAAGGCCACCCCCAGACCAATTAAATGAGAATCTCTGATGGTGTGATTCAGATGTCATACATTTTGGAGCGCCCCAAGTGATTCCCAGGTGGATCCATTCCCGATTTACTGACAAAACCCGGTACTGAGACTGAAGGGGCTGAGGGCCAGGCTTTGCTTTAGTATACTCACAAAGGCTATCCGTGTGTCCCTATGAGACTTTTGGGTGGACATCTAACTGGCCTTTTCTGGAGAGGAACAACATATTATCCAGATAGTCCTATTGACCAGTCCCCAGAAAGGCTCTGTACAATTTTATGCAATGTTAACCCAAACCAGCTGTATTGGTCAGGGTTCTCTAGAGGGACAGAACTAATGAAATATATATATATATATATATATGAATGAAGAAGGGTTTAAGAATTAACTCACACAATCACAGGGTCCCACAGTAGGCCATCTATAAGCTGAGAAGCAAGGAGCATCAGTCTAAGTCCCAAAACTGAAGAACTTGGAGTCCAATATTTGAGGGCAGAAAGCATCCAGCACGAGAGAAAGATGTAGGCTGGGAAGCTAGGCCAGTCTAGTCTTTTCACGTTTTTCTGCTTGCCTTATATTCTAGTTGTGCTGGCAGCTGATTAGATTGTGTCCACCCAGATTAAGGGTGGGTCTGCCTTTCCCAGTCCACTGACTCAAATGTTAACCTCCTTTGGCAACACCCTCACAGACACACCCAGGATCAATACTTTGCATCCTTCAATCCAATCAAGTTGACACTCAGTGTTAAACATCACACCAGCTTAGCTAAAGCAAAATTTGAACACCTTTGCTGTGAGATTTGCAAGCAACTCCGGGGTTTACTTTCCCAAAGAAGTGGACTGAGGGGGGTTGGTGGGTGGGCTGGAGTCAGAGCATCTGCAGGAGGAAGGTTCCGAGGGACAGGAGATGAGAGAGATGGGAGAAAGGGCACTTGAGTTCTTGCATTACAGGCCCTCTTTTTTCCTAGAAGGGTACTCCTGAGGCACTATTCCCATCCTAAAGACTAGCTGACTATTCTTCAGTTATTTGCTCCAAACCAAATTGCAAAGGTGAAAATGAGTTTTGCTGAACCTCAGAATGTGTTTCCAAGTAAGAAATTATCCATTCCAGCCACTTCTGACATGTCCATGTCAGCACTTCCTGTAGTTCCCATCCCTGACTCTTTTGGTTAGTGCTATGGCTGCTGGGCTGTTGGTTTTAACCCTTCATATGCTACTGATGTCAAAGTCTAATAGGAGAGAATTTTTGAGTGTCCTTGCAGAACAGTAAAAGATGAACAGCTTCACCAAAGGAGGCCTCCTAGAAACATTAATTTATGAAACAAAACGTTCAACTAGAATACAGAGACACAGAAGGAGGATGGAGAAGAGAGGGAGAATGAGAAGTAAAGGGGCTATCTAGACTTTAAAACTCAACAATTAGTCTGCTTTTAGCATTAGTAAGATAAGGTTGGGCCAGGAAGTGAGCAATCTCCTTTTCAGTTGAAATGTAGGGAAAAATATCAGGATATAATTTCTGTAGACGAAATTCAACCAAGAGACTGGACTTAGTGCTTCTGATACTAAACAAATCCTGAAAAACAGTCTCAGAAGGCAGCATTGATGGGATAAAATTGAGCACATATGAAATGTTCTCTGAGTGCTAGGATCTGAACACCTTTCTGAAGTTTATCTTTTAAGATTTTTTTCCTCTTGTGCCAGTTTGAAATGACTCTATCTAAAATGAGACCGATGGCATTCTACGACTACTCCTCAGTGTTTACAAGCCTTTTGACACATCGGGGTCTCAGATTTCGGCTCTGTGGGCCTTTTTCTCCTTTGGTAAGGAAATGTGAAGTGTAGGTGAATCCATGAAGCAAGTTTGTCCTTGGTGTTTCATGGAAAAGTGTTTTCCAGCAGAGGGCATCCTTACGTAATGAATTTCTCTACCCGGAGAATTATTTGCAGATATCGAAGTGCGTTAGGGAACAGATTTTGCTTTTAAAGACTTTGCAGTTCAGCTTGTTTTTGACAAGTCATTTATACATAAGGTGCTAAAGTGTTAAGAGGACTTGTTCCAATTTTTTTTTTAAAGTTGGGTAAGTGATAAGTTGTACTATTAATGATGATGGTAGCAGATCATAAAATGGTTTAACTAAATTTCTACTGATTTTATTTACTCATAAATTCAACAAATACTAATTGAGTGCCTTCTGTGTGCAAGACACAGGGGTGGGAGTGGGTATATGAGAGTGAGCCTGAATCAAACCTTCCTGGAAAAAAGCTTACAATATATAAAAAGGATAAGACAAATGCAGGAAAATAAAATACAAGACTCTCTCTCTCTATATGTATAGTGTGGCTGTGTGTATTCTTATTAGAAGCACTGACTTCTCTAATATTAATTGTTAGTAGGCTTTCATATTTTTTTCCATTTCCTGTTAGATGGCAGCTAGAATATTCAAGTTGTTTTCAAATGTTTTAACTTCTGCCAAAATTGATTTGTTTAGGCTTCCTTTCTCCCTATTTTCAAACTCCATTTACATTTTAAGAGGAAATTAATCTGTACATTGCAATTCTGCCCACAATTTAAAAAATACATTATTTGGAAAGACTTGTTCATTGTCTTGGTATTCTCTAATCTCTTTCCATTTCTAGTGAAAAGGAGGAATTATTGTAACTTGGCCCTCTTCGACCCAGAGGAAATCTGGAGTGAAATTTGAAAGTGGCAGACTTGCTTAACCTTTTCCTATCAGATTGCTGGCAGTGGAAAGTTCGTTAAAAGTGTGTGGGTTGAGTGATACACCATAGGTCTCAGACTGGGCCACAGGCTCTGGGAGATGCATCTTGACCTCACTTCAGCCTGACACTACTGGATGAAAGCAAGCAACTCTCCAAGGTCAGTTGCTTTTGTCCCAAGGATGAGACCACTCAGACCCACAAGGCTCTGTCAGAAGTAGCAGTTTCAGGAGCTTGTTAGTTTGACTCTGTGGCTTGCAGCACCTTCCAGAGGGTGCAACAGGACAGATGTGAATCTGTGATGCTTTTCATCTCAGGTTCCATGTCTGGTAAAAGCTCTAGAAGCTGTATCTGAAACTCAGGCTGCAACGTGGGAACTAACTGCTGGACTTTGGAACATAGTAGTAGATTTGGGCTCCTTCAGAGGAAACACAGATATTTTGCTCAGTGGCCTGGTTTGACCACACTTTCTGTAATTGGCCTGCTATAGGAGAGACCAGAATGGCTCTGTGTGCCAAGCATCTTGGGGAGAGTGACATTTTACAAGCCGGTTAAGTTTTTCGTCCTCAGGTCTATTTTCAGTGAGAATATCTATGGCAGATACTCTTAGTGCTCCATCCAGATCCCTTCTACTAGACCAGGGCACACATCCCCATAAGTACAGGTTGATGCCTAATGACTCACAGTTGCTTCTTTCTCCGGAGAATTGTCCCTCATTGAAGAAAGTCACCCTGCCTTTTTTTTTTTTTTTTTTTTTTTTTTTTTTTTTTTTTTTTTTTTTTTTTTAGGCAGAAACCAAAATTGGGGCATCCAGCAATTCAGACAATGACAGACTGAAAAGGGGATACAAAGTGTTGGTCCTTTGCCCAAAGGTAGAAACCAATTTTGTGATATTATGCACACTCCAAGGTTCACCAGGAAATTAGGCTGAAGGTAAAGTCCAGCTGAGACCACCTCCTCCTTGCGTAACACCATTCCTACTCCATCCTGCTTTCCCCACTCCCCTTTCCCTGAAAGCCCACCTGCAATAGATCATGTCTCAGGCTCTGCTTCTAGAAACCTTACCTGAGACAGCACCTCTTTTTACTTGGTAGGACAAATAGTCCTCTTTACATAATGTGTTTGTTGCCTATCAGTAGTTGCCACTTCGTCTCTCTTTTAAGAGAACACACTTTATTCATGTATCAGGTGGCTATGGGCTTCAGTTTGTTCTGGTCCCCAGGGGTGAATCTTGTTAAATTCAAGTCAATTGTGATAGTTTTATTCTCATTTCTAGTGAGTGATTTAAGAATATAGAATGTGACCCAATTCTTGTCAGTAGTACTGTAGGGAAGTCAGCTGGAGAGCATCTGGACAAGTTTCCTTTGATCTTAAAAGGAGAGCAAAGAAAAAGATAATGCTTATATTCCTATCTCTGGATATTGTCAAGTGGGAATGTGTTAGCAGAGCTTCAGCAGCCATTTTGTGACTATGAGGGAAATCCAGGATAATCTCAGACTTTGAGGGTTATGATGTGATTGAGCCTTGAATTAACTGATCCTGCAGCTGCTCTACTTTTAGTTATGTAAAATAATGAAAGTTGTATTTATTTAAACAAATTAGTTGAGTCTGTTGCTATTTGTCAGTGACAGTATACTAGATATCTACAAAGCTAGCCTCAAGAAAAGTTACTTTCTAAAGGCCAAGCGATATTGAGAATATAGAAGAGAAAAAAGTAATTTATATTCTCCATTCTATTTTCCTATCACAAAGAGGAGAATGTGCTGGTAAGAATTTGTATGACATTTTGTTTTGGCTTATACAGCTGGTTTATTGAATGGGCTTAACTTGATGGAAGCAAAACAGGAAATAGGCTTATTTTCTATCCGTTACTGACCTCAAAATTCTCTGTTGCATTTGCCTTGCCTCTCCTTCTCCTAATGACAGCTTTTTGTTCACTTTTAGCTGTAAGAACAATCTCATTTTTGTATTATAAAATGTAGTCTCAGCTAAACCAATATGTTCAATCTTGCATTCAGTTAAAAATGTTACTTTTCTATAGCTCAGGCCTCAAGACTCATGGCTCACGGTCTGGAAAAGGGGAAAGAATGATGGTTGATCCTTTTAATATCCCATTCCTGTATCCCAATTTCCTGAGTCTTTTTAAAAATTTATTTATTTATTTATTTATTTTGTGGGTGCTCAGTGTAGTTCTCTTACCCATCGGCCACCATTTTCACTGTGATGACTGGTGCCCAAATGCTGTGGGACACATTTATGGGTTTGTCGTGTACCTTCACTGGGAAACTCCTGTGCTTTGCATACCTGAGGCTAGGGATTCACCCTTTGCTTGAGCTTCTGGAACCCCTCCTTCTCTCTGCTGCGAGGCACATGGATGCCTAAAATTTCCTGTCTCCTTTGAATTAGGCACGGCAATGTGACTGTTTCTGAAATATGAATAATAAACATACATTTCACTTCTGGATGGAAGTATTTAATTGCCAGTGCTTGACTCCCCAGCCCATCTTTTTCCTTAATGGCAAACTGTGAAGACTTGCTTTTGAGATATTGGGGTTGTAAGAAAACAGTCCCTGAGTGACATGGCGCAGAGCCTTCCACAAATCTACCTGAGACATGCTATGTAAGTAAAACCCCAAATCTTTATTTTAAACCACTGAGATTTTGAGGCTGTTTGTTACTGCAGATTTACCTTGCCTATCTTGACTGATACGGTTCTTTGCTTTGGGATTTGCACTGAAATTTTGAGACATGAGAAGAAGTCTCATTCAACAGGCTGTCAATCCTATAACTGAAGGGTTTTTTGGGGAATATTTTTATATGCTTCCTGAGAGTACCTACGTCTTAATCTCATAATGCTAAAATAGGTTTAAGAAATTAATTGCTTTTAGCTGTTCTGCAAAGAAAACCTATGAGGATTTCATGGGGGAAGGCCGTTGTCATAAACATCTGGTCTCATGTGGTCTACCTGTTCAGCGTTGACTGCCCCTCTCTCCAGCCTATAACCTCCAGACCAAGAAAATCTCAGCATCTACTTGCTCATTTTTTCCTCTGGAAATTTATCCTAACATTTATATTCCTTTCTTGGAGTTTTTTGTTTCTTTTGGGTCTCATCTCTTCCATGAATTTAAGTCATCTAACCAAATGGTGGTATTTATTCAGCATTGTCCTAGACTGAATTCCTCTAGACAGACTCCAAAACAAGGATTCCAGAGCAGGTATTTATTTGATAGGTGATTTTGGGAAATGCCAGCAAAAATGTAGAGAAGCAAGAGTGAGCTGGGAAGAGGGCCAATACAGGGTTCATTAATGAGCAGGTATTGCTCAAGACAACTAGGGCTCAAATCTGGTGGGGACCTCTCAGAGACTGTGTAGAACATGCACCTCAGGGTTGTTCTGCCAAAGAGATAAGGGAGCTTTGGATCTTGATCCACCAGTTCATGACTACAATTGGCTGAGATGTTCCCAGGGGCATTTATTCCATAGTTCTTATTTTTTTTTTCTGCCAGGGCAAGCACCATCTAGTCACAAGACAAAGCCCCCAAGGCAGGTCCACAGGCACTTAGAGTAGAAAGTCTGGATCTGAAGGAGAATGGTGAGTTCAGAGAACCTAGCAGCATCTACTACCAGCCATGTCCTGAGTGCAGAGTGCTGGTTCTTCGCCTCAAGTAACTTAAGATTGAGGCAGGCAGACAGGCACCTGTTCACCATACCATAAGGCAGGATGTTATATGTTAACAGAATGACTAAAAATAAACAACATAATAAACATGAAGGAAGGAGAAATTAATTTTACTTTGAGAAAGCAGAGAAGATGGATTTTGATTTGGCTTTAAAGGGTGGAAAGGATTCAGTAAGAGGAGTTTCTTTCAAGTCAAGGGACTAATGTTAGCACAGGCTTGGGTGCTCAGTGTCCATTTATGTTTTGGGAAAATCGTAAGCAGTGGGTTTGACTGGACAAAAAGTGGTTAAGATGGAGTAAGAAATTGAGGTGGAAGAACATAGGGCCAGATGATGAAGAGCCAAGAGTTCAATTTGTGTTATTTTTTGTGATAGAAAGTACAACATTTGTAAAACTTGCAGGTAGATTTAAACTCTTGCCTCTGAATGCTTCAGACAATGCCAGTTCCTTCTATTTGTCTCCTCCACTTCCTCCTCTTAGAGCTCTGGGTTTGCCTTTTCTGGTCCCTCTATCTGAATATTTCTTTCTAAATTCATTTAACTGATTCCCTCTTAGCTCATTCCAGGTCCAAGGTTCTGGGTGTTGATCTTTTGCTGGCTTTGTCTCCTGGAGTTGGAGGCAGCGGTGGCCATCTTGGATCTGGCAGGTCAAGGGTCCCATTGTCTTTCAGCCTGCACTTGTGTTTCATCTTCTTCCTGCTCCTGAATGCTCTGTCCTGACATTTTCATTTTCTTTTCCTGTCATGCCATAGCATAAGATAGTCCTTTTATGCCATAGCATGCTATAGCTTATATTAAACTCTTGTTTAATAACGAGAGTGTATAAGTGATTTTAAAGAACACTTTTGATTCTGTTGTAGCTACAGACTTAGGACAAAATCTGCTTATACCTTCTGGAATATGTTCTTAGTCACAGATTATGTTATTTTCTCATTTTTGAAATGAAGTTTCCTTATCCCCCCTGCAGTGCATACCATGGGGATGTGGCTCACTTCTTTGGTGCCCTGCTGCTCAAACCTCTAGAGGAAGCATGCAGATGGACGGGTTGTGGGGCGTGTGGGCTCTGACCCCAGGGCAGCATCTAGGGGTGATATTTACAGCTCCTGAAGCCCCAGTGGACATGTGTTACAAGGTGCTCTTTTAGTTTTGCTGTCTTTAGGGGGCTTGTGTTAACCAGCTCAGTTAGACCCTCTGTCTTATCAAAAGCAAAGAGGGCTTTCTGTATCCCGGTGTTCTTGCCTTATTGTACCAGAAAAATCAGATCACATGTGAGTTTGGAGAATGAGTGCAAGGTTTTATTGAGTGGAAGTAGTTTTCAGCAGATGGATGGGGAGCCAGAAAAGAGGATGGAGTTGGAAGGTGGTTTTCCCCTGGAGTTGGGCAGCTCAGTGGCTGGACTCTCCTCTGACTTCCCCCCGCCAAATTCCCCTCTGTATCCATGTCATTCTGCTGGTCGATGGCCTGCTGGCACCTGCTGGTGTTGGTCAGTTTGTTCTTCTCCTTCTCTGTTCCTCTTGATGTCCAGCTGCCTGTGTGCCCTTCTGCCAGTGTGTTCCTCTCGACGTCCAGCTGCTTGTGGTCTGTGCCTACTAGGGTCTTGGGGATTTTTAATAGGCATAGGATGGGGATGTGGTGGGCCAGGGTGGTCTTGGAAAATGCAACATTTGGGCATGAAGGCAAGAGTGCCTTTCCTCACCTAGGTCCGTGGGCACAGACCTGAGGATGGAACCCTCACCGGGGACTGTGCCTTGGTCTCAGCACTTCGCTGCTCATCTCCTGTATCAGTTTGATGGATTATTGTTTTATATGTTTTATATGTAGTATTTGCAAACAAGATTGATAAATATATTTGCAATAAAATAACTGAAAAAATAAGTAAATAATATGGATTAATTATGCTGGGTGAAGCTAGTACAAAAATAATTTTTTTGTTTTTAACATGCTTTGATGTTAATGGCTGACATTCAGAGAGCTTTTCTAATTTCCTAAGCACTGTTCTGTGCCATTTAGATAATTACCTTTTAAATAATTATGACAATTGTAAGAGATAGCCCTGCTCTTGCCCTCATTTTACAAATAAAGAAATGGAGACAAAGAGATGTGAAGTAACCTGTCTAAGGTCACACATTTTGGAAGAAGCAAAGTTGAGATTTCAACCATGACACTGACTCAAACTTCCAGTTGCTTGACGCTAGGCTGCAGTGTTGCTCTTTGTGCTGTACTGCAGTGGTTCTCAACGTGTGGTCCTGGGACCAGCAGCATCTGCATCACCTGGGGATCTTTTAGGAAGGCAAGTTCTCTGGCTACAGCCCAACTTTAGTAAGCCCAACTTACTAAATCAGAAACTCGGGGGATAGGGGCCAGCAAGCTGTGTTGAAACAAGCCCTCCAGGGAATCAGATGCATGCCATCGTTTGACAATACCTGTTACACTGCCATCTATGTTGTAAGTGTTTTTGGATTTACCTTTTAAGTTATGCATCCTTTTGGGAAAGTAGTAGAAACTTATACTATTCCAGTAGCTACATGGGGTGTAGGTTCTATTACCCTTTTTTGAGGTGAGAAGATGCTACAAGTAGTCTCCCTAGAACTTTATTTTGTCATGTATAGATTGATAGAACACTCTCTTCCCACCTTCCTGGAAGCCTTGTGGAGGATAGAGGAAATGCCATATGTGATTGGCTTTTTAAATAACAGATGGCATGGATAAAATGTAAAGTCCATGGGTAAGTCATAAAGCTGGACATCCTTAACTGAGGATTAATTCTAATTATACTACTGATAACTGAATAGGGCAAAAGTAAGTTCTGTTCCCTCCCTTTTAAGTTGTTAACTTTTGCTGGCATGTTATTTACTGTAGACAGATAAGGGTAGAATAAAGCAATTTTTCACATTCCTTTCACAAAACCTCCAAAGCCATACAGTGAATATAGAGTTACCCCTGGCCTCAAACTGATGAGAAGCAATTTTGCTGTCTTGTTTGATTTTTTTGTCTTTAAAGGCAGGCCTTTTCTGACACCCTAATTTTTACTGATCACCCCCTGGAGTTCTTTATTTCTCTTTGACACAGAGAAAAGTTATTTGTTCTCTTCTGCTTTTATCACCTGTCTCTTCAAGTTTTCTTTCCTCCTATCTTTTTGGCATTTTGAAGAACCACTGTATAAAATATGAAGCTTAGGTTTTTCTCTATGCACTCAATTTCAGTTCCTGCAGCAAATACCATATGTGCCAACCTGTTTGATGTTCAACTGCTGCCCATTACCAGATACAGCCTGAGGTAGGGATTATAGTAGTGCTTCTCAAACTTTAATGTTATAAAAGGTACCTGGGCAATCTTGTTGATGTTGCAGGAAGTCAGGGACCCTGAACGGAGGGACTGGCTGAAGCTGTGGCAGAAGAACGTAAATTGTGAAGATTTCATGGACATTTATTAGTTCCCCAAATTAATACTTTTATAATTTCTTACACCTGTCTTTACTGTAATCTCTGAACACAAATTGAAAATTTCATGGACACTTATCACTTCCCCAATCAATACCCTTGTGATTTCCTATGCCTATCTTTACTTTAATCTCTTAATCCCATCATCGTCGTAAGTTGAGGAGGATGAATGTTGCCTCAGGACCCTGTGATGATTGCGTTAACTGTACAAATTGTACAGCATGTGTGTTTGAACAATATGAAATCTGGGCACCTTGAAAAAAGAACAGGATAACAGCAATGTTCAGGGAACAAGGGAGATAACCTTAAACTCTGACTGTTAGTGAGCTGGGCGGAACAGAGCCACATTTCTCTTCTTTCAAAAGCAAATAGGAGAAATATCACTGAATTCTTTTTCTCAACAAGGAACATCCTTGAGAAAGAGAATGCATCCCTGAGAGGAGGCCTCTAAAATGGCTGCTTTAGGGGTGGCTGTCTTTTATGGTCGTAGACAAAGGGATGAAATAAGCCCCCTGTCTCCTGTAGCACTCCCAGGCTTATTAGGACGAGGAAATTCCCACCTAATAAATTTTGGTCAGACCGGTTGTCTGCTCTCAAACCCTGTCTCCTGATAAGATGTTATCAATGAGTGCCCAAAACTTCATTAGCAATTTTAATTTCACCCCATCCTGTGGTCCTGTGATCTCACCCTGCCTCCATTTGCTTTGTGATATTGTATTACCTTGTGAAGCATGTGACCTCTGTGACCCACACCCTATTGGTAATCCCTCCCCTTTTGAAAATTGCTAATAAAAACTGGAAACCCCTACTCATTCTCCAAGACCTGGCTAAAATGCCACCTCTTCCATGACTTTCCCCTTCCCCTAACTCAAGAAGTCATTGCTCCCTCATTTGTATTCCTAGAGAACTTTATATGCCTTCCATAAGCTTTCCATGATGTAATATAGTTATTTGTGTATGTGGGTTATTTGAGGCTTGGGACCACATCTTGATTTATTTTTCTGTTGTATGCACCTAGCATAATGCCTCTTTTATCCAAAACCCTTAAATTTTAGAAACTGATCATGCGTACTTCCTAATACTGAAACAGAAATCTGCAATCCAATACATGTCTATGTATATGGAGAAATGTATGGATACTCGCACTAAGTGAGCAGTTGGCCTGTTCTCTTCCTAGCTTGTTGACAGCTGGATACCACCATACAACTGTATTGTTTGCTCAGACCTGGTGGTGGCTGACAAGAGCATATTGAAGCATTAGCCCTCACTTCTTCAGAATCTATAGAATTGAGTCACTCGAGAAACAGAATGAGATTTCCCAGGTCAAGGACCAGCTGCATTTTGTCAGATGAATGCCAACATCCAATTCCTTTCTCTTGCCTATCTCCATATGTAGAAGATGCACATTAGTGATGCTTGTGCATCAGGGACAGAAACTGGAGAATTGGGGAGGCCTGAACTGCCAGCCAAGAAACTGGGACCTTACCCAAGGCTGACATTGTTCTTCTGAATAAGTTTTCTTTTGAATGAAATCCCGAATCTTCTCTTGTTTAGGAGGCAGGTGGTTGAGATGTTACTTTTGTTTTCACTTGGCCCTACAAGGAGACAGCTGACATAGGTAGTTCACAGTGGAGATTTAATTCCAAGTCTTAGAAACCAGGCAAATGTAGGAAAGTTGTGTGGTGCTTTTAAACAGAATATCCTTTATTGGTCCCAATTTCCATATAAATAACATCAATTTTAATATTATTTTCATTAGCCCTAAAGTATTAGCTTTTATTCCTCAAGCACTGTCCCTACAATGCTAGAATTTGCTGAAAAGTTTATATTGGCCCTGCTCTGCTCCAAAATTAAGCATGTCCCATTCACTAAATCTTAATCCTGAATGCAAATCAAGTTCTCTTTCTACTACCCCTGTTCTTATTGCGTACCAAACAGAGGCCAGAACTTTAAGAATGACATCAAAGTAAGAAGATATAACTTTCTATACTTTGTCAGTTACTGATTTAACCCTATACTGGTCCTGTAATATACAGGTAGCATAACAGACTATTTGCAAAAGTCCATAAAATTCTCTTAGAAGGAAATCTGATGTATCTAATGTATGAGATTTTGAATTAGCACACAATAATTAATATACATTGTAGTCTATTTCTCAGGTCATGGGAGTAATATTATTACTATGTTTTTGAGATTGAGTCTCGCTCTGTTGCCCAGGCTGGAGTGTAGTAGTGTGATCTCGGCTTACTGCAACCTCTGCCTCCTGGGTTCAAGTGATTCTCCTGCCTCAGCCTGCTGAGTAGCTGGGACTACAGGCATGAACCACCACGCCTGGCTATTTTATTTTTGTATTGTTAGTAGAGATGAGGTTTTGCATTGTTGGCCAGGCTGGTCTTGAACTCCTGACCTCAGGTAATCCGCCTGCCTTGGCCTCCCAAAGTGCTGAGATTACAGGCGCAAGTCACTGTGTCTGGCCGAGAGTATTATAAAATTAAATGTTCAAGTCCAAGTACTTGGGGTCACCTGGTGGTCTAAACCGATGCATGACTCCTTATATCACCCATATCAGGATTCCTAACTTAACCCCAAGCAGGTGAAGCAAGAGTGTTTAAATTAGCAGGAGCCAAAAGTGACTTAGCTTAACACCTGTCTTTAAAGATATTGCACATGTGAAACAAATGCATTCTCAGGCATTTAGGCTCATGATCTTCCATTTTATGTTTCCTTCAGCCTACACACTAAAGACCTCAAATCTTCATCCATGGTACAGATATCTTCCCTCAGTTCCAGAAACATGTTCATACACTTGTTGGTATTGACAGCTCAATGTTCTACAGGTATCTGAAAGCCAGTCTATCTCATGTTGTCTCAGTCTGTCTCGTTATACTTCCTCTACTCGTTCTTTAACTGGCAGAGAGTTGGAGATCCTGTCAGATGCCCCCATCTCCCTAAGACTCCACAATTATTAACTGATCATAGAAGAATACAGGAAGTAGTTTTGTCGTACTACATTTTGCCAAAATGTTTTCCAAAAATAGTTTTACCAGTTTATATTCCTATCAGCAGTATATACAAATTTCTGTTTTTCTGAATTCTGCTGAACATTTGAAATATTAGGTTGACATTTTTTCCAATTTGACAAGTGTGGAGATGGTAACTTAGTTTGGTTTTATTTTGAATTTACCTGATTATTCTCAGTGAGACTGAGAATACCTTCATATGTTTACTGTATATTTTTTTCCTTCTGTGAATTGCCTATTAATACCTTTTTGCCCATTTTCCATTGGATTGCTTCTCTTTTTTCAGTAAAAATACTACATATATTCTGAGTACTAGTCCTTTGTTGGTGTTATATATGGAAAATAACTTTTTCTAGATTGTGGCTTGTCATTTCTTTTCCTATGTTGATTTTCATGAGAGATGAATTAAAGAAATTAGTGCAGTAAATTTTTCAATCTTTTATTATCTGTATTTTGCTTTTGTATGTCTTATTTAAAGAGATCCTTCCCTACTTCAAGGTCATAGACATTCTCCTATACATTTTATTCTAATTTTTAAAAAAGCTTTGAGTTTTGTATTTGTCTTTAACTCAGCTGGAATTCATTTTGTATGAGGTGAAAATCTAATCTGCTTAAAAAAATGCGTTCAACTAATTATCCCAGGAATTATCAAATAACCTGTTTCTATAGGTCTGCAATGCCCTTTCTATCAAATATTAAATGTCTATGTATGTTTGGGTCCATTTTTGGGTTCTCTGCTTTGAGCAATAGTCAGTTTATCCATCTTTATATCAAATACTTTCTAGATTTCTGTAGCTTTAAAATAAACCTTTATATTTGGTAAGGCAAGTTTCTCTAAATATTTCTTGATTTTTTTTGCCTTTTCTATGAAATTAGGATCAGTGTATCAAGTATGACAAAAATTTATAGATTGAGTTTTAAAAAATCAACTTTTCCTATTTAATATTGTATCTTGTTTAAAAAATCCCATTTCCTAACTCTTACAGCCTCATAAAAATACAATTGATTTTATATATTGATTCTGTTTTTGGCAAACTTACTAAACTTTCTAATTTATTATGATAAATTATATGCATGTTCTTTTGGATTCTCTACCTCAGTAGTTGTACTGATTTTTAAAAGTCCACAAATTTTTTGATACTTCTCCATTCAAGAGGTTGAGTCTAATCACTCTCCCTTGAGTGTGGGTTAGACTTAGGAACACAATTTTAACAAATAGAAAAAGGTGGAAGTGATGGTGTGTCACTTCTAAGATTAGGTTGTAAAAGACACTGCAGCTTCTGTTTGGCCCTCTGTCTCTCTGTCTCTTTCTCTAATGGCTCACTCAGCGGGGAGCCAGCTGCCATGTCATGAGGACACCCAGGCAGCCTTGTGGAAAGCCTCATGTGGCGAGGAACTGAAGCCATCTGCCAACAGTGGGAGGAAGTGAGATGTTCTGCCAACAGCCATGGGAGCGAGTGTCCCAGTCAACCTTTCGGGAGACTGCAGCCTCAGCAGACATTTCAACTACAATCTCCTGAGAGACCTGGAACCTTTAAGCTGCTTCTAGATTCCTGACCCTCAGAAACTGTTTAAAGTAATAAAGATCTTTTTTTGGGCAGGAAAAAATTCAACATATATTTTATTATAACTATATAAATATTATTCACAGCCAAGTCACATAGTGTACTAAGAAGAAACTTATTTTCCTATGTAATCTTTCACTTTTCCTAGAGCTAATAATTGTTTTTTCTCTTTTCTGTTTTATTTGCTTGTTTTCTTTAAAGCTCTTAGCAATTCTTTCATCTTTAATGTTTCAATTACTCTCCATCCCCAGGCCAAGACTTAGATTTGCAAATACAGTAACAACTTTTAACTTTCTTTCAACTTTCTAGGAAGCTTGCTTTACACTCAGTGAGATGTAATTCTTGAAAAAAATTATTGACCAAAGAAAGCCTGTTTTTTCCTCATTTGTTTGTTTTTCTCTCTTATAATAGCTTTATTGGAATATTATTGACATACAATTTTATCTACTTAAGCTGTACAATTTGATGTACTGATATACATATACATCGTGAAATGATCACCGCCTTCCAGCCAATGAATTTGTCACCTCTACAGTTGCCATTTTTGTTTTGTGTATATGTGTGTTAAGGTTTACTTTAAAAATCTATCAGTTTAGCAAATTTCAAGTATGCAGTACAGTATTACTACCTACTGTCACCATGATGTACATTAAATATCCAAAACTTATTCATCTTGCATAACTGAAACTTTGTACACTTTGGGCAACGTAACCCCATTTTGCCCTCCCCCAAGTCTCTGGCAACCACCACCCTACTTTCAGCTTCTATGAGTTTATTTTAGATTCCAAATGTAAATGAGGTCATATAGTATTTCTCTTTCTATATCTCACTTATTTCGCTTGGCATAATGTCCTTCAGTTCCATCTATGTTGTTGCAAATGGCAGGATTTCCTTCTTTTTTCAGGTAGAATCACATTTCATTGTGTATATAAACCACATTTTCCTTATCCACTCATTTGTCAAAGAACATTTAGGTTGTTTCTATGTTATGGTTATTGTAACTAATGCTGCAGTGAACGTTGGAGTGCACATAGCTCTTTGACATACTGATTTTATTTCCTTTAGATATATACCCAGAAGTGGGACTGATGGAACACGTGGCAATTCTACTTTTAATTTTTTGAGGAATTTCCATACTGTTTTTCATAATGGCTGTACTAGTTTACATTCTCATCAACAGTGTACAAGGGTTTCTTTTTCTCCACATCCTTACTAACACTTGTTATCTTTTTTTTTTTTTTTGAAAACAGATAAGCTAAGAGGTGTTATACAATACCTCATTGTAGTTTTGATTTGCATTTCCATGATGATTAGACATGTTCAGCACCTTTTCACGTACCTGTTGGCTACTTGAATTTCTTTTCTTTGAGAAATATCTATTTAGGTCCTTTGCCTATTGTTTACTCAGGTTATTTGTATGTTTGCTATTGAGTTGTAGGCGTTCCTTATATATTTTGGACATCAACCCCTTATCAGATATATGGTTTGTAAATATTTCCTCTAATTCTGTAGGTTACCTTTTCACTCTGTTGGTTGTTTCCTTTGCTGTGCAGAAGTTTTTTGGTTTGATGTTGTCCTTCTTGTCTAGTTTGGCTTTTGTTGCCTGTGCTTTAGGTGTCACATTTAAAAAATTATTACCAGGACTAATGTCAAAGTTTCCCCCTGCTTTTTTTTTTTTTTTTTTTTTGAGACAGAGTTTTGCTCTTGCTGCCCAGGCTGGAGTGCAATGGCACGATCTCGGCTCACTGCAACCTCCACCTCCTGAGTTCAAGTGATTCTCCTGCCTCAGCCTCCCAAATAGCTGGGATTACAGGTGCCCACCACCACACCTGGCTAGTTGTTTTGGTATTTTTAGTAGAAACGGGATTTCACCATGTTGGCCAGGCTGGTCTCAAACTCCTGACCTCAGGTGATCCTCTCGCCTCGGCCTCCCAAAGTGCTGGGATTACAGGCATGAGCCACTATGCCCGGCCTTTTCCCCATTTAAAAAAAATGTTGTATGGTTTCAAGTTTTACATTTAAAGTCTTTAATCCATTGATTTGATCTTTGCGTATAATGTAAGATAATGGTGCATCGTCATTCTTTTGCATGTGGATATCCAGTTTTCCCAACATTTTGGAAGAGACTATTATTTTCCCCGCTGTGTGTTCTTGGAACCCTTGTTGAAGATCATTTGACCATAAATGTGTCGGTTTATTTCTGGGTTCTCTCTTCTCTTTCATTAGTCGATATGTCTGCTTTATGCCAGTCCCATACTATTTCAGTTACTATAGCTTTGTAATATAATTGACATCAGGAAGTGTGATGCCTCCAGCTTTTTTCTTTCCCCTCAAGATTGCTTTGTGTGTTAGTCTGTTTTTGTTGCCATTAAGGAATGCCTTTGACTGGGTAATTTATTTTTTATTTTTTGATTTTATTTATTTATTTTTTGAGATGGAGTCTTGCTCTGTTGTTCCAGCTGGAGTGCAGTGGTGCCATCTCAGCTCACTGCAAGCTCCACCCAGGTTCACACCATTTTCCTGCCTCAGCCTCCCATGTAGCTGGGACTACAGGCACCTGCCACCACACCCAGCTAATTTTTAGTAGAGACGGGGTTTCACTGTGTTAGCCAGGATGATCTTGATCTCCTCACCTCGTGATCTGCCCGCCTTGGCCTCCCAAAGTGCTGGGATTACAGAAGTGAGCCACCGCGCCTGGCCGAGACTGGGTAATTTATAAGGAAAGAAGTTTAAGTGGCTCACAGTTCTGCAGGCTGTAGCGGAAGCATAGAAACATCTGCTCCTGGTGGAGGCCTCAGGAATCCTACAATCATGGTAGAAGTCAAAGTGAGAGCCAGGATATCATGATGAGGGTGGGAGTAAGAGAGAAGGGAGCAGGGCGACTGCAGATGTCATACTCTTTTATTATTTTATATTTTTTCCGCAGTAATGTTGATTTATTATTACTTTATGGACCAGATCTGTGAAAACACACAACCTATGTTCTATGTTCTCCAGAAAAGGGCAAGCATCATTAGGATCATATAAAACTTGTACAGTCAAAATATAGACAATTTCATGATCAACTGTACCATTGGAAACACATAGGACATATGAGTTGGTGATATAACTGAGGTCACTAGAGCCAGGTGAGATAATCTACATAAGTTTCTCCATATAATTAAATTTTGAGAGGGATTTGCTGGGATTGAAGATAAACAGAAACTGAGGAAAAATTTTGGGCAATTACCTGGTCCAGCCCCCAACAAATGCAAATAAAGACCTGGCTGTCAAGGAAAATCCATACATCAGTTCTCTCTTAGATGAAAAGATCAGAATCTCCAAATACACTGATTTAATGAAACAGATTTTATTAACCTAATGATCAATGTGTTCTCACGTATTCATAAAGTTGCCTTTAAGTCCTTTTTAACTTTTGTGGTACTCTGACGATGTAAGAAGCTAATTAGTATCATTTTCATAAAATCTAATACACAAGATAGGAGGCTTATATTGTGAGTGACAGTCAGTATTGTGTCACCTAATGGCCAAAAATAACCCAAATCATTGAACCTTTCACCACATATCCTATTTTGATCCTGATAATCATTTTTAAAAATTGAAATCAACTTTATTTAAGAATTTCCAACATTGACAACTCTTATAAAAAGCATCTAAGCACAGGACACAGAACTGTAGCAAACAGCATTCTTATGGGTAGCTAAAAGACATTAGAACTTCCACCCTTCTTTGAGACAGCTGAGCTCACTGTGAACTCTGCTTCCAAGTACTTCAAAGCACACCACAAGCTCGGTTTATATTCTCAACCCATCAGCTTCAGTTCATATTACCAACACTTATATATCAGTAACAGAAGAGAACACACACCATACAGCATTCATAGCAGTTGACAAAAGGGTAGGAAAATACAGGTATCGTTTCACTTATCACATGCAACTAACGTGGATTGCCTAAGAACAAAGCTCATTGAAAGTCTTCCAACACATGTGGATGTCCTTTGAATGCAAAAGACTTCCATACATTGTTTATTATTGCTGTCTGTATACTGTCACCAAAATTACAGGATTGAGAGACATATCTCACCAAGTTAAAATATTCATGATGCCTCATAAACTCTCTATCTGCACTCTCTCCTTCTCTCGCTCATTCTAGCCTTCCGTGCCTTGGCAGCACCACCAATCCCACACAAAGTTTCAAAAGTTCATACAGCCTTCTGGTTCCATATCACAGCCTTGTGTTCATGACGTTGCTACGACTCCATGAAATAAAGAGGAGTGAATCAAAATGGAAACACCCACTGTCAAAGACACAGCCTGTGAAGTGTGATGATGAATTCTTGAATGAGACAGCATATAGATGGAAGTATTTCTATGGCAGGATATTTACAGTACTACTTTCAATGAAATGCTTCTGTAAACATTTGAAATGAGATGCACTGCAGAGATTAAATGAAGGCTTCATATTGTACTTTTATATATGAGGTGGAGGGGGACAAGTGTTAAAAAAAACAAAAGAATCAAACACTGTGACACCATGATCTCCCAAAAGGAGATTTTATTAAGGAAAAAAATCATATGGCGGGATTCAAATTAAGACAGAGAAAAGATTGTAGTTCTAATCAATGATTTCCATTTTGAGCACTCAAAGAATTCACTTGATAAGTCCAGGGATAAAATATTACAGATATCAATTGTAATGTATTGATTTTCCAACAGACAGCCAGTCACTTTCAACCACTCAATATTTCAACTCTTTATTTATTCAACTCTTTATGTAACTCAACTCTTAATATATTCCAACTCTTTATGTAGCAAAACTTATACAATTCCTTTATCTCTTCATCTTTTTCTAAAGAAAATTGTCAAAAATACTGCTGAATGTACGCCACACTGAACAAACCAGTTTTGAAAATTTTGTATCTTACCATATACTTACCACGAGTTTAGAAAAATTTGAATTCCCACTATTCTGTACTATAACCAACTATAACTCAATGTCTACATTTCCCAGCCAGAAGATTTAGAATCCATGCTTGAACCAAAGCCTCCATTAAAACCATTGCCTGATCCTGCATTTGATGCTGATTCCCAACCAATTGCTGCACCAGAGTTCGAACCACTGTAAGAGTTATTTCTAGACCCAAAGACCTGGTTTGGCTCCCTCTGCATGTTGCGTTTACTTTGGTTATGACTTGGTGGGCCTGACTGGTTCTGCTGGCTGGCTAACATGCTCATTGTACCCCAACTGCTCTGCAGCCATCATGACTGGATTAATGCTGAGCACACCAAAGTTCATCTACCACCTATATTAGTATCTTGGTTGTTTTCCAAGCCAGATGCACCCCTCTACTATTACCAAATCCACTCATATTCCCAAATCTTCCACTTCTTTCTATTGCTATTGTGTGATTAGGCTTGGCATTGGATATATGTATGCTGAGTCCTTTAATGATCAAGTCCTCTCTACAAGGAGATTGGGCAATCTGATCATCTGCAAATGTAACAAAGGCAAAGGCCCTGAATGGCTTGGGGATGAAGACATCCAGCACTTCTTTGTACTGACAGAAAAACTGCCATAGCTCATCTGCAGTCATGTCCTCTGTACAGCACCCCACAAACACTTTTCTGCTTCTCAAAGGCTCTTCTGGGGTTTGCTTAGAGTTGGGAAATTTAGTCATACCATCAACCATCTATCATGTCACTGTGGCATTACTTTCACGTGTGTTTCATACTCCGTAAAAAGAATAAAGCCAAACCCCTTTGACCAGTTTTAATATCTATCTTTACCTGGACTTCTCCAAAGGTACTAAAATATTCTTTCAGATCCTGTTTCCATAGGAGGAAAAACAAACTCAGAGCACAAACTCATTAATTACCAGCGCTATTAAATACGATATTTTCTGGACTGCTCTTCACTTTCACTGCTGTCTCACCCATTTTTCTTTTGTTATCTTTGGGACAGTTGACAACATATACCAGATTTCCACTGTCAGCATCAGGGGCATGCAGAATTTCTTCTGCCAGCAGGATACCTTTCATACATTGAGACACTGGATTCTTGTGGTGAAGCCCACGTGCCCCTGGAAACTGGGCTATAACTGTGGACAGCAGCACTACCCCATTGTATTCTGATGATATTTCAATGAGCTCCTTATTCTCATCTTCACTTACCCAAGTGTATTCAGACATCTTTTACTTCTCCACTTAGGCCACTGCTAGAAAGCCCAACAGGGACACTGAAACAGTGACAGATCCAAGCACAGCTTAGTTTATTCTCCTTGGTAATCATTTTTATTGTTCTTCCTGGGACTCATTCAAGACTTTCTAGAATTCATATTAACTCATGGCCAAACATGAAAATAAGTTGTAACAAGGGGGTACCTAATGTAGAACATTTCGAAGAGCTGTCTCTTGGTTCTTGCTAGCCACGCTCCTTTGGATGTTTAGCTTGTCAGCAGCGATCATCATGGCCAATTACTTGATCTGTATCATCATCCCACATAAGCAATTGTTATGTCTTCAGTGATGACCTGAGAGGAAAATACACTCCAATGGCAAGGTAAATGCACTTTCTGCGGGAGGGACAAGTAAGAAAGATTCAGGATGCTGCAATTCAGGAGGCTGAGTTCTGACCCTTAGCCCCTAAACCCACTGTCCTCATATGAGAAGCCATGCTGAAATTTAGACAGCAGCACATCACAGACCTGTGCAGGCACTGAGCTGGCAGGGCATTGCTCATTGATGGTAGATGCAGTGTTTACAGAAGTGTGTAATGTGAAGTGCTAGTGCACAAGAAGGGCCTGTGGTTAAATGTGTTTGAAAAACACTGCATACTATATCCATTGGCCACACTTGGAAACAACCAGATCTTGCACAAACTCAGAGCACAAACTCACTGATTACTGTGAGGATGGCACCAAACCATTCAAGAGGGATCAGTCGTCATAACACAAACATCTCCCATCAGGCCCCACCTCCAGCATTGGGGATTACATTTCAACATGAGATCTGGAGGGAACAAATGTCCAAACCATGGCACTTTGGCTGTTTGGGATCCATATAATTTAAGATTTGTTTTTTTCTATTTCTGCCCTTGGGATTTTGATAGGGATTGCACTAAATCTGTAGATAGCTTAGGGTAATGTGGACATTTTTAACAATATTAAATCTTTTCATCTATGAACATGAGATATCTTTCTGTTTATTTGTGTCTTTTAAAACTTCATTAAGGTTTTATAATTTTCAGTGTACAGGTCTTTTACCTGCTTAAGTTAATTATTAGATATTTCATTTTGTTGCTAATGTAAATGAGATTGTTTTCTTAATTTTGTTTTTGGCTATTTCATTGTTGGTGTATGGAAATGCCACTAATTTTTGTATGTTGATTTTGTACCCTGCAACTTTACTGAATATGCTTATTGGTTGTTCCAACAGGTTTTTTTTTTTTTTTTTTTTTTTTTTTTGTTGTAGAGTGTTTAGAATTTTCTATGTTTATGATCATGTCATCTTTAAACAGAGATAATTTTATTTCTTCCTTTCTGATTTGTATACCCTTTTATTTCATTTTCTTGCCTGATTGCTCCAGCCAGGACTTCCCATACTATGTTGAATAGCAGTGGCAAGACTGGGCATCCTTATCTTGCTCTGGATCTTAGAGGAAAAGCTTTGTTTTCCTTAGTGATTATAACTTTAATTGTAGGTTTTTCATATATAGTTTTTATTGTGTTAAGGAAAGCTCCTTCTATACCTATTTGGTTGAGAGTGTTTACCATGAAAAGATGTTGAATTTTGTCAAATGCTTTTTGTGTATCTATGAGGTGATTATGTGGTTTTTGTCTTTCATTTTGTAAACATGGTGTGTCACATTGATTGAATTTCATGTTAAACCAGCTTTGCATCCCAGGAATAGATCCCACTTCATTTTAGTGTGTGATCCTTTTAATGTGCTGTTAAATTCAGTTTCCTAGCAGTTTATTAAATATTTTTACATGTATATTCACCAGGGATAGTGGCCTGCAGTTTTGTTTTCTTGTGTTGTTGTTGTTGTTTTTTCTGACTTTGGAATCAGGGTGATGTTGTCCTCATAAAATGAGTTTGGGAGTGTTCCATCTTCTATTTTTGGAATAGTTTAAGAATGGTTAGTATTAGCTTTTTAAAAATGTTTGATAGGGGGCGGAGCAAGATGGCTGAATAGGAACAGCTCCAGTCTCCAGCTCCCAGCACGAGTGACACAGAAGACGAGTGATTTCTGCATTTTCAACTGAGGTACCGGGTTCATCTCACTAGGGAGTGCCAGACAATCGGTGCTGGTCAGCTGCTGCAGCCCGACCAGCGAGAGCTGAAGCAGGGCGAGGCATTGCCTCACCTGGGAAGTGCAAGCGGGGAAGGGAATTCCTTTTCCTAGCCAGGGGAACTGAGACACACAACACCTGGAAAATCAGGTGACTCCCACCCCAATACTGCCCTTTACCAAGGGTCTTAGCAAACGGCACACCAGGAGATTATATCCCACACCTGGCCAGGAGGGTCCCACGCCCGTGGAGGCTCCCTCATTGCTAGCACAGCAGTCTGCCATCTAACTGCAAGGCAGCAGTGAGGCTGGGGGAGGGGCACCTGCCATTGCTGAGGTTTAAGTAGGTAAACAAAGCGGCTGGGAAGCTCGAACTGGGTGGAGCCCACAGCAGCTCAAGGAGGCCTGCCTGTCTCTGTAGACTCCACCTCTGGGGACAGAGCACAGCTAAACAAAAAAAGCAGCAGAAACCTCTGCAGATGCAAACCACCCTGTCTGACAGCTTTGAAGAGAGCAGTAGATCTCCCAACATGGAGGTTGAGATCTGAGAATGGACAGACTGCCTGCTCAAGTGGGTCCCTGACCCCTGAGTAGCCTAACTGGGAGATATCCCCCACTAGGTGCAGACCGACACCCCACACCTCACATGGCGGGGTACACCCCTGAGACAAAGCTTCCAAAGCAAGAATCAGAGACGTACACTTGCTGTTCAGCAATATTCTATCTTCTGCAGCCTCTGCTGCTGATACCCAGGCAAACAGGGTCTGGAGTGGACCTCAAGCAATCTCCAACAGACCTACAGCTGAGGGTCCTGACTGTTAGAAGGAAAACTAACAAACAGGAAGGACACCCACACCAAAACCCCATCAGTACGTCACCATCATCAAAGACCAGAGGCAGATAAAACCACAAAGATGGGGAAAAAGCAGGGCAGAAAAGCTGGAAATTCAAAAAATAAGAGCGCATCTCCCCCTGCAAAGGAACGCAGCTCATCGCCAGCAACAGATCAAAGCTGGACGGAGAATGACTTTGATGAGATGAGAGAAGAAGGCTCCAGTCCATCAAACTTCTCAGAGCTAAAGGAGGAATTACGTACCCAGCGGAAAGAAACTAAAAATCTTGAAAAAAGAGTGGAAGAATTGATAACTAGAATAATTAATGCAGAGAAGGCCATAAATGAACTGACAGAGATGAAAACCATGACACGAGAAATACGTGACAAATGCACAAGCTTCAGTAACTGACTCGATCAACTGGAAGAAAGAGTATCAGCGATTGAGGATCAAATGAATGAAATGAAGTGAGAAGTCTAAAGAAAAAAGAAAAAGAAATGAACAAAGCCTTCAAGAAGTATGGGATTATGTGAAAAGATCAAATCTACGTCTGATTGGGGTGCCTGAAAGTGAGGGGGAAAATGGAACCAAGTTGGAAAACACTCTTCAGGATATCATCCAGGAGAACTTCCCCAACCTAGTAGGGCAGGCCAACATTCAAATTCAGGAAATACAGAGAACACTACAGAGATACTCCTCGAGAAGAGCAACTCCAAGACACATAATTGTCAGATTCACCAAAGTTGAAGTGAAGGAAAAAATCTTAAGGGCAGCCATAGAGAAAGGTCAGGTTATCCACAAAGGGAAGCCCATCAGACTAACAGCAGATCTCTTGGCAGAAACTCTATAAGCCAGAAGAGAGTGGGGGCCAAAATTCAACATTCTTAAAAGAATTTTCAACCCAGAATTTCATATCCAGCCCAAACTAAGTTTCATAAGTAAAGGAGAAATAAAATCCTTTACAGACAAGCAAATGCTTAGAGATTTTGTCACCAGCAGGCCTGCCCGACAGGAGACACTGAAGGAAGCACTAAACGTGGAAAGGAACAACAGGTACCAGCCATTGCAAAAACATGCCAAAATGTAAAGACCATCGAGGCTAGGAAGAAACTGCATCAACTAATGAGCAAAATAACCAGCTAATACCATAATGACAGGATCAAGTTCACACATAACAATATTAACCTTAAATGTAAATGGACTAAATGGTCCAATTAAAAGACACAGACTGGCAAATTGGGTAAAGAGTCAAGACCCATCAGTTTTCTGTATTCAGGAGACCCATCTCATATGCAGAGACACACATAGGCTCAAAATAAAGGGGTGGAGGAAGATCTACCAAGCAAATGGAAAACAAAAAAAAGCAGGGGTTGCAATCCTAGTCTCTGATAAAACAGACTTTAAACTATCAAAGATCAAAAGAGACAAAGAAGGCCATTACATAATGGTGAAGGGATCAATTCAACAGGAAGAGCTAACTATCCTAAATATATATGCACCCAATACAGGAGCACCCAGATTCATAAAGCAAGTCCTTAGAGCCTTACAAAGAGACTTAGAGTCCCATACAATAATAATGGGAGACTTCAACACTCCACTGTCAACATTAGACAGATCAACGAGACAGAAAGTTAACAAGGATATCCAGAAATTGAACTCAACTCTGCACCAAGTGGACCTAATAGACATCTACAGAACTCTCCACCCCAAATCAACAGAATATACATTCTTCTCAGCACCACATCGCACTTATTCCAAAATTGGCCACATAATTGGAAGTAAAGCACTCCTCAGCAAATGTACAAGAACAGAAATTATAACAAACTGTCTCTCAGACCACAGTGCAATCAAACTAGAACTCAGGACTAAGAAACTCAATCAAAACTGCTCAACTACATGGAAACTGAGCAACCTGCTCCTGAATGACTCCTGGGTACATAATGAAATGAAGACAGAAATAAAGATGTTCTTTGAAACCAATGAGAACAAAGATACAACATACCAGAATATCTGGGACACATTTAAAGCAGTGTGTAGAGGGAAATTTATAGCACTAAATGCCCACAAGAGAAAGCTGGAAAGATCTAAAATGGACACTCTAACATCACAATTAAAAGAACTAGAGAAGCAAGAGCAAACACATTCAAAAGCTAGCAGAAGGCAAGAAATAACTACGATCAGAGCAGAACTGAAGGAGATAGAGACACAAAAAACCCTCCAAAAAATCAATGAATCCAGGAGTTGGTTTTTTGAAAAGATCATCAAAATTGATAGACCGCTAGCAAGACTAATAAAGAAGAAAAGAGAGAAGAATCAAATAGACGCAATAAAAAATGATAAAGGGGATATCACCACTGACCCCACAGAAATACAAACTACCATCAGAGAATACTATAAACACCTCTACGAAAATATACTAGAAAACCTAGAATAAATGGATAATTTCCTGGACACTTACACTCTTCCAAGACTAAACCAGGAAGAAGTTGAATCCCTGAATAGACCAATAGCAGGCTCTGAAATTGAGGCAATAATTAATAGCCTACCAACCAAAAAAAGTCCAGGACCAGATGGATTCACAGCCGAATTCTACCAGAGGTACAAGGAGGAGCTGGTACCATTCCTTCTGAAACTATTCCAATCAATAGAAAAAGAGGGAATCCTCCCTAACTCATTTTATGAGGCCAACATCCTCCTGATACCAAAGCCTGGCAGAGACACAACAACAAAAGAGAATTTTAGACCAAGATCCCTGATGAACATCGATGCAAAAATCCTCAATAAAATACTGGCAAACTGAATCCAGCAGCACATCAAAAATCTTATCCACCATGATCAAGTGGGCTTCATCCCTGGGATGCAAGGCTGGTTCAACATATGCAAATCAATAAATGTAATCTAGCATATAAACAGAGCTAAAGACAAAAACCACATGATTATCTCAATAGATGCAGAAAAGGCTTTTGACAAAATTCAACAGCCCTTCATGCTAAAAACTCTAAATAAACTAGGTATTGATGGAACGTATCTCAAACTAATAAGAGCTATTTATGACAAACCCACAGCCAATATCATACTGAATGGGCAAAAACTGGAAGCACTCCCTTTGAAAACTGGCGCAAGACAGGCATGCCCTCTCTTACCACTCCTATTCAACATAGTGTTGGAAGTTCTGGCTAGGGCAATCAGGCAAGAGAAAGAAATCAAGGGCATTCAGTTAGGAAAATAAGAAGTCAAATTGTCCCTGTTTGCAGATGACATGATTGTATATTTAGAAAACCCCATCATCTCAGCCCAAAATCTCCTTAAGCTGATAAGCAACTTCAGCAAAGTCTCAGGATACAAAATTAATGTGCAAAAATCACAAGCATTCTTATACACCAGTAACAGACAAACAGGGCCAAATCATGAATAAACTTCCATTCACAATTGCTTCAAAGAGAATAAAATACCTAGGAATCCAACTTACAAGGGATGTAAAGGACCTCTTCAAGGAGAACTACAAACCACTGCTCAGTGAAATAAAAGAGGACACAAACAAATGGAAGAACATACCATGCTCGTGGATAGGAAGAATCAATATCATGAAAATGGCCATGCTGCCCAAGGTAATTTATAGATTCAATTCCATCCCCATCAAGCTACCAATGAGTTTCTTCACAGAATTGGAAAAAACTGCTTTAAAGTTCATATGGAACCAAAAAAGAGGCCGCATTGCCAAAACAATCCTAAGTCAAAAGAACAAAGCTGGAGGCATCATGCTACCTGACTTCAAACTATACTACAAGGCTACAGTAACCAAAACAGCATGGTACTGGTACCAAAACAGAGATCTAGACCAATGGAACAGAACAGAGTCCTCAGAAATAATACTACACATCTACAGCCATCTGATCTTTGACAAACCTGAGAAAAACAAGAACTGGGGAAAGAATTCCCTATTTAACAAATTGTGCTGGGAAAATTGGCTAGCCATAAATAGAAAGCTGAAACTGGATCCTTTTGTTATTCCTTATGTGAAAATTAATTCAAGATGGATTAGAGACTTAAATGTTAGACCTAATACCATAAAAACCCTAGAAGAAAACCTAGGTAATACCATTCAGGACATAGGCATGGGCAAGGACTTCATGCCTAAAACACCAAAAGCAACGGCAACAAAAGCCAAAATTGACAAATGGGATCTCATTAAACTAAAGAGCTTCTGCACCGCAAAAGAAACTACCATCAGAGTGAACAGGCAACCTACAGAATGAGAGAAAATTTTTTCAATCTACTCATCTGACAAAGGGCTAATATCCAGAACCTACAAAGAATTCAAACAAATTTACAAGAAAAAAACAAACAACCTCATCAAAAAGTGGGCAAAGGATATGAACAGACATTTCTCAAAAGAAGACATGCATACAGCCAACAGACACATGAAAAAATGCTCACCATCACTGGCCATCAGAGAAATGCAAATCAAAACCACAATGAGATACCATCTCACACCAGTTAAAATGGCAATCATTAAAAAGTCAGGAAACAACAGGTGCTGGAGAGGATGTGGAGAAATAGGAACACTTTTACACTGTTGGTGGGATTGTAAACTGGTTCAACCATTGTGGAAAACAGTATGGCAATTCCTCAAGGATCTAGAACTAGAAATACCATATGACCCAGCCATCTCATTACTGGGTATATACCCAAAGTATTATAAATCATGCAGCTATAAAGACACATGCACACGTATGTTCATTGCGGCACTATTCACAATAGCAAAGACTTGGAATCAACCCAAATGTCCATCAGTGACAGACTGGATTAAGAAAATGTGACACATATACACCATGGAATACTATGCAGCCATAAAAAAGGATGAGTTTGTGTCCTTTGTAGGGACATGGATGCAGCTGGAAACCATCATTCTCAGCCAACTATCGCAAGAACAGAAAACCAAACACTGCATGTTCTCACTCATAGGTGGGAACTGAACAATGAGATCACTTGGACTCCGGAAGAGGAACATTACACACTAGGGCCTATTATGGGGAGAGGGGAGCGGGGAGGGATTGCATTGGGAGTTATACCTGATGTAAATGACGAGTTGATGGGTGCTGACAAGTTGATGGGTGCAGCACACCAACATGGTACAAGTATACGTATGTAACAAACCTGCACGTTGTGCACATGTACCGTAGAACTTAAAGTATAATAAAAAAAAGTTTGATAGAACTCATTTATGAAACCATCTTGTCCTGGGCTTTTCTTTGTTGGTAAGTTTTTGATGACTGATTCAATCTCTTGCTGTTTATTGGTCAATTTGTCTTTCTACTTCTTGATTCAGTCTTGATAGCTTGTATGCTTTTAAGAATTAATCCATTTCTTCTAGATTATCCAATTTATTGGTATATAATTATTCACAGTAGTCTCTGTGATTCTTTTTGTTTTTGTGTCATCTATTGTAATGTCTCCTTTTTAAAAAGCTCTGATTGTATTTAAGTCTTCTCTTTCTGTTTTGTATTAGGCTAGCAAAAAATTTGATAATTTCATCTTAAAAAACCCAGTTCTTAATTTTATTTTGTCTATTTTTTGTTTATTTTTGCTCCAATCTTTATTATTTCCTTCCATCTGCTAACTTTGAATTTAGTTTGTTTTTCTACTTTTAGTTCCTTGAGTTGCAAAGTTAAGTTGTTTAATTGAGATATTTCTTCTTTTTTAAGGTAGGCATTTAACACTGTAAGATTTTGTCTCAATGCTGCCTTTGCTGCATACCATACACTTTGGTAAGATATGTTTTGTCTTCATTTTTCTCAAGGTAATTTTAACATTTCCATTTGCTTTATTCTTTAATTCAATGGTTGTTCAAGTGTGTGGAGTTTAGTTTTCATGCTCTTGTGTGAATTTTCTTGTTTTCTTGATATTGATTTCTAGTTTCATTCCACTGTGGTTTGCAAGATACTTGATATAATTTCAATCTTCTTAAATTTTTAAAGACTTGTTTTATGACCCAACATATGGCCTATTCTGGAGAATACTCTGTGTGCCCCTGAAAATAATATGCATTCTGCTGCTATTGGGTGGAAAATTCTATGTCTGTTGTCCATTTGATTCATAGTGTTACTCAAGTCAGCTGTTTCCTTATTGTTTTTCAACCTAGGTGTTCTATCCGTTATTGAAAGTGGAGTATTGAAGTCTTCAATTATTATTGTATTGTTGTCAATTTCTTCCTTCAGATATACCAATATTTTATATATTTAGTTGCTCTAATGTTAGGTGCATATTTGTTTTTTTTTTTTTTTTATTTATTTAATTTATTTATTATTATTAAACTTCAAGTTGTAGGGTACATGTGCACAACGTGCAGGTTTGCTACATATGTATACTTGTGCCATGTTGGTGTGCTGCACCCATCAACTCGTCATTTACATCAGGTATAACTCCCAATGCAATCCCTCCCCCCTCCCCCCTCCCCATGATAGGCCCCGGTGTGTGATGTTCCCCTTCCCGAGTCCAAGTGATCTCATTGTTCAGTTCCCACCTACGAGTGAGAACATGCGGTGTTTGGTTTTCTGTTCTTGTGATAGTTTGCTAAGAATGATGGTTTCCAGCTGCATCCATGTCCCTACAAAGGACACAAACTCATCCTTTTTTATGGCTGCATAGTATTCCATGGTGTATATGTGCCACATTTTCTTAATCCAATCTGTCACTGATGGACATTTGGGTTGATTCCAAGTCTTTGCTATTGTGAATAGTGCTGCAATAAACATACGTGTGCATGTGTCCTTATAGCAGCATAATTTATAATCCTTTGGGTATATACCCAGTAATGGGATGGCTGGGTCATATGGTACATCTAGTTCTAGATCCTTGAGGAATCGCCATACTGTTTTCCATAATGGTTGAACTAGTTTACAATCCCACCAACAGTGTAAAAGTGTTCCTATTTCTCCACATCCTCTCCAGCACCTGTTGTTTCCTGACTTTTGAATGATCGCCATTCTAACTGGTGTGAGATGGTATCTCATTGTGGTTTTGATTTGCATTTCTCTGATGGCCAGTGATGATGAGCATTTTTTCATGTGTCTGTTGGCTGTATGAATGTCTTCTTTTGAGAAATGTCTGTTCATATCCTTTGCCCACTTTTGGATGGGGTTGTTTGTTTTTTTCTTGTAAATTTGTTTGAGTTCTTTGTAGGTTCTGGATATTAGCCCTTTGTCAGATGAGTAGATTGCAAAAATTTTCTCCCATTCTGTAGGTTGCCTGCTCACTCTGATGGTAGTTTCTTTTGCTGTGCAGAAGCTCTTTAGTTTGATGAGATCCCATTTGTCAATTTTGGCTTTTGTTGCCGTTGCTTTTGGTGTTTTAGACATGAAGTCTTTGCCCATGCCTATGTCCTGAATGGTACTACCTAGGTTTTCCGTGCATATTTGTTTATCATTATATCTTCCTCTTGAATTGACTTTTTAATCATTATATGATGATCTTTGCCAATTTTTGACTTAAAATCTTTTGTCTAAGTATAGCTCTCCCTGCTTTCTTTTGGTTGCCATTTGTATAGAATATCTTTTTCTATCCCTTTACTTTCAGGCTATGTGTGTTCTCACATTTAAAGTGAATCGTTTATAGACACTATGTCACTGGATCATGTTTTTAATCCAGTCCGCAACTCTATGCCTTTACATTGGAGAATTTAATCCATTTATATTTAAAGTGATTGTTGATATGTAAGAACTTACTATTGCTATTTTGTTAATTGCGGTCTGTTTTGCAGTTCTTTTGTCCCTTTCACTCTTTTTTTATCTCCTTTTGTTGTCATATATATATGTGTGTGTATATATATATATTTTTGTAGTTGTTTGGTTTGCTTCCTTTCTGTTTGTCTTTTTGTGTATCTATTATAGACTTCTCTTTTGTGGTTAACATGGGGCTTGTGTAATTCTTGTAGTTATAAGCATCTATTTTAATTTGATAGCAACTCAAGTTCAACTGCATACATAAATTCTGTACTTTATCCCCTTCCTCACATACACTTTGTGTTCTTGAAGTCAGAATTTTTAAGTTATGAGTCTGTTCACAATTTTTTAAAAATGTATTTTTAAATCAACACAAAATTGTACCTATTTATGGAGTACATAGTGATGTTTTAATATATGCTATGTATAGTGATCAAATCAGGGTAATTAGCATATTCATCACCTCAAACATTTATCATTGGTGTTGAGAACATTCAAAATCCTCTCTTCTAGATATTTGAAAATGTATAATAAATTATTGTTAGCTGTAGTCACCCCACAGTGCTATAAAACACTGGAACTTATTCCTGCTATCTAGCCGCAAATTTTGTGTAATTTAATAGATCCCTCCCCATCCCTCTCATTAATCTCAGACCCTAGTAACTACTATTCTACTCTCTACTTCTATGAGATCAACATTTTTAGCTTCTAAATAAGAGTGAGAACATACATGTTACCACATTTTTCTGTTTGTAGTTACTTTTAATACTTTTGTCTTTTAACTTTTATGTTAGGCTTCTAGGTACTTTGCATACAACTTACAATGTTATATTATTCTGTATTTGAGTTTATTTTTACTTTTACTGGTGAAATTTATACTTTTATATGATTTCACATTATTCTTTAGTGTGTTTTCGATTCCATTCGAAGAACTCCCTTCGACATTTCTTTTAAGGCAGGTCTAGTGGTAACAAACCATCCAGGTTTTTTTGGGTCCTGGAAAGACTTAATGTCTCCTATATTTTTAAAAGTTAGCTTTGCAGAGTAAAATATTCTATGTTGGCAATTATTTTTCCTTTTTTTTTGGACAAAGAAGAGGAATATACATAACTTCTCGATTCCTCCTCACTTAAGAATTAGGTTGTTATTTGTAGTGTGTACGTGGCTCCAGAATACTTTTCTTCTTACAGAATGTTCAACATTACAGCTTGCTCTCTGTAATTGGAATATATAATATTAGTATCTTCTTGTCTGTAAGATTTATGTCGAGAAATCTGCTAATCTTGGTATAGATATTTTTGTATTAAACCTGTCTGGAGTCCTATATACTTCTTGAGTCTGAATGTCTATTTCCTTTCCCAGATTTGTAAAGTTTTCTATTATTTCTTTAAATATACTTGCATTTTTAATCTTTTTTTTGGTGACTCCTATAACATGTATATTTGTTCACTTCATAAGATGTATATTGTTTCCATAAATCTCATACTCTTTTTCACTCTTTTCATTGTTTTAATATTTTCTCCCCCAATTGAATAATTTCAGATCTCTCTTCCAGTTCATGGATTCCTTCATCTGCTCGATCCAGTCTGCTATTGTAGCTCTCTATTGCATTTTTAGTTCAGCCATTGTATTCTTTAGCCTCCAGCATTTCTAGTTTTAAAAAATGTTTTCTATCACTTTGTTGAATTTCTCATTTTGTTATTGCATTGTTTTCCTAATTGTTTTTTGTTAAATTTGTGTATGTTCTTTTGGGCTCACGGAGCTTCTTGAGAACAATTATTTTGAACTTTTTGTCACATAGTTCATGAATTTTCTTTTCTTTGGGGTCAGGCACTGGACGTTAATTTTTTTGGTGGTGTTGTTTCTTGATTTTTCTTGTTTCTTTTATGCTTTCATTGGCATTTGTGGATTTAAATAAATATCACCTCTTCTAGACTTTATAGACTGGCATCGGTAAGGAAAGACTTTCACTTGCAGGGGAGAGGGAGCATGGGATTCCTAGAACTGGGCATGGGAAGGCATGCTGGAGTGTGCCATGGTACACCAGATCCAGTGGTGCATGGTGCTCCAATTTGGAGGCATGAAGAAGCTCTGTGTCCAAGGGAACTTGGTGATTAGCGTCTCAGGTAGCAGGGGTCTGTGATATGGGAAACTTTGTAGTCCTTGTCATCAAAAGCTTCAAGGGAGCCAATAGTGATTGTAAAGGCTGTTGGAGTCCTCAGGAGTGCCTCTTGTTACAGTGGCAAGCATACTTTTTTAGGAGGGTCAAGGCAGGTGGTGGCAGGGGCCAGTGTTGGTGGTTGTGTGCTGGCTTTGGGGTATGGGGCCAGTGGCATGTGTACGCTCAGCTGTGGAGGCTGGCTGCAACCACATATGTGGTGGTGGGGACTGGCAGTGGCGATTGAGGTTAGCTACATATGTACACAAGGTGGTTGCATTGACTTTCAGGACTGGGGTGACCATGGCCCACAATGGCTTGAATGGCTCTAGTGGTGGGAAGTAGGGAATTGCATCTGAGGCAGCCACGGTCTGCAAAAACTGCACTGCCCTCATCAGCAAAACTGTGGGATGTCTGTGGCAGCTATGATGGCTATTGATTTCTTCAGCAGCATTGGGACAATAGGCCTCTGGGGACCACCATGGCTTCTGTGTGTGGGTAATACTGATAGTACCACTCCTCTTCTTTATTTCTAGCCATCTCCAGATGTTTTGGTACACTGATCTCAGAAACCTGAGTGGAGTGAAACCAAAGTAAGTTTTTCAGGAAGTACCTTGAAAGGCTGGGGGAGCTGATTCCTTATCTTGCTTGTTTTTTTCTCATGAGAGAAATTCATGGGTTGAAGAGATCTTTTTTGCTACTTACTGTCCTTCCCTGGGGGATGGGCTGATGTAGGAAAAATTAAACTGTTCTTCTTACCTTTTTTGTGTGGTTATTCAATTTTCCTTTCTCCAGTGTGCTGCTGCAGCTTTTTAACTGCACTCTTGAACTCTCCCAGAGCTACTTTTTGTTCAGGGATACCTGTCTTAATTGTTATTTTTTTTGGAATGTTGAAGGCTAGGATCTTCTACTCTACAGTCTTACTGATGTCCTCTAAAGATTTGTTATTTTAAGCTGTTAAATTTTGAGGTAATTTGATGCATAGTAATTGATAATGCTATTGTCATACAGTCTACTATAAGGACACTTTCCTTTCCCTTTGCTTCCCTTCCCTTCCCTTCCCTTCCTTCTTCTCTCCTTCCCTCCCTCCCTCCCTCCTTCCTTCCTTCCCTTTCTTTCTTTTTCCTTCCTCCCTCTTTCTTTCCTCCCTCTCTCTCTTTCTCTGTCTCTTTCTTTCTGTCTCTTTCTTTCTCTCTCTTTCTTTCTCTCTTCTCTCTCTCTTTCTTTCTTCCTTTTTCTTTCTTCCCTTCCTCCCTCCCTCCCCCTTCCTTCCTTCCTTCCTTTCCTCCCTCCCTCCTTCCTTTCCTTTCTTTATTTCCTCACTGTTTCTTTCCTCCCTCTCTTTCCCTCCCTCCCTCCCTCCCTCCCTCCCTCTCTCTCTCTCTCTCTCTCTCTCTCTCTCTCTTTCTTTCTTTCTTTCTTTCTCTTCTTTCTTTCTTTCTTTCCTCTTTCTTTCTTTCTTTCTTTCTCTTTCTTTCTCTCTCTCTTTCTTTCTTTCTTTCTTTCTTTCTTTCTTTCTTTCTTTCTTTCTTTCTTTCTTTCTTTCTTTCTCTTTCTTTCTTCTTCTTCTCTTTCTTTCTCTCTTCTTTCTTTCTCTTTCTTTCTCCCCTCCTTCCCTTCCTTCCTGTCTTCCTTCCTGTCTTCCTTCCTGTCTTCCTTCCTTCCTCTTTCTTTCCTCCCTTTTTTTTCTTTCCTCCCTTTTTCTTTCTTTCCTCCTTCTTTCTCTGTGCTAATACAGATGTTTTTAATTATTCCAGTTGTTTAATAGCTCTTAGCAACTTTAATGATGAGTCCCTTTCTTTTTCTTCAAGTTGTCTAGGCTACTCTTGTCTTTTGATCCTCCTGAATAAATTTTATAATCATCTTGCCAAGTACCTTGAAAAACACTGTTAGAAGAGCTTACAGAGGGCTGGCATGCACATGGCTACTTTGTGCAGGCTGTAAGAGGCTTCTGGCCACTTGCTGGTCAGCCAGATACCCAACTTTGGTCACAAGTGATGCCACAGCATCTCAAGGAGATGTACTATCACAAATACTGGGTTTGTGCTCTGTACTAACATATGATACAAATATTGATGAAAATAATACTGTTGCCCTCCTGAACGGGAAATTAATTTTATCACTGGATACAGACACTTAAGAAACTGAACTTCAAGAGTGTCCATTTAAAGAAGAGCTGACACCAATGTTTACAGATGTTGACAAGCTTGTAAGACTCATACAGGACTGTTCACGAGGCCAACCAGAGAGAGGCCCTGCAGAAGACCCTGGGCCAGAACTGGGAGGAACATGTCTCTTTAGTGACTTGGATGGAAGCCAGAATTGTATATAGAGAGAAAGAGTGAGAGGGAGGGAGGGAGGAAGAGAGAGAGAGAGAGAGAGAGAGAGAGAGAGTGTGTGTGTGAAAGAGAGACAGAGAGAGGTTCTGAGAGGGGCCAACATAGAAATGGCCCCGGATATCAGGTAGCATGGGCCCTTTGTTTTGAGAGGCTCCAGCTAAATTGGGGCTCCAGTACCAGAGTGGCAAGCAGTCGCTGGGCATGGGTGTCCACATGTGCTTTCCATTGGATACTTCTTTTACCTGGTGGATGGCCTAATTCCTAGTTGTCTGGACTGTGACCAGGGTGTCCTTCAGGTGGGAACCTTGTTTATACTGACTGATGCCTATAGCTCTTGCTGACGCTAAGTCCAGTTTTTGCCTGCCTAACCATTGCTCTGGCCTGGGAGCCTGCCCTTATGTTCTCCTTGGCATCCCAGGGAAAACCAAGCCTGAGTAGCCCCTAGTTCTTCAGATGAAGGTACAAATTCAATACAACATCACAATAGGAAACAAATACAAAGATTTATTAATTACAAGCCCTGAGCAGGGAGGACACCTTGGAAGCCCTTTATCATCAGGTCATGTGAGGCTGGAATGAAGAGTCAGGCAGAGTGAGAGAGACGCAGACATATACACCAAGGGGCTACATGGAGCCTCAGCTTCCTGGAGACCCCTACTGGACTTCTGGACTTGGCCCCAGTGGATGGCCAAGAAGCTGTTGACTATACCGGCCACACAACATTTTTGCATTCACTGCCTGACCACTGGCAACTCTACTTCCCCATCTCCGGGTTGAGGAGCTTCGTGGAGTTCCATGGAAA